>NC_141613.1:54570324-55170324 GCF_047967505.1 Dipteris shenzhenensis | reverse complement strand
TTACCTCCCTCTGTTGCTCTACCCTTAATTTACTAGAATGCTTGACTATTATGACTGCTGGACCTACGAGACTTTCTGGTGATACAAATTGGAGAAAGTCCCTTCCCTTTTTTGCTGTCAATATCAATGATTTGCGACACCTCTGGTCCCTCCATTTGCTTCTTCAAAATGAGGAGTTCATGTTAGAACTCCATTTTTTAAGAGATGAACTTTTGACACTCTTGCTTCCTCTTACATCGACAAATTTGCTGCTAGTCGGCTGAAGGATGCTGTAATGACAATTTATTTATTTGCACCACGCACTTACACTGTCCACGCCGTTCTGGTGGCCTGCAGTCCATTTGGCATTAAACCCATGCTCAAACCTAACCCTTAAGCCACAATACCTAGCCCCTCAAAAGTCCTTACAGATTAACTTTCTGAGTAATAGTATTACTTCATGTCTTATTTTCAAATAAGTAGTAGTATTACATATTTGAAAATCTCTAGTTATGCTGTCTTGTTACATATCTGAATCACTCTCTCATTAATCTGCCTCGAACATGCAACCAAGCAAATGGCATTCAGATGGTGGCATGCAGGCCCAAGGGTCCAGAACTTGGGTGCATGGGTTCTTATGGCACCAGATCTACGGCTGCAGAGTGAGAAGGTGGGTGCTTCCTGATGATGCTGATAGTTATGCTGTCTTGTTACATATCTGAATTACTCTTTCATTAATCTGCCTCGAACATGCAACCAAGCAATTGGCATTCAGATGGTGGCATGCAGGCCCAAGGGTCCAGAACTTGGGTGCATGGGTTCTTATGGCACCATATCTACGGCTGCAGAGTGAGAAGGTGGGTGCTTCCTGATGATGCTGATAGGTGTGCCTTCATTCAAATAGTCAAGGTGAACCAAATTCAGATTCATGGTTGCATAATCACCACTCTTTATTATTGACCTTGGGCCTTAAAAATGTATTCGACAGCATATTAATGTCTACCCTACCGAAAATATTATCATATATTGAATAAAACCGAATGCAATAAGAATAAAGGTAGCTCCCATTTCCCTGCTAATCCTTGGCAAATCAAGCACCTTTCCTGGCCTTCCCCATACCCGAGAGTCAGCATCAAACCAATACACATCTTCCAATGAAGTGCCTTGTTTATGAATGCAGTTTATTCTAACCAAGCTACCTAAACCTGTGACAGTATGTTCCTTGGTCTATCCAAAACTGGCATCTAGAAGAACTTCCATACCTAGCATGCAACGGTTATCTGATGAGAGACTAAGAGAAGCTGAGATGTGGGGCTGAGAAAGAGAGCTGAAAAGGAGCTGCTGTAAACTATAAAAGAAAACTGCGAAGAGCTGATGAAACAAATTCAAACCTCCCTCTGTTTGCTGCTCCAAACCCTGGCTAAAGTGCCGCGTGGACACCTTCCAAGGATGGCTGGTCTGAATTGCTAAGGATATGCTGCTGTTACGGCCAGATCTGGGGTGCATAGGGGCTGCTCTTAGGGGAGAGGCTGAAGACTGAATGCCTGAAAAGGCTCCAAGAAGTCCTTTATATAAGGCTGGTTAGGTTGCCCTTTGACTTTAACAAATCAACCTTTGACCAGTCAACTGTTGACTGGACAGCGTTCGACCAGTCAACCTTTGACCGGGCAGCCTTTGACCAGTCAACCTTTGACCGGTCAGCCTTTGCTGGCTGCCTAGACCTGGCCTTAAAGAATCCCTCCTAGCTCCTAACCTAGGCTGAACCAACTATCCTGACTAGTTCTCCAGTGGGTACAAGTTATTTACAACCGATCCTAAGGCTAGGAGACTGACCTACGTAGCTCGTGCTTGACTGTCCTGGGACTAAGGGATCACAATCGGGTCAGGGCATACGACAAAATCACCTATAAAGGGATCTACTAAGCACTTGTTGATGAAGCCAGTGTGTCGCAATGCACCCAAGTGCAGGGGTACATGTGACACTGGAACACCCTTATAGGTGGGCCATAGCTAACCTAGAGGTACTATGCAATCCTCTACCTACAAGCTACCTACAAACATCATCAGGGGTTAGAAGACACAAAAAAGGACGCACAGGTTATAGGCTAGTGCCTTGCCACCCAACCATAGATCCTCACAGGGATCACCTTCAAGCTAGAGTTCATGCAACCCTGGACCAATAAACTCCCTAGTAAGACTACGTGTCTCATACACCACATCGCCATCAGCATACAAATGTCGTTAGGGAGGCATTGACCTAGATAGGCTCCATTCTAGTTGGGCATTCTCACGAAGCCCTACTCCCAAGAACGCCCAAATGAATGGAGGCTCACACTTGGGTCTCCTAGGTGTCTCAAATCTTACGACTATTGTTGCCGTAATGACGGTACATTATGTCTCAGCTATTCCAAGGTCAGATTGCATGCCTTAGGTTAACTTGACCTCTAAACACTAGCCATGTTATGTCCAAACGTGGACATAACATACTCTCCCCGTTATTCATAGAAGCACTGCAACATAAACTCGAAGATTTGGTGCCGAAGAGAATCACTTCAGGATTTGGTGCCGAAGAGAATCAACACTCTTCCAAGTACTATCCTCTTTTAAGCGATCCCTAGGCTATTGCTCCCTATAATCCAAAAGAGATTCCGATTCATGAGGTACATAAATGGTTAGATCCTTGAGTCATACAAGTTCGTCCTCAAACAATAAATCATCCCAAACTTCACTTTTAGTCTATTAACATGAATGACTACGAGTACCCGAATGATGCAACTTGTAGGGGACTTCATTGATAATTTTGAGAATCAAGGAAATACCATAAAAGCGTGAAAATAATTTATAGACTTGACTAGTTCACATTACTTGAGAATCTTTAGGGATCTTCAAGTAAATCCAATAGCCCTCCCAGAGAACTCGAGGTGACCACTTCTCATTAGCACAAAACTGTGCTCTTTGTTTAGCACTTTTAAATATTTCCCTTGCAAACTGCAACATATCTTATTGCTGTTGCAACCATCAGCACCAATGCCAACCTTCACATTCGGCAAACCAACTACACATGGGGCTCTGGATTGTATCTACATATCAACATGAATGGACAGATTTGGGTGGCTGAATGTGTAGCACTATTGTAAACAAATAAAGGAAGACATTGTTCCCAGCATACCTTGCAAAGTCTGATTGAGCCTCTCCGTCTAGTCATCTGATCCAGGATGATGAGCCAAACTTCTTGAACACAGCTCACCAAAATATGCCCAATACACTTAGCATCTCTGTAACTAACTATTTCAATTGGCAAACCATACATTAAACAACTTTTCCACAAACAAGTGTGCAAGCTAAGTAGCTGAAATGTTTTCTCTTGTAGAAATGAACCCTGACAATTTGGTAACACCCAAATTGTATCATCACCATGAGTGGTTCACAGTAATCCTACCACAATGCCCATCAAAATACTCTCAAATTCTTTGCAAGTGTCTCCAAAGGATGCAAATCATCCAAATTGTATCAAAACCACGAGAGGTTCACTATAATCCTATCACAACACCCATGGAAATGGAAATACTCTAAAATTCTTTCACGTATCTCCTAAGGATGCACAGGGCACCATCTCTCAAGCGGTCAGCTTTGTTAACTTGGCACTGTTGATAACTTCAAACATACAATTCGACAACCACCTTAAGCGTAGGCCAAAATAAAGTTATTTTGACTAAATCCAAGTTCTTTGTAGAATCCAATATAGTGCCTTAAGCTTATCTTTATAAACCTAGCGTGGCTATCTTTAGCAACTACCCTAATTTGCATAACAAGGTGAATGACATTCGTTAGGCCTGCCCAGAAGAAGTTTTGTATGTTTTCATTGGTTGGAGGCTAGGTTGTGGATTTAGAGTAGACAAGGGAATGACTTGACAAGTAAGCTAAGTTTGTTTTGTGTTTTCTGGCGTCATTGAAATTGTTTGTCCACATGTGGTCCAAAGTCATTGGCATGATTTAACTTTTAAGGATATTGGCTAGATATTAACTGTTGTAAGTTATATGCTTGCGTCAAAAGATTGTCAACATATGCGATAGAATTGGTATTGCATTATGAAATATTACTTCTCCCACACTACTTTTCCTCTTACATACAAAATTTCAGTCGAATCTAAACATTAACAGAGCACAACTGCAATCGAAATATTTCAGTAGAGCACTCCAACAATGACTTTCGTATACGGCTGCATTTAACATAATAAAAAACAAGTACAATCCCAATACATTAAGAGAAGACTCTAAGGATGACTTTCATAGATGGCTGAACAGCTTGTCCATGTGCCAAGCATAGCTTCCATTAACACCCACGATTGTCTAAAATAGGCGTTGGAAGGTCTAAGACACTAAAGGTTAGGACTCAGTACCCACAAGTTGCAACAACTTGCACATAGCTCACCAACAGATCTCTCAAATCCCCTCCTTTAGGCTGGTCTAATTTACGCTCGACCGTTGCTGATCGCTTCCAATTTCTTGGCTATAAACTTGCCACTGGGCGACAATTCCCCGTAGAACTTTGCAGCATTCAAATTTTCGTTTTGCACAAAGGAGATCTTGTTCTCAGCATTCAAAGGATGAAAATTACTACTACCTTGCCCTAGCTTCATGAGAGATCCTTAAAATCCTTGAGACCCTACAATATTACCCCCATTCAGATACTGTTAGCATAACCATTATTACAATGGATACTCCAAACCCCTTCGTGATTGTGTCTCCTCTTGTCAACAAACTTTGTCAAAAGTAGCCCAGTTGAATCCGCTACTGTCGCTCATACTCCCATCTATCGTAAGTGGGTACAGGCTAGAGTTGTACCCAAGCTCCTCAGAGCTCACTCTCCTAAACTTCACGTCCTGTTCTTCGTTGCGAGGCAAAGAATATCCTAGCATCAAGGAATTGTATCTTCTAGTCAAAGAATATCCTAGCACCAAGCAAAAATGACCCTGGTCAACCATTCCGGAGAGGATCACTGCAATACCTCTGAGTGGGCACAATGCTCACTCGCAAATCTAGAGCTGCTACTTAGAACTAATAGTACACATATGAAGGAGAATCGACCGTCCAAGGCTTGAAATCTTGTTTAGAGCTAGTAGTGCTGGTATATTGAAGGAGCCAAGGATGCAGACGCTGCACCTTCTTGTGCGGCCATGGAGTTTACTATGAGCTCATCAACATACATTTAATCTTCAATCGTCTCAAGATCAAGCATACCAAAAGACAGAGTGCCATATCGAAAGCCAAAAAGCATCTTATCTTCAATCGTTTCAAGGCAAAGCACACCAAAGACAAGAGCGCCATACCAAAAGCCAACAGTGGGTAACTTGCAGTCAAGACCATTCCAGGCGAATAGATCAGTGATGGACCACCAAAGAAGAACATATGTGAGTCCATAGGTGTCTAGCAACCTACAATCCTGTCAGGTCTCAAGCGAATCCAATCTAATCTCCTACTCAAGCTCTACGACGCGAATACATCGCCCTCGTCTCTCTTGTTTATTGCAATCATCTTTGTCTCTTCCACTTATCGCTCTTCAAATTCTGTCACAGACTTCACAATGTCTATCACTACGGCACCTTCATGCAACCCTCAATCTCCTTCTCTCAAGTGAACCCCATCTACTCTTACTCGACTCTCTGACCTGAATGCATACGAAACGGATGAATGGATAAGATGGAAGTAACATTTATCTCCTTGACAAAACTCTTTTGATGCTCTAAGAAGGATAGACAAAACAAGTAAAAAAGACAAGTAATGTCTAATGAACACCACATAACAATTCCGAGAGCTCTAGATTTGCTTGCATGCAAACCCTAACTATTTTTTGCAAAGGATTAATTGAGCTGCAGAATCGCAGCTACAAAACCTGTGATGTACATAGAACTTAAGGGGACTTGACAGCGCAACATAGTTGACCTACACTAAAATTGGAGCTTGAAGAATCTGAACCACAAAAACCCTTGGAAAACCTAGAAAATTCGAAGAAACCGAAAAGAGTGGAATCGTTACTTAGTCCTACCCCAAGGCAGGCCAACAATCCATCTACCATCTTGATCATTGAGAGCCATAACAGGCTGAAAAGCATGATTCACAAGAGCTACCACACCAAAAAAGGAGTGTTGTCTCGCATAGAAGATATAATATCCATTACAAGGCCCCGTCTGGCCTGCATATGCATGCTGATATGCTCTTGCAGAGCTACAAATTAGGCTGGAATTTATTGACATGAGCCCATACAAGTTTCCATTTGTGTGAATCACGTAACCCTTGGACATTAGCATTTTATTTGTTCTAGCATATTTACAGATATGTGCTGAGACTATCTGTCAACAAAAAACAGTTGAGACTGCATGTCCACGATCCATACCAGTTCCCTGAAAGCATACCGCATCATGCTGAGTGGGCTGCAAAGAGCGACATCCTCCGGGAATAAAATCCAACGCTCAGTCACTGCACCCCAAGTGATGCCTATGCCAGAATTCTCTACTGGAGTATGCGCATTAGAGGAGCAATCCAATCACGGGGTGGAAGGGTCTTCCTAACCAGAGCTGGTTTTTGGGGGATTGCTAGCCATCATTGGATATTTTTTCCTTGGCTTTTGACTAGGAGACAATCGGCATCATACCATTAAAAAGACTGATTTTACCTTTGCCTTCGCCCTAGACAACAGGAGTCCATTCATTTATTTTGCTTTTCAACCCGGGTGTCCCAAGAGCATCCTTATTTAACAAAATATGATTCCGGGGTAGGGACATCATTGTCCCACGAATTGCAAAAACGATTTGAATTTCCATTTTGCCGAGGTGGCCAAACCACTTTACCCAAAGAGGCTGCAAGTTTTTGCAACACTGACTCCAAACACAGAGGGACGTCGACGACTTCAACCCAACACAACATCAGTGCCTAATCAATGAAGGATAGTCTCTTGTAGGAGACCATGGCAAAATGTGTACCATTTGTTTTCCTTAATACACACGGGAGTATTCCAACAGCATATGCTTATAACTTTGCTAAGCCAAAATGACTTCAAAGAAACCCTTAGCTGCATAGTGCTCTTTTTTAACAAAGTGGTTCCCCCAAAGTTCACGTCAACCAATTTCCAACATCTAAGATGGCAGGCATGCGGCTTGGAAAGAAAATGATCACAGCATTGTTTGCATACACCCTCACAAGGTCAATAATTTCATCCACCTCAACAGATATGCCCACAAAAGGGGGAGGATCTTTCCAATCCTTCCTAGTATCCTCAAATCCCTCGTGGATCCATTTAGGGTATCCCATTGGCTGGAATATTACCCCTCAACAACAGCTTAAATGGGTGCTTTAAAAGATTAACAAGAAGCTGGAATATTGGCACTTGTCAACTTGGCCTTTACATGTTCGACTTCGGATAGTGCAGTCTATCATTATGGCATATGTGCAATTTTATTTGCCTCTTCTTCACTGGTCTTTTAAGCATTTGGCTTCCTATATGTCCCAGGCTATGGAGATAATTTGGAAAAGTAAATCTCACAAGAAGGCTTTGCGACTACTTCCCATGCAGTCTGTTTGTTCTCCTAAGACTCATGGGGGACTCAATATTCTCAATCTTCAGTTTCATATGTTGGCAAGAAAGAGCACTATGATTTCTATTTTTTTTCAGCAAAAACAGCCATGGGCTATTATGTTAGCAGCTATGTGTGGAAACATGAAGTCTCATGCATATGGGCATTGGATTACAAATCACTGGGAAGCAGTAATGACTACATTTCAGGGAAAATTTCCTGGCTGTCCTGTTTCTACTGCTTTTATTCATGATTGGAAGAGAAATCTCTCTTACGCTAAATGGTCAGGTGCTTCCTCCCATCATGGTAATTCTCTTCGTTTGGAAAGTATCCATTGGAGCAAGGTATTTGATTCGCCACTTGCTTTATAGGCACCTATTAAAGCATATAATCTTATGAAATTGGGCATAAGATTTGTTGGAGATGTGGTGGATCAACATGGTTATGTGCTCTCATTTCCACAAGCTTGCAGGACATTCCCCTTGGGTCTGCATCATAGGCCCATTTGGAGGCTACTTACATCTATGTTGCAGCCTTTTGTTCATGTTCCTCCGTTGTTTGTATAGGACAGATTACTGGACTAGAATCTGACTTCCTTGTCTCCTACTACCCGTTCACTTTCAATGCATAATTTGACATCCTTGATGGTCTACAGATTTCTTCTTCCACCGCCATGGATTGATAAGCATGCCAACACTCTTTGGAATCTGGATAGGCCTTTATCTTGGTGGCAATCAAAACTCAAGAAAATTTGGAAAGCTAAATTGCCATTAAAACAGAGGCTTTCCTTTTGGAGATGTATAGTGGGAGCTTTTTCCATTGGGGTGAAATTGGAAGCACGTCGTATTGCTTCCTCTTCATGCCCCCGTTGCTCTCATCATCGTGAGACAGTTCCCCATTTGTTATGGTCTTGCCCGCACTCTCGGATATTGATCACTCATGTTTCTCATTTGCTGCGGCTTCGGTTTCCCTCAAGCTACACACACACACACACACACACACAAAAAGCGCACACACCCCCCGTCTCTTTTTTGGGGTGAAAACCAATAATCATTATATTACCAAAATAGATGTGGCATAGACTACCATATAGACAGGCAACGTCGACATGTGGCAGGGTCTAATGACGACGAGCTAAAAGCTGTCCAAAAGGGAGAACCCCAAGCATAACCTGCCATAAAAAGAACTTTTGCTAAAGTGGAAGCTTAGAATCCCAAATATGATGTAACCTTTTTCACCAAAACTTACACGAGTGTGCCATCAACTAGAAGCGACCGGCATGAAGAGAACCCAAGGTGGAGGCAGCAAGATCTAATATAAAGATGCAACCGTGATATCAGCTAATAGTACGAGAAACACGACCCTGAGATTGAAGCACCCAGTCTTTGAGGCGATCATGAAGCTCAAGACGAGGTACCGGCTGAAATTCACGGAGCATGTGTAGCAATAAACCCCAAATAGGTCTATAATGTTGTCCTATATCAAAATTTCTCACAGCTGTAGGAAAAATATGACCATACCCACTGCATCAAGCACATCATCCACCAGATATATACCTTTAGACCAAAGGAAATAAGAGCGGCGAGGTTCCTGAAAGGCCAAAGGAGGCATGAAGGCCTTTGACCAATGAATACTCTCAGCAGGTAAAGAGTTACCTGCCAGAATATCCCTACCACTCCACTTAAAATGCGAGAGGATGTGCTTCCACTCAACAATCATACGAGAAACATAAGGACATCCCATAATTTTACCAGCAATGTGACCGAGTAGCAAGTCCCATTGAGTGGGCTGCCAGTGACCAAAAGATGAAGTAGATAAACCCATATCAAGTGTCGCATCATGAAATCCATGGCTGATCACCCTGCATGAACAGTAGCATCATTTTTCCTTTTTATGAGCTAGAATATGCATGTGAATGTTGAGGATATTGAGTCCCGACTCCCCCATGTACTTAAGGTGTGCAAAGGTAATCCACTGAAAGCAGCCTAAGGGCTTTGCAACAAAATCCTGATCGCTAGAAAAGCTCCATGATAGTAGACATAAAACAGGCAATGTCTTGCTTGCTAAACATCATCAAAGGTAAATAGAACTCGATATATGCTACCAAATGGATCCTACTATGCAATACAGAGCATGCAAAGACCATGTTGCTAGTTTCTAGTATTCCAACTTCTTAAAAATGTCAAGCACCCAGTCCATTTGCTGACGGCGAGTGACCGTCCCACCAAAAAGGGTAACCTAGATGCCTTACCAATTGCGTGGGCAAAACAATGTGACTTGGCCATAGCAAGCAATGCCAAGCTTTCTGATGTAGGGGCAGAAGCTCAGATTTCTGAAAATCAAAATGCAGACGAGCAGCAAAGGGAAAGAACTCTCATAAGACATGAGAGATTCCTTTCAGTATTTTGAAGTAGGAAGAAGCACATATGGCTGTGCAGTCAAGGGTCTACTGCCATATATTTGTAGACCATACAAGGGAGCCAAATCTACCAAATGATCCATGTATCGTAGCATGGGATCAATAGCTATGGCATGAAACAAGTCACTAAGAGGACAACCTTCTCTCACTAAACAAAAGAGTGTCCAAATATGCATAAAATTGCCTGCAAGGATGGCAACAGCTTGACTATTTTGATAAAGCCAATAGTTTGGAAGATAAATCCCATTGTACCGTGTCAAAGGTTTTAGCAATGTCCACCTGTACCAAGAGCACATCCTGCCAGGTGTACTTTGCCTATTCTATCCCCACATAAGCATTAGCAATATTGTCGGCAATATGCCTATGAGGAATAAAACCATATAAGGTAGGATGCAACCCATCATGCAAAAAACCTTTTATCCTTGCCACGATCGTCTTAGAAACCAGCTTATAGATGATAGGCATAAGAGTAATGGGTCTCCAATCTGTAAAGGACTCACATAAGTTCTTTTTTGGGAGAATTTTACCAATCCTTTTTTCCAACTCGCTGGCATCTGTTGGGTGTCCCATGCAAGATTAACCATATGTAGTATTGTAGCTGATATGGCATCCCAATATTGTAAGTAAAATTCCACTGTTAGACCATCTCAACCATTTTCCACAAGCACGAATGACATCTTTCAACCTTGTCTCCATGAAGGGAAGTTCAAGCTCCATAGCCTAGTGTGGAGATAGAATCGGAGTGACATAAGAAAAGCAGGTCCTGCTGAGCTGAAATCACATCTTGTGATAGAGGATCAGCCTGCCAAAAATGTCGAGTGAAACGAGAAATACAAGCGTCAGCAAGTTGTGCTCTAGACTTTGTCCAAGTACCATCCAAACTTTTCACATGGCATATATTAGCAGATTACCTCTTATAATGGAGATTTTTGGAAAAATCCTTGGAGGAGCAGCCCTTATCAATGAGGGCTCTCTGCCTTGCCCTAGTTTCCCATTTTTGAACTTTTGTATGTTCATTGCATCGAAGGAACTATGTAGCCTAACACAAGTAAGCAGCCTCCTCTTGAGTTAATTCCCAAATATGACTAGTCTCTGTCAGTCCTTGACATGTATCTTTAGCTTTAGCAACATCCTCTTTGAGAGTAAGCATGTAAATTTTGCCACAATCATGAATGACATGCTACATGCGGGTGACAAAAGTTGTCCATGCAAAATCAACATGTATACAACAATGTGACCACAAAGGAGTAATGCATCTCTCACCATGGTTGGCCTTTTGTTTGGCAATCTATCTTGCTGCAGTTCATAAAATGACAATTGCAGCCATAGAGGAGCATGATCAGAATGAGAAAAAGTATAATCAGTCCACATTTGACAAGTGAAATTACCATACTGCTAAAATGACAATTGCAGTTAAGGCTCGATAAGTAGACTGTGCATTATGCTGAAAGGTATAATAGGCTAAGTGCTTTTCCAAAGGTCCACAAGACCAAACCGTGAGAATAATTGAGTCCATTGCATTGTCTCAGAGGCAAGCATATGTGTATGGCCCAATGTGTTGTCACCTGACTAAGGCGCATTATTAAAATCCCCACAAAGAAAAGCATCTTGCCTCCATGGATAACTAAGCATGTCCTGCCAAATCAAAGACATACGGCAGGAAGATTGCGCAGGGTAGACCGAGGCAAATTCAAATATCTCACCCCACACAAGGCATTGCACTATTATCCAACAACCAGCCCGGTCATTGAAAGCTACAACAGGCTGAAGATCATGCTTCACAAGAGGAACTATTCCAGAGAAGGATTGATGGCTGTCATAAAATATGTCATACCCCGCAAAGTGTCTTGTTTGACCTGCATAACCATGCTGGTTATGCTCCTGCAATGCCACAATATGAGGCTGCAATATTGATATATGCCTATATGATCTTCCATTTACGCAAATCACACAACCCCTGTACATTATATGTCAAGCATTGTAGTTTTGCTAACATATTTACAGATGTACAAGTATATACAAAAGCATAACATCCAAGATTGAAATCAAGATTGCATATCTACCTCGGGATCCAAGGAATGGTCTTGAGTGCTAGGCAATAATAAAGCAGCTTCATCTTCTGTGAAGAGAGTGTGGCTCACAATGACTGCCACCCCAGTAATACCCGTGCCTGAATTTTCAGCCAGAGCATGCCCATTTGAAGAAGTAAGTATCCAAGTACAAGGCAAAAGTGGCCTCCTAGCTGAAATAATTTTCCTTGGGGTTTGGCAACCTTCATTCGAGCATTAATCCTTGCCTTTTGCTTGAGTTACAGGAGGCATTTTGGGAATTAACATTTGACGTAGGGGCAAAATTAGTAAGAATAGGCTTACTTGTTTTGTTTTTAATACCAAAAGACCTAGGGGCATCCTTAGTTTGTAGAGAGGGAGGCATAGCATCAGGAGGCATCTTATGTAGAGCCAAAGGGCACTGCGAAGCCATGTGACCAAATTTCCTGCATTGAAAACACGCTCCTGCAAAGAGACCCCATTTAAGCTTGTAAAATGCACTGCCCGTTGCCACATTGTTCACTGTAATAGAATACGATTCTGGGGTGGGAACATCCTTGCCCCACAAGATGCAAAATCTATTAGAGTTCCCATTCTGTCGAGGTGGACACAACACCTTTCCCAAAGAGACCGTAGTTTTTGGCAGTAATTTTTCCAACAGTGAGGAAAATCCCCCACTTCTACCCAAACTGGACAGCGGTGCTGAATTAAAGAGGGATAGTCCCGTGTGGGAGACCAAGGCAATACATGCACCATTTGCTGCCCGTACTAGAGGGGAGAATGCTCTAAAAGCATTTGCTTACAAGCTTCATCTCCCATTATCATTTCAAAAAAACGTCGGGCTGCACAATGAACCTTCTGCACAAAGCATCCAAGATGAGGTTTGTGTTGGTCTCTATCTGATGGAGATGCGACAACATAGAGAGACCTTGTTGCACCATATCAGAGAGCAAGAGGACAGTGACACATGAGACCGAGCTAGATCGAGCCCAACGACATGTCACACATTTTTACACATTTGAGTTTATCCTAGACATAACGGAGTAGAGGAGGAGGAGATAGATGATATGAGGGACGAGTTGGTCAGTGGGATGAGGTGATGACAAGAAGAAACGCAACCAGAGATGCAGGAGCCACACACAATACTAAGATGGACAAGCATGTACGATGGAACAACTATATTCAAGAGGGATCCCCCGATCAGAGGTGTCACTATCGACATGGCTTGCCGGATACAGAGATCACAGAGACCATACCCCTTGCCGCCGAGCATCAAAGTGGGCGAGACTAAGGCCCTTGCAAAGTTTTGTACCCAACAGAGACTCGCACATTCAAATAAGCCACTTACTTGACGAGTGGTGGAAAACAAGGAAAAGTGTGTCGCGAACCATGCAAATGAGAGACGACTCGACAAACACAGACACATGACATTTTCGCAACTCACAAAAGAGCCACCCTGGCATAGGGCTATGTATGTTGACTTTGAGTTAAACTACTAGTTTTGCTTCCTTGTATTTTGAGTTTGGTTTAGCATAGTACTCAACAAAGAGCCTCAGTGAGCACTCTGTTCCAGCCCACAATGGCTTGAATGGGTTATCTTTGTGCTTGTACTTTGTCTCATAGGCCCCACAAGACCTCCCGAAGACGGTAATCTCTCTCTCTCTCTCTCTCTCTCTCTCTCTCTCTCTCAGCACATTCTATTGAGGTCTGACCTATCACCTCTCCTCAAGGGGGACCGACAAAGACGAGGGATCGCCTTGGATATAGCCAAGTGGATATAGCCCAAAGAGTTCAAAGATCGAGAAGACAGCGCCCCCCGCTACGGCGTGAGACGGCTCGACAGACGTAGATACGAGATATTTTTCACTGCTCACCAGAGAGCCATCACTGTGCCGGGCTTCGGTTTCTAAGTCCTAGCTCCATGATCGACTTGATTCAGCTTATGCTTGACTGATGATTGACTGGTTGTGATCTTGCTAGCATAGATTAGTACTCAGCAAGGGCCCTAGTGCGCCCTTTGTTCCAGCCCACTGAGGCTTGTATGAGTCTACTTTTTTTTGTGCACTTTGTGCCGTAGGCCTATGCGTGTGTGCCTGTGTATGTGTGTGTGTCATATCTCGTACACTCTCCATCTACCTTGCAATTCTTTGCCGTACATCTATCGTGCACTCCCCATAGGTCTATCGTAAGCCTCCCGTAAGGCCTATGTAGTACATCGTAGGTTTGTCGTAGGCCTTTTGTAAGCTGTCATAGGCCTCCTGTACCTTTCGCCATCTCTATCGTAGCCCTTCTATAACTCTCCGCCAGCTCTTTTTGTGGCCCTTTGTAACACTCTCGTAGCCCCTAGTCTTGTCAAAGGGTTCTCATCTAAGGGGCAAACCCCTAGTTGGGCTAAACCCCAACTCAACTAGGGGAGTTAGTTCAGGTAAGGGGTAATAGGAGAAATGGCCAGCAAAGAGTGGCCCAGCCTCTCTTCCTCCTTCCCTTCTTCGAAAACTCCCTCAACTCCAGCAGAGCCTTCCAACAAATGACGTATGTCACAGTTGAAGCTCCAACATCCTCTCCTTACGCACATATATATGAGGGCGGAGGTCTTTTTGGCCGTCCCATTATTGGATACCATGAACGTATTTAAAAATCAAGTGAGAATTGAAGACACAATTGGCAGATGCTATTGCTAGAATCCAAGTTCTTGAAGGACCTAGTAAGCATGAGGTATTGGCGAGGCTATAAAGTCTTGAAAGGCTTCCCCACCTACACCCCAGTTAAGGATTTAGTTCAAACTGAAGTGCCGATAGCCAAGCAAGAGGTCATTGTGGAGTTTGGAGCAACGGTAAACAAAGCTGATATTAAGAGATTACGGAACATGAAGCTAGAGGGGATAATGCATTATAAAACAAAATTGTGGGGCTCCCAGATGAATGGTACGATGAGGAGGATCCGTTCAGTGATACCTTAGCATATATTACAGCAGTCATGCCTAACATTGACTGGACAGCAAATGAAGATGACAAGACTGATAATCTGAGGATAATGGTGAAGCTAGAGCAGTCCGTATTAGTCATCGTAAAGGTCATGCTGTTATTATTTTTAACTCACGAGATTTAGGACTCAAGCTACACTGATGGAGCCCGCGAAAAGATTCTAGTGAAATAGTACTCCATAATTTCTTCCACGTCGACCACAAATAGTGGTACTAAATCCAGGTTGGCCTTGAGGAATGCCTCTTCTTCATCATTGTCCAAGCCATCCACCATATTCACCGTTTCTTCCCGTACTGACGGTCGCACTGCATCTCACAAGGGAGCCGCTATGCCCATTGTAACCTACCAAGAAGGATGGAAAGTGGGCAATGCACCACAAAGAAATAGCACTCATTAAGGACTTTTAAATAAAAATCAAAAGACTCTCGGTTTTAAAATGATGTATGGTCAATTCCAACCTAAGATGTTGTATTAGATGGATTTTCTATTATTGTCCCATAGACCTTTTGGTCTCTCGTGGACATTAGTACGGTCTCTCTCTCTCTCTCGCAAGACCGACAATAGCAGCCTTTCGGGCTAAAACCCCTAGCCCAGTTGGGGGGTTAGCTCAGCAAGGAGTTGCAGGAGACATGGCCAGTCGAGAATGGCCCAACCTCTCTTCCCCCTCCTCTTCCTAAAAAGCCCATCAACTCCAATAGCTCCTTCCAGCAGAGCGAAATATGCCACAATTGTAGCTCGAACACACTTTGCCTTATCTGAGAGAGGTGGTCTTTTCGGCTGCCTCATTATTGGATATCATGAACATATTTTGTTCTTACAAGATCGGCTGAGAGAGTTCAGGGTACAATTGGTAGATGCTAAAACCAGCCTTCGATAAACTAAAGGGCAGTGATCTTCTTCTACTCAGTCATAAACTTCATAAATGATCACAATGTCAGTCACTTCAATCACTTAGCATAACTTAGAAACAAACCTCAACAACAACAAAGGTGAGGCTAGAATGCCCCTGCTCAATGAAAATAGGACTCAGTGCACCCACTGGCCCCAAATGCCTCGGCGCCCTTTACGGTATTTATTTAATGCTTATGAATGGAAATGCTTTATAACAGGGGTTCAATCCTCTCTGTCAATCCTCTACCTGTCTTCAAGGCATCTAATCCAAGTGCACCACTAGAATTCCCACTAGCAAGGAATACTCATGCATCCATACCACTGACAAACTGAGCTCAAGGCTATCACATGCATCCACAATGTCTTTAGGCCTTCCACAGGAACACCCTTGCCTCTTGGTGCTTGCTAGAATCGCAAACAACACGCATGCATTGCAAAAAGATAAAAGCAAGGAAAAACAACCTGAACCAATTCCCGTTATCTGTGGCAGAGGGGCGAGCTCCTTCCTCGCACCTATCCTCTATCCAGGCTCCCCGTAGGGTGCAAACGTCTTCCAACAATCAGGATAAGAGAGAAATGAAGGTAGAGAGCAGAGGGTGAACAAGAAAGAGATGTAGAGGAAAGATGGTCCACAAATCTGCCCCAAAATGACCGCCTCGGGATCTTTGCCTGAGTCCTAAGAGAGCATGCCAAAAGCAGCAAGGAAAGTTCCTCTTGCAGCTTGCACTGATCCAAAACCGCTCCAGAAGCAGAAACATGTGTAAAAAGGTCCAAACCAGCAAAAGACAACCTCGGGAACCTGCTAGAGGCAGCCGTACACAGTCGTACGGATTCCGTACAGCTGCATGGACATCAGTACACTCCGCGCGAAAATTTCAGAAAGATGAAAAATGACTTCTCGCACTTCCTAGAAGTGCGTACTAGCGTTGGAACAATTGAAACAAGCTTAAAACGGCTGAAACAGGCTTGAAACAGTTGAAACAGCTCAAAAACTGCACAAGAACAACTGAAAACGTCTGGCACCTTAGGGAGAGTGAGGGGAGAGAGATGAAAGATAGGGAAAGGCATGCATTCTTCTGAAACAGGTCAAAAACTGCACAAGAACAATTGAAAACGTCCAGCACCTTTGGAAGAGTGAGGGGAGAGAGATGGAAGGTGGGGGAAGAGCATGCATCCTTCTTGCCATTTGTCCCTTCATTAATGTCATGTGCACGGATTGGTATCTGACGTGTACTAGGTACACAGGACTAGCTCAGGTTAGCCTGGGGAGGCTTAGAGCTAGGCAGGCTTGATTCTCGGGTTGAGTGGCAAGGGTACGAACTATTTATAGGTCTTCGCTATTTTTGGCGCTCGGGGCCCAAGTCTATAAAAGGGCCCAGGGGGTTCAGTTCTCAATGTGCAGTTGGGAGCAAGTTTCGTTCCCAGGTGCTAGGTCTGATCCTGGATTGAGTCGCGGACGCGCGCCTGCATCTTAGCGTAGCCCAAGGCCCAGTGGCAGATCCAGGGCTTCACAGCGCCACTTGGTGGTATGTGACACCAGGCTGGTTTGGATCTGATTGGGAGTTCGTGCCAGTAGCTCAGCTCGTGGCTCGGAGGGGACATCTTCTGATTCGGGATCACATCCCGTAGATGTGATGGTTGGGTGGTGAGCAGTGTCCCTTCTGATTCGGGATCACATCCCGTAGATGTCATGATTGGGTGGTGAGCAGGCTGCCCTCTCAAGGATTGATATAGGTCTGAGGATATTTCCGTAAATGACAGAGCATTTACAAACTTAACTCGACTTAAGGCATCCGCCACACTATTCAACGAACCCTTACGATAACGGATTTCAAAATCAAAATCCTGCATTAATTCTGCCCATCTAGCTTTCCTTCCCCTTAATTCTGATCCATCACACACATACTTAATTGACTGATGATCAGTCAATACAAGGAACTTTGAACCATACAAGTAGTGTCTCCAAACCTTAAGAGCATACACTACAGCATAAAGTTCCTTCTCGAGTGTGGGCCAACGATATTGAGTGTCGTCTAGCTTCTTACTCTCGAAAGCTACAGGTCTACCCTCTTGGAATAGAGCTGCCCCAATCGCATAATCACTCGCATCGGCCTCTAAAACGTAAGGCCGGGTAGGATCGGGTAATGCAAGAACGGGTGCTTCCTTGATAGAAAACTTCAAGGTTTCAAAAGCCTTGTTCATTGCATCATTCCAAGAGATCGGCTGGGTAGACCTGCGTCCACAACCTTTCAATATGTTTGTCAATGGTGCCCTGATATGTGAATAATCACGCACAGACTTCCGAAGAAATACCGTAAATCCTAGGAAAGAACGAAGCCGTTTCACAGTCTGAGGGATAGGCCATTCTAAAACCTTCTGGATACAATCCAGATCAATGCTAATACCTTCAGAAGAAATCTTGTGTCCTAAGTAAATGATCTCCTTCATAAAGAAGTCACATTTACTCATCTTGGCATAGAGCTTATGCTGTCTTAGAACAACTAAGACAACCCGAAGGTGTCCTATGTGATCCTCAAGCATTCGACTATATACCAAGATGTCATCTAAGAACACTACAACAAATTTGCCCAGAAAATCCCTGAACAAATCGTTCATCATCTGTTGAAAAGTAGCAGGAGCATTGGTCAAACCAAAAGGTAATACGAGAAACTCGTAATGACCATACCTAGTTCGGAATGCGGTCCTATCTATGTGTTTAGCATAGATACGGATTTGATGATAACCCGTACGCAAATCAATCTTAGTGAAATACTTCGCTCCGGCCAAACGGTCTATCAAATCATCAGAACGAGGGAGAGGGTATCGATTCTTAATTGTCACTTTATTTAATCATTTATAATCTATACACATTCTCCAGGAAGAATCTTTCTTCTTTCTTAGGAGGACATGTGCACCCCAAGGTGATTTACTTGGGCAGATATAGCCCATATTCAGGTAATCCTGAAGCTATAAAGCTAACTCATGCTCCTCTACCTGGCTCATCCTATAAGGTGGTACACTGATAGGTTGAGCCCCTGGGACTAAGTCTATGCGATGATCTACTGCCCATTCTGGAGGTAAACCTTCCGGCAGTTGAGCAGGGAATACATCCTTAAAACTATCTAACAATATTCTCAATTCACGGTGTTCAAACACACTTAATTCATTCTTGTTAATTACAGAAACAACAAATGAAGAAAGCGGAATCAAAACACACTGATAGACATCATAATGAGAATTGTTTAATATATTCCGAAGCTGCATCGCAGATACAATAGGCCCCTGAGAAGAGGGAATTTTATCACACTGAATACAAAATTGGGTGTCCTTATCTACAAAAGAAAGCATATGCTCCGTCCATCCGATCTGAATATTGTGGGTTTTAAACCACTCTATTCCGATCAACAAGTCTATATGCGCCAGATGCATAACATAACATGTAAGAGCCCCTGTATAGGCTTGAATCCGGCTAGGAAGCGTTTCAACCTTGCGATTCCAAAACTGCTTCCCAGCTGCAAGCTGCACCTCATAGGTGTGGTCGCTAGATACTGTGGACAGCCCCATCTTCTGCACAAATTTGTAATTAACAAAGTTGTGAGAGCTGCCTGGATCAAAGACAATGTGAACCTGTTGGTCCACAACTTCTCCATAAACTCGGAAAAGATCATGGGAACCAAACAACGAAGTATTGAAAGTACAATTATAAGAGAGTGGGCAGGTAATGACATTTACAGAAATACCTGTCATCGAGACTTGATTCGCTCCCTTGGCTGTGGTACGTGGACCCGCCTGGAGCTTCGGTCCAAGCACCAACTTTTGGTTCTTGCGCTTTGGATACTCATTCTTGGTGTGGCCCCGCTCCTCGCAATAGAAGCAACGTCCTTCTTTCTTGAGCCTCAAAGTACGAAGGAAACGGGCTTTACCATTCTTAGCCGAGTCAAATTTTTCTTGGAGGCGTTGTACGTAGACTTCGTCTCCCCAGTACCCGTTGTATGCTGAAAGAACTTGCGTTTGTTCTTTCCACTCGTGTCGAAAACTGTAGTTGTTTTGGCACCGGCCATGGTATCATCATATATGCGCGCATAATTCATGGCCTCCTGCAACGTTGTGCATTTGTTGTTCTTTATCTGCAACTTGTATGAATCTGGCAAACCATCCACGAAGAAACCTAACAAGGTCACTGGATCCATCTTAGTGGCCCTGGTTTGCAGATCCCGAAATCTTTGAAGATAAACTTCAAAGGTTAAGTTTAACTTTGACATATCGAGGGCTTTAAGCTTGCCAACGATATCATAATCATCCTCCTTCTTCAGGAACTCCTTCCTGAAGACCCCTTCAAAATCTGTCCATGTATCGGGCTTAGGCTCGAGTTCCTTCCACCATAGCAGCGCTTACCTGACATGAAACCCGCTGCAAGCTGGATCTTCTTCTCATCTGGGTATGGGTGGAACTGAAAGTGTACCTGCCACTTGTGTAACCAAGTGTCAACTACCTCCTTCGTTCGAGACTTTTGATCTCCTGGAAAAGGGTCTGGAGTTATATTCGGGCCTAGCACTGAAGCCATGGCATCCACATGCGTGAGTGCCTGCACAGTGCTAGCCAGAAGAGTGAGAGTCGCCTGAATCCCTTGGAGTTGCTGTGTCAACCCCATTTGATTTGCATTAACCTGCTCGAATTTTCCATCCAGAGCAGTCGTGAATTCACTGAAGGCCTTTTTTGTAATCAGGTCATCATAAAGACCCTGATCCTCCTCTCCCACAGGAGTGTAATCCAAATCCTGCTCTCCCATGGTGAACTCGGGATTTGCAGAATCAGACATAACTGAAATCTGATTTGAATATAAACTGAGAGAAATAACTGACTGAACCGAAGCGAAAAGGAGAATGGAGCAGAGGAAAACCGTCCCAAGAGATGCTGACGGAAGGAGATGCTGGAAACTAGCGAACCGGAAGCACACGAATCCCGAAATCTGGCTGAACCCACTGCCGGATGCAGCATACGGATTGCTGACGTGGTTGTACGACTGCTGACGTAGTCCGTACGACGACTGACGCAGGTCGTACAGTAGCTGACGGAGGCCGTACAGCAGCTGACGTGGCTGTACAACGACTGTACGGATGGCTGGCAACGCAGGTACGGCTGGCCGACGCAGGGCTGGCGCAGGTGTACAGCAGGCTGACGCAGGCACTGTACGGTGGCTGGCGCAGGTGCACGACAGGCTGACGCAGGGCTGGCACGCAACTCGATGGCGCAGCGAGGCTCTTTGCAAGCTATGGCTGGGCTGGTACCCTATCCCATCTATATAGGAAGCAGGGCAGCCTAATTAGGAAGCCCTGCTTCCAAAATAGGCCAACCCTCCCAGCTTTGGAGGGGGTGCTTTTTTCAAAAAAACAACCCTCATCGCAGGCTGGCCGCACCCTGTTCCTGCGCATCTCGCCTCTCCCTGCCCTGGCCGAATTTCCGTACAGCCTTGGCGTCCCAACTCCGTCTCCCCCGCAGCCCTTGTCAGTCCGCTCGCCTCACGTTCCTTCTTCTCTGCTCTCTCTCCTGCTTTCTACATCCTTCTCTCTCAGCCCCCTTCAGGAATTTCGAAACTCTCCCTCCTTTCTTCTACCTTTTCCCTAACATCTATCCCCCCTGATAACCCAAGAACCACGCAGAAATTTGCAGCAACAAATTTCGAATTTTAGGGCATACCTGGAGAAAGAATTCGTCAAAAATTCTCGCATCAGAAGTTCCTACCTCAGGAGCTGGCTCTGATACCAACTGACACATCCCAGCACTCCTGAAACCTCTGATCTGCAAAACAAACACACACCACATGAGAACTGAGCAGGCTGCTCACCACCCAACCATGACATCTACGGGATGTGATCCGAATCAAAAGATGTCCCCTCCGAGCCACGAGCTGAGCTACTGGCACGAACTCCCAATCACATCCAAACCAACCTGGGGTCCCATACCACCAGGTGGCGCTGTGAAGCCCTGGATCTGCCACTGAGCCTTGGGCTACGCTAAGATGCAGGCGCACGTCCGCAACTCAATCCAGGATCAAACCTAGCACCTGGGAATGAAACTTGCTCCCAACTGCACACTGAGAACTGAACCCCCTGGGCCCCTTTTATAAACTCAGGCCCCGAGCGCCAAAAATAGCGAAGACCTATAAATAGTTCGTACCCTTGCCACTCAACCCGAGAATCAAGCCTGCCTAGCTCTAAGCCTCCCCAGGCTAACCTGAGCTAGTCCTGTGTACCTAGTACACGTCAGATACCAATCCGTGCACATGACAATTAAAGTCCTAACCCCCATACCAAGGACAACGTTGGTTGTCCTTGGGCCCAACTTTTAGACCCCTCTTTTAAAGCCTTTGCCTTGCCCCTAGGACCTAGTGGTGCACCTAGACTTTGCCTCTAAGAACTTCTAGGAAGTGTGCACTTCCTCTAGCCAGTCCCTCACAGCCACACCATTACAACACTTAACCATGGTTAAAGCGTAGATTGAGTTACGAAGATACTTTACATCACTTTTCACATCCTTGTGACAGATGCTATAGCTAGAATCCAGGTTCTTGAAAGACCTAGAGTCTTGCAAGGATTCCCCACCTACCCCCCAGTTAGTCTCCACAGTCAAGGATTTGGTTCAAACTGAAATGCAGACAGCGAAGAAAAAGAGGTAATTGTGAAGTTTGGAGCAAAGGTGAAGAAAGCTAATATCCAAGAATAGATTACGGGACATAAAATCAAACGGAATAATGCATTAAAAAATTCGGGGACTCCCAGATGGATGGTACAATGAGGAGGATTCATTCAGTGATACTTTAGCACATGTTAAAGCAGCAATGCCTAACATTGACTGGATAACAGATGAGGATGATAAGCCTAATAACTGTGAGGATGATGGTGAAGCTTCAGCAGTCCATATTAGTCATCATAAAGGCCATGCTGTTATTACATTTAACTTGCGAGATTTAAGACTCAAGATCCTATGACAATCCTACAGTCCAAAAGGAACTAAGCTATGGATAGTTGAGGAATTTACAAGAGCTCAATTGAAGGATAAAGCTACGAATTTAGCCAAAGTTAAGGTTGAGAAGAAGAATGGAAAGTGGGCAGTGTACCAAGGAGGAATAGCACTCATTAAAAATTTAAATCAAAACCAAAAGACTCTCAATCTTAAAATGATATATAGATTAGGATAGAATTTAGGTACTCTAAATAATTGGAGTTGCTTTATGCACTCCTTGGGAGCTGCCATGCGCCCTTCTTAAGCTATTGTATTGGTGTTGTCCCATATACCTTTGGTCTCTGATGGACATTAATAGATATTTATTTCTCTCTCTCTCTCTCTCTCTCTCTCTCTCTCTCTCTCTCTCTCAGTCTCTCAATGGCAGAGCAATCGGCTGCAGCCTGATAGGTCCCCGGTTCCGACCTCCCTTGCATCCTAAAAATGTCACGACAAGACAAATCAATTAATAGAAATTATAACATTATTACATGACACGCCAATTTGATGGTGTTTGTATTTATGATGGACACCAACCAATATTGTTATGGTGGTGGAACATTAAGTAGATAGGGCCGTTGAGTTGGAGCCACTACTTTACACGGCACCAAAATTGGACATGTAACTAGGGACAACAGGAAGAGAAGGTTGCATTAGAGTGTATTGAATGGTAGATGCATGAGTCATAGGCCTTATAGGCAAGTCTCAAAGGGAAGATGGAACTTGAGTGACCTCGAGGGACATTAATGAAGGGGTATCCCCCTTCATTTTGAATCGCATGTAGCACTCTCTCTTAACACCTTGCATTCATCTGCCATCTATCTCCACCTAGACAGAACATGAAACAACTACTCTCACGAGGGCGCTCTTCCCGTATTGGAGTGGCATTCGAATTCTGCATGCATTGCACACGTTCGCATTCTTACAAGCTAGGAAATAAGCTTTGTGCAAATGGCTCTAGAAGCACTTAGGCTCTTCTTTAATAGACTTGTTCTAAATAAAAGCTAGACCTACTTTTCTAAAGCTACTTTTACAAAAGCTGAGCTTTCTTGCTTTCAGCCTACCTTGGGGAAGCTTTCTTAATCTTTTTAGAACCCCGTGGGCCCTCCTTAATGGCGCCATCTTCTTGGTTCTTTTTTGTAAACTAGGGCAAGCAATGGAAGCACAAGAGCAATGAAGAAAAAACATGCTGCTGTAATGAATTGCTGCAATAGAGAAATGAGTACAAAGTACACCCTATATGATGAAACCCTAGGACAGGGTGTCCTAGTGGTACTAATTGTACTAACTACTACATGGACTAATTGTACCAAGTGTCCTAACTGCCTATAACTAGGCCTACATGGCACATACCAAGAAATGAGTGGCACCTATGAATAGCCCATAGAATGCCCTACAAACCCCACTCCATGGTATGGGCTGAAGTATCCTGGACACATCTAAGAATACCTTGAGAACTAATGTTATGGTTACACATGTTCATCCTATAGGGATATAGCAACCTATGACTATACAGAGCATAACAGATCAAGTCACAAAAGGCACTAAGTTCAAAGCTTGCCTGAAAGCTTCAAACTTAGGTCGAGGAAGAGCCTTCATAAAAGAGATCTGCCAAGTTGTCTTCAACGGGAACATAAGACCATTGACTATCAATTGCTGATTATCTCTCTCTGACGTAGTGATAGTGAACCTCAACATGCTTTGTGCAAGCATGGAAAACTAGATTTCGTGCAACAACCAAAGCACTCTAACGATCAGTGAAGATGATGATAGGAGCCACACACACTCCATTGCAGTAGTAAAAGCTGCTCTACACTAAGCCTCACAGCTAGAAGTAGCAATTGTATCTGCTTCTTACTAAACCAAGAGATGCAAGAAGTACCAAGCATGAAACAGTTGCCACTATGTGACACACGGTGTCGGACAGCCAGCCCAATCACTATTAGTGAATTCATTCATGACAAGTGAAGAATTAGCCTCATAGAGAAGGCCCAAATGTTGAGTGCCTTTGAGGTACGTGAAGACACACTTCACGGTCTGCCAATGGTGTGTAGAGGGGCTGTGCATATATCTGCTCAACTGTGAGACAGCATACTGAAGATTGGGTCTGGTATGGCATAAATAAATGAAACAACCAACTGCCTACTGATAGAAAGTGACATCACATGCACCGCTCCCATCCTCACATGAGAAACAAAAACCAGGCTCTAATGGTGTGGATAATGGCTTGCAATCCTCGCTGCAAAAGCTGTCCAATATACTTGGATTGTGACATCTACCCCCATCACTGCTAACAAATTGAATACCATATAATAATGCAAAAGACCAAGATCAAACATAGCAAATATCTTCTGCAAGTCAAGCTTAAAAGCTCCATTTTGCTCAGCATGTGTCTTAGTCACAAGGATATCATCCACATAGAGGACTAAAATCAGGAATTCTGTCCCACTCTTACGGATGTAAAGTTAGCCTCTATAGGGCTAATCTGAAAGCCAAGGCTTAGTAAATGAGCATGTATCCTTGAATACCAAGCCTGGGATGCCTATTTCAATCCATAGAGAGATTTCTTTAACCGGCATACCTTCCTTATAGAACCTGCAACCTCAAAGCCAGCAGGTTGGGTAACATAGACTTCCTCTTGCAAGTGCCCATGAAGAAAAGCTGATGTACCTGCCAATCAAAGTGGCCCGTGGGCAGCAAAGGCAATAACAATATTGATAGTAGTGATACTGGAACAGGGGACAAAAGTCTCCTCAAAGTTAATGCCTTGTTGATGTGCATAGCCCTTAGCAACAAGACAGGCTTTGTAACGGTCCACCGAACCATTAGCTTTCCATTTAATCTTGTATACCCACTTAGTCCCAATGGCATTCTTGTCAAGAGGCAAGTCACACAACTCCCAAGTGTTATTCTAATGGATGGAATCCAATTCAGCTTGCACGGCCTGCAACTAACATTCATTTTCAAAGGCATCCTTATGGCAACCAATGCAGAAGCAACAAAATTGGGAATGCTCTTTCGGACAGCTGCTCTAGTATGGGCTGGCAGAGGAGCGTCTTGTTTGCTGTCTGTTAGAGAAACGGGGAAGCCTTTTGGGCTCCTGAATCTCAGCTCTCCCTTGGTCAATGGCCCTGTGCACAGTATCCTGATCAATCTGAGGCATATCTGGCAGTAAATCATGTTGATTTTCAGACTGCACGCGGCTGTAAATGACCATTAGAACGAGGAGGAACCTCAGATGTGGTATCATCATGGGCAAAGGCATCAAGCTGTAAAAGATATATGTGGCATCAATTGTGAGCTGTTTTGACAGTCCAGCAAAGACATAGATGAAGACTCATCAAAAACAACATTTCTAATAACAAAAACCTTGCACGTGCGGGGCTGGTAGGGCTTGTAGCCCTTGCTTTCTTAGCTATACCCAATACAAATGCATTTGACAGCTTCATCATCCAAAGGTGTTCGTGTCTGAGAAGGCACGTGTGCATATGCCAAGCAACCAAAAGTCCTCATGTGAGAAATCTTGAGCTTATGACCTATCCAATCCTCATAAGGTGTGATGGTTTTCAAAGCCTTGGTAGGACATCTATTCAAAATATAGTTTACACACATGACACCATCCAACCACAATTTGTTACGCAAGTGCTTCCCTTTAAGCCTACACCTGGCCATCTCCATGGCGGATCTATTCTTTCTCTCAACCACGGGATTCTGCTGAGGAGTATAAGGCACAATGCGTTGATGGTGTATGCCACATGAGACCAAAAAATCCGCAAATTCCTTTGACATATATTGACCCTCCCTGTCTGTATTTATGTGGGCAATTTTCAGCCCGCTTTCATTCTCTACCAAGGCAATGAAATGTCTGAAACATGTAAAAACATTAGATTTGGATTTCAAGGCAAAAATGGAAGTATATTTGGTAAAGTCATCAACGAAGGTGACAAAATAGTAAGATCTCCCAATAGTTGCAACCCGCATGGGACCACAAATAGCACTGTGAGTCAAATATAACTTGCGACATGCACCAACTCTCCCATACTTGGGAAATGAAAAGCGGTGCATTTCTAAGCAAACACACTTCACAGACATTCTTTGAAGACATATGTTCTTTATGCAACTTCACCAAGGCTCGAACGTTGAAGTGTCTAAACCTCTCATGCCTTAAATGGGTCTCTGCCATGGTAGAAGCATCAACTGTTAGAGAAGAGAGTGTGAGAGCACGAGAGCTGAACATAGTGCTTGCAATAGAAGAAGTGAGTAATACAAGAAGTGGGATAGGTTTTGTCTAAGTGACAAAACCTTATCCTTCACTAACCGTAGTTAGTGAACTAACTGTGGTTAGGGGAAAAAACCTCTAAATGAGGGAAAAGTGCCCCTAACCTACTTATTACATTACATTGGTCACTGCTAAATCATAATAATAATTCTAACACTCCCCTGCAGTGCCAATGTCATGTACAAGGAAATGATCAATCACCAAAAGGAGATAAGTTCAGGGCACTGCGAAATGCCTCAAACTTTTCACGTGGAAGTGCATTGGTGAAGATGTCTACAACATTGTCATGTGTTGACACATAGATCATACTGATCTCTCCTGCATGCAACTTCTCTCTGACATAGTGATAGTGAACCTCAATGTGCTTCGTGCGAGCCTGAAACACAGGATTCTTTGCCACTGCTATAGCACTTTGACTATCAGTGAGAATCAGAGAAGGACCCTCCAATGAAAGATGATGATCAGCAAACAAACGACGCAGCCAAACACACTCAACTGTCGCTGTGAAAGCTGCCCTATACTCAGCTTCACATGAGGAGGTAGCCACTGTAAACTGTTTCTTGCTCAACCAAGAAATGCAAGCATGTCGTAGAAAGAAACAATTCCCACTGGTGGACTGCCTAGTATCATAGTCTCCAGTCCAATATGAGTCACTGTAAGCATGCATCTGCAAGTCACCCCCCCTGGGAAACATTAAGGCCAAAGGCTTTGTACCTTGCAAGTAACGCAAGATGCATTTTACAGCCTGCCAATGCATAATCTTTGGGCTGTGCATATACCTGCTCACCTGAGAAACTGAAAACTGAATATCAGGTCGTGTATTGCAAAGATAAATGAGGCATCCAACAGCTTGACTATAGAGTGTGACATCAATTGATTCACCTGCATCATGCATTGTAAGCTTCAGCCCCAGCTCCATGGGAGTGGACATAGGCTTGCAATCCTGCATGTTGAATCTATCCAAGAGCTTTTGCACATACTTGGACTGACTGTGAATAAGCTGCAATTTTCTTGTAGCTTTCACTGCACCATCCTTCTTGAAGGGAAGCCTATGCATTTTGCCAAGAATGCAACCTTCACATGCAAGAGGAGGCGGCGACTCAAAAGGAGGTAATGCATCAACCATATCATGTCTCTAAAGTGTCATTAAGCTGCCATAGCTCATGTGCCCATACCTGACATGCCATAACTCCGCATTGTGCATCACAGCAGTGGGAGTGCTAACTAATAATGCAAGATGGGATCTTTTTTCATATAAATCAAGCTGAAAAAGACCCCGATACAAAGTGCCAGACAACCTCAAAGCATATTCATTTTCTTTGTCTCTGACTGCACACTTGTCATCATCAAAAACAACCTGAAATCCTCCTCTATTGACTGAGGACATTGAAAGCAAATTCTTCTTTATACCTGGCACATAGAGTACATCTGAAATTCTGAAATCTGTGCCATCAGTGGATGTGAGAATAATGTCTCCCACTCCACACACTGAATAAGAAGAATTATTTGCACAAGTTAGCTTCTTCTTGGTGGGTGAAGAATGCAAAGCTACAAACAGATTTTTCTTGGAAGTGATGTGCTTTGAAGCACCACTATCAAAATACCAAGTATGTAGTGTTTCATCAACACTGAAAGAGCATTCATCCTTTGAAGGATCGTAACTGCAAGTCAAAAAAGCATATGGGTCATCATGATTAGTGGCTGTAGTATCTGAACTACCCACTGAAAAATCTGAAGTGCAAGACAAAAAGGCAAAGTGCCCTTCAACCAAGTTGGCTGAAACATCTCCTCCATCATGGCAATGTGGACCTGATGCATCTGATACAGCCATACCGGAATCCCTTTTCTTTTCTTTGGCTATGCGCTTCTTGCACTCTCCAATATAATGACCTGGCTTCTTGCAATAATGACAGATGCCCTTCTTTTTCTGCTTGTTTGTATCACCCTATGCCTTATAAGAAGGCTGCCCAGAATCAGCTTTATGCTTATGTGTGGGCTGATTGGCATGTGGCTTATGTTGCCCTTTACCCTTGGGCTTGAACTTGGAGAGCATAGCATGCTCGCCAGCCCTGGTAGCCATATTTCTGTGTGTTTGTTCCTCCTGCAACAGAAGTCCTACCAACTCGTGAAAGGAGAGAGGATTGCTGCCCCCCCTCAATGTTCAGCGAGGTGTGGAAACTGAGATAGGACTCCAGAAGAGAGTTCACAGTGGTGGAGATCATCTCTGAATCCGGAATGACTTCATCGATGTTAAGCAATTGTTCCCTGAGATCTTGAAGCTTTGTGAGGTGAGAGTTCATGGAATCTCCCTCCTCCATATTTGTATGGGAAAGTTCTCGCTTCAGAAAGGAAACCCTGGCATCGTTCCTTGCTGCAAACATACTCTCAAGTATTACCCAAGCTGCCATAGATGTCTTGCATGACCGAATATGAGGTATAATGAACCTCTTGACAGAAAGAGAAATTGCTGAAAGAGCTTGTGCATCTCGAGAGTCCCATCTTTTCTGCTCTGCTGTGGGAGCTCCTGGAGCGGCTGCTCCAATCACTTGTGCTGTATTTGTACCTCTACCCTTGCCTCCAGCTGTAGGAGTGATAGGTATAGGCGTTGTATCTGGTCTTTCTTCATCTCCATTGACATAATCCCAAAGATTTCTGCCAACTAAGATATTGCGAACCATGAAACTCCACGAGGAGTAGTTGGTGCCATCCAACTTATCCTCCTGTGTGAGAACCCCGAACACCTCATTTGAGTTGTTCTATGCCATTTTTGCTAAATAAACTCAGAAATACAGCAAACTGAACAAGTAAAATCCCTTCCTGGGATGTAAGATGCACAAGTAAAATATGCAAAGAAAAATACAGTGACAAATACTGTCACAGCCTGTCAAAGGCTCAAAATGCACCATAATGCTCTGCTCAATGCCCAAAAATCTGCAAATAGAATCTGCAAAAGGTGGCAAAAGTCTGCAATTTGACTCGTACCGAGTCCAAAACTGTTTGCAGACTTCCAAAATGCCCTTTTACCTGCAAAATTGCAACCCAAATGCAAAAGCCCCAATTTCTTGTGGGAAATTGCATACAAAAGAGGGCAAATGGTCTGAAAGCCCCAAATGTTGCACAAATTGCACTCTACCTGCAAAAGCCCCAAATTTCATTGCAAAATTGCAGTGTGATTGCAAAAGCCCCCAATTTTGGACAACCTGCAACCCAAATGCAATGTCTGCCCACAAATATAGAATGCCCCAAATTCTCTGCAAGATCTAAGCCAAACAATGGCTATCTACAAACAATGTATGCCAGAAAACAACTGCTCCAGTACATGAACAGAAGTGCAGATGCCAACCAAAAGTACACGAGCTGCAAAATGTACAAAAATCCGTACTGTGTACGGATTTGCAGCAACATTACGGTTGGTGCAGTCGACTGTACAGACGCCTGACGCAGCTTGTACGGACAAAATGGCAACCTGTACAGACGACTGAGGACTGCTAATACACAACTATACTGACAACTGATAGTCCGTACGATTGTACGGTAGATACGTACGGTGCAGATACCTGTATGGAGCAGATACCTGTACAGACAGCAGAAGCGAGTAGTACGGGCTGTTGCTGCTGTACGGAGGTACGAACGGGACAAGTACATAATAGTACGGAAGGCTGCCAGGCACCTGTAGATTTGTACGGCGCCGAAGCTGATGCAGATTGTACGAACGATGTAGCGGAAGGCTGTACGGTCCAGGAGCGCATGTTGTACGACAGAGTGTACGACACCTAGAGCCTGGTGCGCAGGTTGAGTTACGTGAGCTTGCGAGCTGAAGTACAAGATGTGGGAGCTAGTCCAGAAAGCAGGAGCTCAGGATCTAAGAGCACTCTCACACACGGACAATGGCAGAAGTCCGGGGAGAGAAGCAGATGCTCTGATACCAAATGTTAGAGAAGAGAGTGTGAGAGCAAGAGAGCTGAACGTAGTGCTTGCAATAGAAGAAGTGAGTAATACAAGAAGTGGGATAGGTTTTGTCTAAGTGACAAAACCTTATCCTTCACTAACCGTAGTTAGTGAACTAACTGTGGTTAGGGGGAAAAACCTCTAAATGAGGGAAAAGTGCCCCTAACCTACTTATTACATTACATTGGTCACCGCTAAATTATAATAATAATTCTAACATCAACATCATAAACAGATGCATCTGCAAGTCCAGCATCATCGAAGTATCTGTCATATGCATCAACTCTGTAGAGTCCTCTAGTCAATGTGCCAGCCAACACCATGGTAAAGACATGTGTAGCATCATCGACTATACACCTAACACCATCAAAGAGAACCCGATATCCACAAGTAGCTATGTTGACATGGATATGAGGTTTTTGCGGATGCCTAGTACATAAAGTACATTGTCTATAGTGACTAGACCACCATATACAGAAGCAATAGCAACTTGTCCAATGCCTTTCACTGAATAAGATGTGTTATTTACACATGTAACTCTTCCCCCCTTTGGTGCACATTGCATTTGCAGGTGAGTTGAATAACTTCCTACAAGAAGAGATGTGCTTAGTAGCACCATTGTCAAAGAACCACACATCAGAAATTGTCATGCAGTCATCATGAATGTCAGTTTTGTACTAACAAGTAACAAGAAAAGCCTAATGTTGATCATGTGCAAAGTTAGTTGACTCATGCCTGTCATCTTGACTAGGAACACAAGAAACTACAAGACCTCACTCCCTCTTCTTCTTTTTAGATGCAATGCGCTTTTTGCACTTAGTGATGTCATGCCAAGGTTTCCTACAATAGTTATATGGCTTTTTCTTCTTCTCTCTAGAAGTAGATCCATCATGGTAATGACAACCACGTGTATGAGGAGGCTTTGCCCTTGTTTTTATGCTTGTGTAGCAAAGACTTGATCACTAACTATAGATGCAATTCTATTAACACGGCTTTGTTCCTCCTGTAATAAAAGAGCAACCAGCTAGTCAAATGAGAAATGATTGGCATTTCCCATGGCAACCAACCACAAAGTAGTGACAAAGCCCTAGTAGGAATCGGGCAATCCATCAAGAGTCATGGATACAAGCTGAGAATCGCGGACTACCTCATCAATATTTCTTTCAAATCCTTCACACTCCTAAGATAGGCATCCATATTTACCACCCTCTTCAAGCTTTAAATCCTTTAACTGCTTGCGGGGATAGGCAATTCTCCATGGCGGATCTACAAGTCCAACATCATCCAAGCATCTGTCATATGCATCAAGTCTGTAGAGTCCTCTAGTGAATGTGCCAGTCAACACCATGGTAAAGGCATGTGTAGCATCATCGACTATACACCTAACACCATCAAAGAGAACCTGACCATTGCCAAAGAAGAACCATGCATCAGAAACTATCATTAAGGCATTATGAATATGAGTATTGTACTAACAAGTAACAAGAAAAACCCAATGCTGATCAAGTGCAAAGTTAGATGACTCATGTCTATCATCTTGACGCACCCACTCTCCCATCCTTGGGAATGCAAAGCGGTGCATTTCTAAGCAAACAAGCTTCACAGACATGCTTTGAAGGTATATGCATCTTAGGAAGCTCAACAACCATATCTTCTTTATGCAACTTGAAATGTCCAAACCTCTCAGGCCATGCATGGGTCTCTGCCATGGTAGAAGCATCAACAACATAAGCATCTGCATCTGCAAGTCTAGTATCATCCAAGCATGTCATATGTATCAAGTATGTTGAGTCCTCTAGTCAATGTGCCAGTCAACACCATGGTAAAGGCATGTGTAGCATCATCAACTATACACCTACCACCATCAAAGAGAACCTGATATCCACAAGTAGCTATGCTGACATGGATATGAGGTTTTTGCGAGTGCCTGGTACATAAAGTACATTGTCTAGAGTGACTAGGCCACCATATACAGAAGTAATGTCAACTTGTCCAATGCCTTTTACTGAATAAGATGCATTATTGACACATGTAACTGTTCCCCCCTTTGGTGCATTTGCAAGTGAGTTGAATAACTTACTGCAAGAAGTGATGTGCTTAGTAGCACCATTGTCAAAGAGCCACACATCAGAAACTGTCATGCAGTCATCATTAATGAGGCAATCCATCAAGAGTCATGGATACAAGCTGAGAATCGCAGACTACCTCATCAATATTTCTTTCAAATCCTTCACACTCCTAAGATAGGCATCCATTCTACCACCCTCTTCAAGCTTTAAATCCTTCAGCTGCTCGCGGAAATAGGCAACTCTAGCCACATTCCGCACCTCATATAAGGAGGCAAGCTGATTCCATGCTTTCTGAGCTGTCTTGCATGAACGGAGATGAGGGATAATAACCCTTTTCACTGAAAGAGCAATCAAGTCATGTGCTTTGGCATCACGTCCATCCCATTGAATCTGCTCCTAAGTAGGACGCAAAGTACTTGTAGTAGAAGAGGCAGCTGCACCAGAAGTAGCATCAAACCCATCACCAAATCAGGCTGAGGCAGTACCAGATGTACCAAAAGCACGACCTGTACCAGAAGCAGGAGGTCTAGTGGGCCTGACCTCAGTGCCTGTAACAATATTCCAAAAATTCTTGGCAACCAAGACATGCCCCATCATATAAGCCCACATGGGGTAATTTGTATCATCAAGTTTGTCCTCAGACCCAAGCATCCCAAACAAATCATCCTTATTGCCAACCATAGTGCAAAAATGCAAGGCAAAGGCACCGACTGACAATGCAAATGAGAGGAGTGCAATCTCCCAAATCCAAAAGGCAATTTTCTGCACAAGCTTCAAAGCTTTTCACTGCAAATGTGTGGCTGTCACAAGGTGTACCTGCTGCAAAAAGACTCCCAAAAGGCAACACAAAGCCTTCCAAGGCAACAGGGGGCCTTTCCACAACCAAAGAAAGGACTGTTTTGCTGGAAATAAAAAGAGTCAATGCAGTAGGAGCTTACCAAGTGATGTACACCAACTTTACAGCAAGAAAAAGGCTCCAAACTCAAGCACAGATAGCCAACCTTGTAGGAGAGGTGAAATGGACAGTAAATGGCAATGAAGGATGCGAAAAGAAGCTGGAAAATGGAATTCCAGCAAGTGTATATACTCCACAATAATCAAAGGCTGATGTGGAGGCTGGGACAAGCGAAGGCCAGCAGGAGAAGGCCTCAAAATGAGAGCAGCAGCAACCTGAAAAGACAAGCTCGCAGCCCCAGGTAAAGGAACAGCAAATGAGTGCAAGAGGGCTTCCGAGAGGTTGCCAAAGGGCAGCAGCAAGCTTCCAAACACCAAGCCTCATGTTGCTTTGAACTATGATTTTCTCATCTCCGTTGCAGCTTTGATGCAGCATTCCAGGTCATCACATATCTATGCACGCCAAGGAGTACGGCTCTTGCACCTCATGGCGACGTAGACTACCATGGCTAGCACTACCTCCCCTATGGCCGTAGCAACTAAGGGTTATCAGAGATTATGCACATGCAGGTGGTTTGAGAGATTGGGACTCCACATGGACAGATTATCTCCCTTCCAATACAGCATTGAGGCTCCATCTCTCCCACTCAAATATCACGAGGTCAACTAGGTCATATGCGAGGAGCTTCTATAGCTACACACATTTAGGACTTGGTTGGCATTGAGTGAGCTCCCACTGAAGCTCAGCTTCTACAGGGATCATCGCTTGCGCATTCTGAGGGTGATTTCATTGATCCGCCAGGGTATGCTCGGATCCACCTCCCACATTCAGCCATCGACACGACACAAAAGGGAATGCACAGATCATGCTTGGGGACATCCCATCCATGTTCAACACTGGAGCATGACCGACAGGGGTTACCATGGCCCTTGTTAGACGCAGGGCCATCAACAGGAGGCCATCACGAATAACATTCACACATAGCGGCAAGCGCTCTATCTATGACCTCATGCCAGTACAACCCCACCCACCACTAGGACCATCATGATATCCCACTCCCCTTTTGGGACCTCTACTCACGTATTTGATGTATCTAACCAAACTTGATATTGGCTCTGATTTGATATGATGATGATGATGATGTTATGACTATGTCTAGGTAATGATGCTAATTTAGTAGCTCCACCCTTTCAGCATATTTTATTAGGTTTCTCTCAGTCTCATAGACCCATCGATCTTCTGAACACAATATCAATCATTCATGAATGGAGGGAAGTTTCTCTCTCTCTCTCTCTCTCTCTCTCTCTCTCTCACACACACACACACACTTTTTTTTTAAGTGAGAAGAAATATTTTATTGCTGTGAAATAATTACATTCATAGGTACTCCAAAAGCGGAGTAACTACTACTCAACCGAAAATCTTAGTATAAGCCATATATACATCATGATCAATCAAATGAGTCTGAAAGCAATCGTAAAACGATTGCTGCAAAGACCGTTTGAAAAAAACGAAAGATGGAAAAGTAGGATCACCAAAGACTATGATTTTTGTCCATCCATAGAGTCCAAAGTGCCCAGTAGCGCACCCAAACAAAAAATAAATCAAAACCCTGTCTAGCGGGATGAAAACCAAATAACCAGAAGTTCCTGCTAAAGTAACAGTAGGAAATCTCGCTCGAAGCCCCTGACGGATGAGAACGAGGAAATCACAAGTATGTGGACAGTGCCAGAAAATGTGAGGCACAGATTCAGCAGCACATAGACATCTGTGGCAAACAACCGGGGAAATATGTCTGTGCGCGAGTAACTGCCCAGATGGAAAAATGCCAAGTAGGACTCGCCAGACGAATAGCAGTTGCCGAAGAGGGACTTTATAATGCCAAAGGAGACGCAGCCGCTTTCTCCACCACTTTGATGGGCGATCCATATGCCAACAGAATTGGCTATGTCAAAAACCCAAGACGGAGGTAACAACACTTTATACAGAGAAGGCACTGTGATATGTGACAGCTTCAAAGGACGGGCTAAAGAAGAGGAAGAATGGAGAGTCCAATCCTCAAGCCTATCCTGAAGTTCCAAACGAGGTACCGGCAAGAAAGGTTAAAGCATTTCTAAAATTTTGTGCCATAAAGGACGATAATGAGCTCCCAAACCATACTTGCTAGCAGCCGCACAAAAAGATAAAAGAGTGTCATCATCCTGAAGTACATCCGCCACAAAAGCAATACCTTAGAAAGATATAAAACAAGAACGCCTGGGTTCTTGTATAGCCAAAGGAGGGTGGAATACTTTGGACCAATAAATATTCTCAACCCTTAAGAAATTTCCCAACAAAGAATCCCTACCATGCCATTCCAAGTGGGATAAAATATGCTTCCAATCAAGAAGCAAACGAGTGACAAAAGGGCAGCCTCTGATCTTGCCTTGAATAGAGCCAAATAGAAAATCCCACTGTGTAGGCTGCCAATGCCCAAAAGTGAAAGTATCAATATGCAACGAAAGAGAGTGGATCATGAAAGCCCGAGGCTGATCCCCTTGCATAAACTACAACATCATTTTCCTCCTATGAGCAAGTATATGCACTTAAATATTGAGTATGTTCAAACCCCGGTGCATCTTTGGAGAATAGAGACGATGCATAGAGAGTACTCTGAGACTTTTCTTGCCATTTTTTGAACGCCAGAAAATCTCCATGATAGTAGACATAAAGGAAACCAGATCTGCCTTAGTAAACATGATGAGGGGCAGATAGAATTATATGTATGCTATCAAAATGGATTGTGTTATTCGCAAACGAACATGTAATGGCCAAGTTGCAAGCTTCCAATATTCAAGTTTTTTCCTCAGCTTTGTGAGCACCCAATCAGTTTGTTGAGAACGAGTGAGCCCCCAACCTAGAGGATAGCCAAGATGTCAAATCAATTGAGAAGGTGGAACAATTTCGCCAGGCCACAAAAGACTATGTCTTCAGCATGCAACGGCAATAGCTTGGATTTCTGAAAATTCACATGAAAACCAACAGCTAAGCCATATGTGGAAAGAGCCTGCATAATCAAGGAGAGATCGCTCTGAGTATTTTTCGGGGTAAAGAAAGAATCATCAGCATATGCTTGAGCGATCATGCTACGGCTGCCTGAAATTTCCAATCCATGCAACATGCTAGTGTCCAAAAGGTGGTTCATATATTGAAGCATTGGATGAGTGGCTATGGCAAATAGTAAAGCACTGAGGAGACAGCCTTGCCGAACAGAACAACCAAGAGTCCAGGTTGTAGAAGTAGGCAACTTTACTATCTTGATATAGCCAATTGATAACTTGCTGCATTTTTGTGCCAAATCCCAAGGCATGCATTGTTTGTGAAATAAAGTCCCACTAAACAGTATCAAAAGCTCAACTTGCAATAGCAAAACATCCTGCTGCATATATTTGGCATATTCTATTCCAACATAGACATTAGCAATGTTGTCTGTGATATGCCTACGAGGAACAAAACCATATTGCGCTGCAACCCATCATGCAGATAGCCTTTTCTCCGATCAACAATCATTTTGCTAGTAAATTATAAATTTTTGGCATAAGCGTGATAGGTCTCCAATCAGCCAAAGATTCACATATTTGCTTTTTTGGAAGGAGTTTAACAAGACCTCTCTTCCATGTGTGTGGCATTTTTTGATTTTGCCAAGTAGAATTCACCATATGCAGCAAAGTATGCTTCAAAAGAGGCCAATATTCTAAAAAACACTCAACTGTAAGACCATCCCATCTTGGAGATTTCCATCTATCGCAGGATTTGATTGCATCTGACAATTCTCTTTCAGTAAAAGGTTCCTCCAATTCCAAAGCCTGAGTAGTGGAGATAATAGGAGAAACATGCTATAAAAGCAAATTTCTTGCAGACAAAACCTGTTGTGAGGAGGATCTGCATAACCAAACTGCTGAGAGAAATGATGTACACAAACAGAAGCAAGCTGTAACCGTGATGTAGTCCATGAACCATCAGGCATAAGCATCCTGCAAATGTTTGTTTTTAATCTCTTCTTATGCAAGCTTTTAAAAAATTGTTTGGAAGAACAGCCTTTATCTGTGAAAGCTCTTTGTCTTGCTCTGGTCTCCCATTTGGCAAGTTTCCTGTGATCATTGATTTGGAGACAATGTTTAGCTTGGCATAGTATTGTTTGCTCATGCAAGAACAAAGGACGAAAGTGACTAAGTTCAATGAGGTCTTGGCAAGTCAATTTAGCCTCAGCTACAGTTTCCCTCATAGTCTTCATGTAAGACTTGCCATAACGTCTAATTACAACTTGCATTTTGGAAACAAAAGAATCCCATGCATTATCAATATCAAAGTGGCTCTGAGAAGACACAGATTGATAGGCATTAGTAACCATTGCCTTGAAAGTAACATGCTGCAAATAGCTATTGTTCACAATCAGATGTCGCCTTTGAGGTAGTCTATCCTCTGGGATATCATGAAAAGATAGCCTCAACCATAACAGTACATGATCTGAATGCACAAAGGCATAGTCAACCCACATTTTGCATGTAAAATCATCATTTTGTTGCGGGGCTACGCTATACAAACGATCCAGAGGTGCTTGATAAGAAGAAAGGGCATTATGTTGAAAAGTGTATCCAGGTGACAAAGGCTGCAATTCCTTCCAAAGATCAACCAAATCAAGATGAATCAGTAATTGAGACCATGCATGCCTTTCAGAGATTAACATATGAGTATTTCCTGATGTATTGTCACCCTGTTGCGGAGCATTATTGAAATCCCCACATATGAAGGCATGATGTCTCCATGGATATCATTACATAGCATCCCAAATTGCACTTCTATTCCGAGAAGATTGAGGTGCATATACAGAAGCAAATTCAAACACCTCGCCTTGAATGATGCATTGAAGAATAATCCATCTACCTTGATTGTCATTTAAAGCAATAACTGGCTGAAGCTCATGCTTAATCAAAATGACTACACCCGAGAAAGAGTGCTCCCCAACATAAAAGATATCATAGCTGTAGTAGTGACCGGTCTTTCTTGCATAGACATGTTGATTGTGTTCTTGTAATGCCACTATATCAGGCTGAAATCGATTGATATACATCCACACACATTTCCATTCCCTACTGTCGCACATCCCCTGAACATTTAATGTACAGCATTTGATATGAGCAAGCATATTTACAGATATATATAGGAAAAAACAGTTATGTACAGCAGCAACCTTCAGGATGTCAACCCTGCATTTCTACCTTAGAGTCAGGGCCTCTTCCCTGAGAAGAAACATCCGCCTGAGGAGTAGACAGCAATGCAGCAACCTCTTCTTCAGGGAAGAGTGTTATGCTCGCTGTCACTGCAGCCCATGTGATTCCAATTCCTGAGTTGACCGCTGGAGAGTTTTCACTAGCAGATGCTCCATTCCAAGTGCGAGAGGATGGAGGACGTCAAACAGAAATAACTTTTCTTGGACTTTGCCATCCATCAATTGGAGTTTTTGGTCCTTTTGCTGAGGGTTGAATAGCAGGAAGCGAAGGGAAAGAAGCACTCCCATTTGAAACAACTGGGGCTTTGCCTTTATCCTGATTCACAAAAAACTGTCTATTACCTTTATTTTTATTTCCAATAGGTGCAAAAGCATCCTTATTGGGCATCTGAGCAGGCAAAGTAGCAGGAGACGTTTTATGCTGACTTAGTGGACACTGTGAAGCCATGTGCCCAAATTTTTTACATTCAAAGTAGGCCCCTGCAAATAAAGCCAATTTCAATTTATAAAATGCACTTCCCATGTCAACATTGTTCACCGTGACTGAATAAGACTCCGATGTGGGATTATCAGTATCCTAGAGAATGCAAAATCGATTAGAGTTGCCGTTAGGCTGCGGTGGGCAAACCACTTTGCCTAAAGTCGCTGCAATTTTAGGCAAGAGTGAAGCCATGCATTGCGGGAAGTCTACAACTTCAACCCAGACCGGACATCGATGTTGAATCAGAGCCTGATAATCCCTTGTGGGGGGGGGACCATGGCAAAACGTGCACCATTTGCTGCGCAAAAAAGAGTGGCGAGCACTCCAAAAGCATTTGCCTGTGAATCTCATCTACCATGATGACCTCAAAAAAGCCTCTGGCTACATAGTGTACCTTATGAACAAACGAGCCAACCAGTGTTCGGGTCAACCAATTCCCTACCTTTGCAACAGGTGGCATCCGACCTGGGAAAAATAAAATGACTACATTTTTTGCATATTCTCTAACTGGATCCACGATTTCATCCACTTCAACCATGAGACCAACCGATGGAACAGAGTCTTTCCACTCTTTCCTTGTGTCTACAAATCCTTCGTGCATGACATCATAAACCAGTTGTGCTTCAACAGAATCATGCACAGGGTCGTGCTGACTTCTTTTGCTTTTTGCATTGAACCGATCGATCCTTTTGAAAAGTTTTTTCATAAGAGTATTCAGCCAGAAGAAGATGGAACCCAAAAAAGGGGTAACCTATAAATTGATAAAAGAGAAAAAACAGTTCCAAAAAATAGCCCACAAAGAAGAAGGAAATAGTGTATTTGCAAGGAGAAGAAGGGGAAAGAGATATTTAGGAATTTAGAGAGAAGAAAATACAAGTTTTGGAGAAGGAAAAGAGAAAAAACCAGGAAAAGATCCAAGATGAACTATAAATTAGAGAAAAAAGAGAGGTCCTTGCGATGGAAAGAGTACACAAGACCCAAGAACCAAAAAGGAGAGAAAGGGGGAAGAGAAAACCCTCCGAACCAGTGTGTAGACGTAGCCTGTAAGCAAATCCGGTACAAACAACAACCCAAAAGCAGGGAATCAGCCGGCAGCAGCAGCCTGAACAGGGCGGAACAGGCCGTACAGATCCGTACACCTGTATGAAATTGTACGGAGCTGTGGCGGGACTGTATGGCAGGGATTTAAGACCCCAGACAGCTGGTTATGGATGCTGATTTGGAACAGCAGGTAGCTGAAGCAGACGGGCTCATCTGAAGAGGCTAAGGAGCTGATGGGAGGGCTGGAGCAAGAGCTGCAGGTTCTCTCTCTCTGTCTCTCTCTCTCTCTCACACACACACACACACACTTTTTTTTTTGTGTGGGAAGAAATCTTTTATTGCTGTAAAATAATTACATTCATAGTTACTTCAAAAGTGGAGTAACTCCTACTCAACTGAAGATCTCTGTATAAGCTGTATATACATCCTGATCAATCAAACGAGTCTGAACGCAATCATAGAATGATTGCTGCAGAGATCGTTTGAAAAAAACAAAAGATGAAAATAGGGGATCACCAAAGACTATGATTTTTGTCCATCCATAAAGTCCACAGTGCCCAGTAGCGTACCCATACAAAAAATAAGTCAAAACCCTGTCTAGCTGGATGAAAACCAAACAAGCAGAAAAACCTGCCAAAAGTACCAGTAGGAAATCTCGCTCGAAGCCTCTGTCGAATGAGAGCGATGAAGTCACAAGTGTATGGACAGAACCAAAAGATGTGAAGCACAGATTCAGTATAGTGTAGGCATCTGTGGCAAACAACCGGAGCAATATGTCTATGTGCGAGTAACTGGCCAGATGGAAAAATGCCAAGCAGGACTCGCCAAAGGAAAAGATGTTGCCGAAGAGGGACTTTATAATGCCAAAGGAGAAGCAGTCGTTTTCTCCACCACTTTAGTGGGCGATCCATATGCCAAACAATATTTGCTCTGTCAGAAATCCAAGGCGGAAATAATAACACTTTATACAGAGATGACACTGTGATATGTGAGAGCTTCAAAGGACGGGCTAAAGAGGAAGAAGAATGTAAAATCCAATCCTCAAGCCTATTCTGAAGTTCCAAACGAGGTACCGGCAAGAACGGTTGAAGCATTGTTGAAATCCTATGCCATAAAGGACGATAATGAGCTCCCAAACCGTATTTGCTAGCAGCCATAGAAAAGGATAAAAGAGTGCCATCATCCTGAAGTACATCCGCCACAGAAGAAATGCCTTTGAAAGAGAGAAAATAAGAACCTCTGGGTTCTTGTATGGCCAAAGAAGGGTGGAATACTTTAGATCAATAAATATTCTCAGCCCTCAAAGAATTTCCCGACAAAGAATCCCGACCATTCCATTCCAAGCGGGATAAAATATGTTTCCAATCAAGAAGCAGACGAGAGACAAAAGGGCAGCCTCTGATCTTGCCTTGGATAGAGCCAAATAGGAAATCCCACTGAGTAGGCTGCCAATGCCCAAAGGCAGAAGTATGAATATGTAATAAAAGAGAGCGGATCATGAAAGCCCAAGGCTGATCTCCTTGCATAAACTGCAACATCATTTTCCCTCTGTGAGCAAGTAAATGCATTTGAATATTGAGAATGTTCAAACCCCCGTGCATCTTTGGAGAACAGAGACGATGCATAGAGAGTAATCTGAGACTTTTCTTGCCATTTTTTGAACACCAAAAAATTTCCATGATAGCTGACATAAAGGAAACCAGATCTACCTTAGTGAACATAATGAGAGGCAGATAAAATTGTATGTATGCTATCAAAATGGATTGTGTTATTCGCAAACGAACATGTAATGGCCAAGTTGCAAGCTTCCAATATTCAAGTTTTGCCCTCAACTTTGTGAGCACCCAATCAGTTTGTTGAGAACGGGTGAGTCCCCAACCTAGAGGATAGCCAAGATGTCGAATCAATTGAGAAGCAGGAACAATTTCCCCAGGCCACAAAAGACTGTGCCATTCATGAGCATGCAACGGCAACAATTTTGATTTCTGAAAATTGACCCGAAGACCAGCAGCCAATCCATATGTAGAAAGAGCCTGCATAATCATGGACAGATCACTCCGAGTATTTTTTGGGGTAAAGAAAGAATCATCAGCATATGCTTGAGCGACGATCATGCTATGACTGCCAGGAATCTCCAAACCGTGCAACTGGTCAGTGTCCAAAAGATGGTCCAGATATTGAAGCATTGGATGAGTGGCTATGGCAAAAAGTAAAGCACTTAGGGGACATCCTTGCCTAACAGAACAACCAAGAGTCCAGGTTGTAGAGATATCCCCTGAAAGTATGCAGGCAGCTTTACTATCTTGATATAGCCAACTGATAACTTGCTGCATTTTTGTGCCGAATCCCAATGCCTACATAGTCGATGAAATAAAATCCCACTTAACAGTACCAAAGGCTTTGGCAATATCAACTTGCAAAAGCAAAACATCTTGCTGCGTGTATTTCGCATATTCAATTCCAACATAGGCATTAGCAATGTTATCTGTGATATACCTACGCGGAACAAAACCATATTGCACAGGATGCAACCCATCATGTAAAAACCCCTTTCGCCGATCGACAATCATTTTGGTAGTAACTTTGTAAATGACTGGCATAAGGGTGATAGGTCTCCAGTCAGCCAAAGATTCACAAATTTGCTTTTTTGGAAGGAGTTTAACAAGACCTCTCTTCCATGTGTCTGGCATTTTCTGATTTTGCCAAGTAGCGTTCACCATATGCAGCAATGTATGCTTCAAAAGAAGCCAATATTCCAGAAAAAACTCAACTGTAAGACCATCCCATCCTGGAGATTTTCATCTACCACAGGATTTGATTGCATTTGACAATTCCCTCTCAGTAAAAGGTTCCTCCAATTCCAAAGCTTGAGTAGTGGAAATAATAGGAGAAACATGCTGTAACAATAAATTTCGTGCAACCACAACCTGCTGCGAGGGAGGAACTGCAGAACCAAAGTGCTGAGAGAAATGATGCACACATACAGAAGCAAGCTATGACCGTGAGGTAGTCCATGAACCATCAGGCATAAGCACCCTCTGCAAATTTCTGTTTTTAATCTCCTCTGATGCAAGCTTTTGAAAAATTGTTTGGAAGAGCAGCCTTTATCTGTGCAGGCTCTTTGTCTTGCTCTAGTCTCCCATTTAGCCAGTTTCTTGTGATCATTGAGTTTAAGACAATGTCTAGCTTGGCATAGTGTTGTTTGCTCATGCAGGGACAACGAACGAAGATGGCTGAGTTCAGTGAGGCCCTGACAAGTGAATTTGGCCTGAACAATAGTTTCCCTCAGAGTCTTCATGTAAGACTTGCCATAACCTCTAATCACAACTTGCATTTTGGAAACAAAAGAATCCCATGCATTATCAATATCAATATGGCTGCGAGAAGACAGAGAATGAGATGCTTCAGTAACCATGGCCTTGAAAGCAGCATGTTGCAAATAGCTATTGTTCACAATCAGATGTCGCCTTTGTGGCAATCTATCATCTGGCATATCATGAAAGGATAACCTCAACCATAGAGGTGCATGATCTGAATGCACAAAGGCATAGTCAATCCACATTTTGCACGTAACATCACCATTTTTTGTTGCGGAGCTACACTATACCATCGATCCAAACGTGCCTGATAAGAAGAAAGGGCATTATGTTGGAAGGTGTATCCGGGTGACAAAGGCTGCAATTCCTTCCAAAGGTCAACCAAATCAAGATGCATCAGTAATTGAGACCATGCATGCCTTTCAGGGGTTAACATATGAGTATGTCTAGAGGTATTGTCACCCTGTTGTGGAGCATTATTGAAATCCCCACATATAAAGGCATGATATCTCCATGGATATTGTTGCATGGCATCCCAAATTGCAGTTCTTTCTCGAGAGGATTGAGATGCATAGACAGAAGCAAATTCAAATACCTCTCCTTGAATGATGCATTGAAGAATAAGCCATCTGCCTTGATTGTCATTTAAAGCAATAACTGGCTGAAGCTCATGTTTGATCAGAAAGACTACCCCTAAGAAAGAGTGCTCCCCATCATAGAAAATATCATAGCCACAGTAGTGACCTGTCTTTCCTACATAGACATGTTGGTTGTGTTCTTGTAATGCCACTATGTCAGGCTGAAATCTATTGATATACAGCCACACAGATTTCCATTTCCTATTGTCACACATCCCCTGGACATTGAGTGTAAAACATTTGATATGAGCAGTCATATTTACAGATATTTATATTAAAATAACAGCTATGTACAACAGCAAACTTCATGATGTCAGCCCTGCATTTCTATCTCAGGGTCAAGGCCTCTTCCCTGAGAAGAAATATCCACCTGAGGAGTAGACAGCAAAGCAGCAACCTCTTCTTCAGGGAAGAGTGTTCTGCTAGCTGTCACTCCAGCCCATGTGATCCCAAAACCTATATTGACCTCTGGGGTGTTTCCACTAGAAGATGCACCATTCCAAGTGCGAGGGGGTGGAAGTCTTCGAGCAGAAATAACTTTTCTTGGACTTTGCCATCCATCAATTGGAGGTTTCTGTCCTTTTCTTGAGGGTTGAATAGCAGGAGGTGAATGTGAAGAAACATTTCCATTTGAAACCACTGGAGCTTTGCCTTTATCTTGAGTTCCAAAAAACTGTCTACTACCTTTGTTTTTATTTGCAATGGAGGTAGGAGCATCTTTAGTAGGCATTTGAACAGGCAAAGTAGCAGGAGGCATTTTATGCTGATTCATTGAACACTGTGAAGCCATGTGTCCAAATTTTTTGCAGTCAAAACAAGCCCCTGCAAATAATCCCCATTTCAGTTTATAAAAAGCACTTCCCATGTCTACATTGTTCACCGTGACTAAATAAGAGTCTGGTGTGGGATTATCAGTATCCCAGAGAATGCAAAATCGATTCGAGTTGCCATTAGGCCGTGGTGGGCAGACCACTTTGCCTAAAGTTGCTGCAATTTTAGGCAAGAGTGAAGCCATGCATTGCGGGAAGTCTACAACTTCAACCCAGACCGGACATCTGTGTCGGATCAAAGCCTGAAAATCCCTTGTGGGAGACCATGGCAATACGTGCACCATTCGCTGCCCAAAAAAGAGGGGCGAATGTTCCAAAAGCATTTGTTTGTGTATCTCATCCACCATAATGACCTCAAAAAAACCCCTGGCTGCATAGTGTACCTTGCGAACAAACAAGCCAGCCAGTGTGCGAGTCAACCAGTTGCCTATCTCTGCAGCAGGTGGCATCCGGCTTGGAAAAAATAAAATGACTGCATTTTTTGCATATTCTCTAACTGGATCCACAATTTCATCCACTTCAACCATGAGGCCAACCGATGGAACCGAGTCTTTCCACTCTTTCCTTGTGTCTGCAAATCCTTCATGCATGACATCATAGACCAGTTGTGCCTCAAGAGAATCATGTACCGGGTCATGCTGACCCTCAACCTACTTTTGCTTCTTGCAATGAACTGAACGATCCTTTTGAAAAGTTTTTTCATAGGAATATTCAGCCATAGCTTTGTAAGAAAGTAGAACCCAAAAAGGAGATACCTGTAAAGTGATAGTGGAGAAAAAAACCAGTCTCAAAAAAAGCCCACAAGAAGCCCACAGAGAAGAGAAAAGGAGTGTATTTGTAAGGAGAAACAGGGGAAAGAGAGATGTAGAGGTCGAGAGAAGATAAAAACAGTTTTATAGAGAAAAAGGAGAGAAAAAACCACTAAAAATTCCCAGATGAACTATATTTCAGAGAAGAAGGAAAGATTTTGGCGATGGGAAAGGTGCACCGGACCCAGGGACCCAAGAGGAGAGAAACGGGAGCAAAAAGCCTTCGAAATCAGTGTATGGATGTAGTCCGCAAGCAAATCCCTGTATGAAATCAATTCAGGAGCCGGAGATGAACTGGTAGCAGCAAACTGTAGCAGGCGAAACAGTCCGTACAGGCCGTACACCTGTACGGAATCTGTACGGGGCTCTGGCGGGCTGTACGACAGGTAGTAGCTGCTCCAAAACACCGTGTTTTGAGCTCTGATACAGCGTAACAGGAAGCTGAGGCTCACGGGCTGGTTGGGGGAGGGTCTAGAGCTGTTGCTGAAGGCTGTCTCCTCTCTCCTCACTCACACTCTCTCTCTCTCACTCACACACACACACACCATACACACTACATACACACACACTTTTTTTTTTGTGAAACCAGTAACTATAAAATTAACATGAAATCAATGTACATGACATTAGACTCCAAAAGAGAGCCTAATGAAAGAACTCAAAAACAGTCAGAAAACACTTCAAGGCTAGTAGCATCCAAGTCCCTCGCAGCATAACTATCATATAAAGATTGCTTGAGGGACATTCTGAAGAAAGCATATGCCTGAGGAAACTGTTGTCCCATTCTAAAATGCAATCTCTGTGTCCAAATAGTCCATAGTACCCAAAAACGAGCCCAGTGAAAGAAAAGGAGGAATGGAGACATCTGAGATGAGAAGCATCCAAACATCCAGAAGAGTTTCCCAAATCTGATACAGGGAAACCGAAGCCGCAATAAATGAGAGACATGAGTGATCAATATCCGAGAGTGCGGGCAAGACAATAACAAATGGGGAACTGTCTCACGGTGATGAGAGCAACGGGGGCAGGAAGAGGAAGCAATACGACGTGCTGCCAATTTCACCCCAATGGAAAAAGCTCCCACTATACATCTCCAAAAGAAAAGCCTCTGTTTCAATGGCAATTTATCTTTCCAAATTTTCTTGAGTTGTGATTGCACCAAGATAAAGGCCTATCCAAATTCCAAAGAGTGTTGGCATGCTTATCAATCCATGGCGGTGGAAGAAGAAATCTGTAGACCATCGAAGAGGCCAAATTATGCATTGAAAGTGAACAGGTAGCAGGAGATAAGGAAGTCTGATTCCAATCCAGTAATCTGTCCTGTACAAACAGTGGAGGAACAGGAACAAATGGCTGCAACATAGTTGTAAGTATTCTCCAAATGGGCCTATGATGCAGACCTAAGGGGAATGTCCTGCAAGCTTGTGGAAATGAAAGCACATAACCATGTTGATCCACAACATCTCCGACAAATCTTATGCCCAATTTCATAAGATTATATGCTTTAATAGGTGCCTGTAAAGAAATAGGCGATTCAAACACCTTGCTCCAATGGATGCTTTCCAAGCGAAGAGAATTACCATGATGGGAAGAAGCACCTGACCATTTAGCATAAGAGAGAATTCTCTTCCAATCATGAATAAAAGCAGTAGAAACAGGACAGCTAGGAATTTTTACCTGAAATGTGGTCATGACTGCTTCCCAATGATCTGTAATCCAATGCCCATATGCATGGGACGTCATGTTTCCACACATAGCTGCTAACATAATAGCCCATGGCTGTTTTTGCTGAAAAAAATCAGCAATCATACTACTCTTTCTTGCCAACATATGAAACTGAAGATTGAGAATATTCAGTCCCCCATGAGTCTTAGGAGAACAAACAGACTACATGGGAAGTAGTCGCAAAGCCTTTTTGTGAGATTTGCTTTTCCAAAATATCTCCATAGCCTGGGACATATAGGAAGCCAAATGCTTAAAAGACCAGGGAAGAAGAGGCAAATCAAATTGCACATATGCCATAATGATAGATTGTACTATCCGAAGTCGAACATGTAGAGGCCAAGTAGACAAGTGCCAGTATTCCAGCTTCTTGTTAATCTTTTGAAGCACCCATTTGAGCTGTTGTTGAGGGGCAATATTCCAGCAGTATTCCAGCTTCTTGTTAATCTTTTGAAGCACCCATTTGAGCTGTTGTTGAGGGGTAATATTCCAGCCAATGGGATACCCTAAATGCCTCACAATAGTATGGGAAGAAATAATGTGGCCTGGCCAGAGAAGTGCATGCCAATCAGCTTCTTTCAATGCTAGAAGATTCGATTTCTGAAAGTTGATATGCAGTCCAGCAGCTATGCCAAAATCATTCAGTGTATGCATCAAATGAGAGAGGTCACTTTGAGAATTCCTGGGCATGAAATATGAATCATCAGCATATGCCTGTGCAATAAACGGCTGTGCCCCTGGAATTTGCAAGCCATGAAGCTGCCCTGTATCTGCAAGATGGTCCATATGCAACAATAACGGATGAGTAGCAATGGCATACAGTAGCGAACTAAGAGGGCAACCCTGTCTCACTGAACGGGTCATAGTCCATGTCCTTGACAACCCACTACCAAGCAAACACTGCGCAGTGGCATGAGAATAGAGCCAGTAAATAATATGGACCAGCCGAGGGCCAAATCCCAATTTATGCATAGTCTGATAAATAAAATCCCAATGGACAGTATCAAATGCTTTCGCAATGTCCACTTGCCGAATGAGAACATCTTGTTTAGAATATTTGGCATACTCAATTGCAAGCAAAACATTGGAGATATTGTCAGTAATCTGCCTTCTGGGAACAAACCCATACTGCCTGGGATGAAGTCCTGCTTGCAAGATAAATCGAACCCTGAGGACAATCATTTTGGCAATGAGTTTGTAAATGACTGGCATAAGAGAGCCGCCAATCAGCCATTGTCTCACACAACCTTTTTTTGGGGATCAATTTGACAAGACCATGTTTCCAAGAAGGAGAAAGAGATTGTTCTGCCCAAGCATGATTGATCATCAAAAGAAGAGTGTTCTTGAGATCACCCCAAAATGCACGGAAAAATTCAACAGTCAATCCATCCCAACCAGGAGAGCTGCCTTTACCTAAATGACTCAAAGCATCATCCAGTTCATTAAGCATAAAGGGCTGCTCCAATGCATGAGCCTGTTCCCGAGACAATATAGGCTGAACATGCATAAGAAATTGAGACCTAGCTGCATTCACTTGCATCGAATAATCAGGCTAAGGAGAAAAGAGATGCTGGAAATGACTAGAGCATTTCTGATTTGGAGGTGGTCCAAGTGCCATCATCTTGCCTGATCCTGCAAATATCCTCCTTTCGCCTATCCGCATGAAGGCTTTTAAAGAAGGCTTTGGAGGAGCAGCCCTTATCCAAAAGGGGTTTCATGCGAGCTCGGATTTGCCACTTCTTTAATTTGCGAAGATCATTTTGATGGATGATATGAACCGCATAAGCGCAAGAATCCTGTTCAGAGGAGGTGAGCTGCCTATAAGAGCTGATTACATCCATTTATTGCTTGTGAGATTGAGCCCATTTCAGCTTAAGCCTGAGGTTTTCCATGTAACTTCGTCCATAATCTTGAATAACAGCCTGCAAGCCATGGACCTCTCTCACACACACACACACACATTTTTGTCACACACACACACATCGACAAATGCATAAGACCCGACTAAAAAGACAGCGAATGTACCTTGTTGATCATGCTGGCCAGATATCCCCCTTTGTTTCTGATCTCGGAAAACTTTGCTGAACCAAACTGTGAGCAAAACCAATGTCAAAGTCATAAAGTGGCAACATCCTCCCCTTTCCTAGGCCCAATTCCTGTTCAATAATCATGACTTAATACCAGTCTTATTATGATTATACCGTAAGCCAAAAAAACTCCGAATTACTCAAAAAGATATGTAAATACAAATAATCCATTCATGTAGTTATTAAATTTGCAATCAGTTTTAACCCGTAAATTTTCATCTAATCTTTGCGATTGAACTCACCAAGAGCCTATTCCTTTGAAGAGATCCCATCTAGTATGCAGGCCCCCAGGAACTATGCACATGATCCATGCTTACAACGTTATGTACCATTATATATCTTGGTTAAATGGAATTAATTCAGAATTTGCAAAAAATCCAATTGGATCTCATTGCTCAATGGAACCTTTTATGGATTATAAGCTCTAGACTAAGGCATTTCGGATGCTTATCATGACATTTCTATACAAGCTGCACTTGGCTATATAGAAATCACTACTTTACTAATTTCTTAAAGCATTCATCCCAATTCATTGTCTTGACCTGGATTTTCATGGTAGGATCCTCCTCCCATTGACATTTATACCGTTACATGTAAATACATTAAGTTAGCACTGAACAGAACATGTGACAAGTTATCTAACTTAACTTATCAGAAACTAATAGAACTCTAATGAAATATTTCTAATGAGTTACACTTTGATGCTGAAGATGCCTTTTCTGTAGCAATTTTCTCTGTGCTCATCAATTTGTGGAATGTGTTGGGAAAAATCACTTCCTAGCATTGAAGTCCGGTTTTATTGATCCCTAAGGATCACAGGTTATCTTCATGACCTAACACCTTATCTAGATCATGTCAAACTCCAAAAGTATGTTTTCTTGAGCTCTAATTAAGTTTGTGGATGATCAATTTAGCTTACAATATCGGATCTCATGTGTTTTTCTCCACATTCCTGTTGACACCTCAATTAGTAGATGCAACAGAAAATGTTTCTGTTCTAAGGGGTGAGATATCAAGGCTCCAAATATAAAGTCATCATGCTGCTTCCAATTGTATTAGGTGGTTGGAACCTGTTTCTTTGTTCAATGTTCCAAATAAAGTTCGTCGCTGTTGCATAATTGAACAGTTGATTCTGTTCTATTAGCAACTCGAAGGAAATGTACCTCACTTCCAGGAAAGTTCAAGCGCAAATTACTACGTATCAGAGAAACAGCTTTCTACAAACGTACAGTGCTTACTCATGCAGCATTCTTTCTGCAAGTAAGGTACTACAAGCAAAGCACCGCTGCAAATCAGAGCTTCCCTTGAAATTTTCCCATAAGCCTAAGGATTTGGAAGGATACCTTTTAAGCATTCCTTTCACATAAATCAAGGCGCTTTGATCTGCAATGTGTACTTAACAAACCCTCACCCCAATCCTCCAAAACAGCAAGAAATCAGAGTTTAAATTAAGAGAAAACCGTACCTTGTCCAAGACTGCCACTGCAGATGACTCAGTCAGATCTCTAAGGCCTTCAAGCACATGAATGTCCATCTACAAAAAAATATGCCCAGGAATCAAAGTACGAGAGCTACAAAACCTATGTCGCAGTATGAGATCGTTACTTGATTTTGAACTAACTATAAACATTAGCATGGCCTTGGTTACAAGTGATACATATGAACAACTTGACATTAAAAAGAGTACCTCTTGTTGATTTATATTCCCTCTCTGATACAGCTGTAGTAGTTTTTCAGTGACTAAAGGTGACAAACCAAGTGATGCTAGTCCATACGCATCAACGGTCTGCAACCACAATCCCATCAAGTTCCTTTAATAAGGACAATCTGACCAATTTATCTCTGATTTGATACAACTGTAGAAGTTTTTAGGGGACAAGCGAAGTGATACTAGCCTATAGGCATTAAAGGTCTACACGCACAATCCCATCCAAGTTAATTTGTCGTCCTTTCATAAGCACATGCAAACCAAATGACGGCACTTATCTCCAGGCATATGCACCATTTTAAAACAGGCGATATCTAGTATACAGAACCTAGCATATATGGTAACACAAAGGTTCATAACAGTAGCGAGCATCTTCATATTTTTTCCTAGTATCTAAGCAAAGGGCTTTTTCAAGGAAGGATTGTGTTCCATGTTGCACCCTTTATTTGCCTTGAGAGCCCGCTTTTCCCTCCAACCTCCCATTGTTCCTTGCCTCCGCTTTACCTCAGTCATCCAATGCAGTCACTATCCACCCTCTAATGCAGTGTCCCAGGAAATGAACCTCCTTTTGAACAATAGCCCCCCTAAAGTGAGCAGTGTATACCAGATTCCATCCGTTGGATAATATGGCACTCTCCAATGAAAGGAATAGCAATAATATGGACAATAAATAGCCTGAAGCCCTCAGAGAATATATAATAGTCCCCAGTAAAAGAACCTAAAACCCCTTTTTTTCGTGATTCCAGTTTAGACCTGCAACTTCTTTAGACCTGTCAGAAAACACATTGATGGCTGCAAAATACCATGCCACAAACCACAAAACACTTAAGACTTATAATAGAAACAGCCAAGTTTCTGAGATCTATATACAAGGCGAGGAATCTTTGTCACTAGGTAGTCTGTGTAGTCCCCAAATGCAGTGGAAATTGGACCATATCCACCCAGATCAGCTGGTACAGTCTTTGCCTGCAGTCCGTCCTTCCCAGATCCAATCTGCTCGGATCCTTCCCTGCTTCTTTTTTTGGATTTATCTGCTGGTTTGGCAACTGAAACCTGCGCTTTGCACATCCACGAGACAAAAAAGAATCATACCATTACTCCCAACTACAAACAATTTCAGTCAAAACCATAGCACCAAACCTAAGGGCAGGATAAAACACTCAGAATCAAGAAGCCTACAAAGATAAAATAAATATTAAAGCAGAGAAGGCAGAAATAGTGTATACCTGAAGTTTGATCTTAGGCCCCTTATCAGGTCCATCAACATTCTTGCCATTAAGCTCGTTGATTGCTGCATCAAGATCCTACAAGAGTAATACAAAAAAATATATTATTAGGCCATTACAACTTCACACGAGTAAGCGAAATGAGTAAAAAGGATAGTAAATGTCTTAGAAACACTCATTGCATGTCAACTAGTACTCATGATGAAAGTTATGTTCCATAACGCATGAACAGAAGCTTTACTTACAGAACGTTGGAAAAAATGTACAAAGCCAACAGGGACATTACTTCTCCTGGAAATGGCCACCCTTTCAAGCTACACCATATTTTGGCCAGCAATATCAAAAATCAAACTATTATTGCAATTTACTGATTATTTGAGGCCTCATAAAATTTTTGAATGATATGATAAAGCAAGTTTTCCCCAGGGAAAACCCATCAGACGTGCTAATGATATGGTCATATATCTATACCTTTCCAAACGGTTCAAAAATCTTTCTCAGATAATCTTCCTTCACATTGCTTGGAAGATTGCCAACAAATGCTACTTTAAGCTGAAACAAGATAGGGGAACCAAGATCCTTTAGCACATAATTTTAAACTCCAAAATATGATGCAGAACTGGTTTGATTTACGCTATAAAAATTTGACAAAGCTATAAAAATTTGGCAAATGGAATTACAAGAGACCAAATATATAAGAGACTGTCTGTCTACCTTAGCCATTTCATCAGGATCAGGCTCTGATTCACTTTCAGCCCAGTCAACAGCAGGACGCCATTTACCTCCCAAAGAAAAATCTGCCCTGTTTCCTACTCGATGTGCACGCGCTGCTGCCTATGATGGAATCGTTCATGGGACAAGATCAGATGGCTATTATTATAACTCAAGGGATACTTAAAAAATAAAGAGATTACTGACTTGACTACAAATTTTTTTAAAGTATATTGCTTCACATGCTTGGAGAAAAAAATTCCGATTGATATGTATACATCCAGATGAATCCAGGAACATGTCCAAAACTCGTGCTCAGAAACAAAACAGACAGTGCAGCTCCGACAGATCGTTATGTCACCCACTTTGCAAAACTTAGAATCAAGTTGCAAAGTTTTGCATGTACACTTTTTTGCATGGATTGTGGCATGACATCAAGAAGTATGTCCATAATTATGATATAGTACTTATGATTATGCTTTCAATAATTCACAAAGCTTTAAAACAATAATTAAGAAGGTCCAAAAGACAAGGCACAATCATCGTTATGGTCTAGTACTACTTATGACTATGCTTTCATTCCACAAAGCTTTAAAATGATGATTAAGGGATAAGGTCCAAAAGGCACTCAAATTCTTCCTCCTTGCACATTAACGGAATTCAAGCGATTACAACAAACCAAACCAAAGTCATATTGTGCACCTCCCCAATTGGGCTTGCCCCTAATACATCAGGAGGACAAAGCCCATCAAGATCCACAATAGCAGCCCTTGAACGAGCACTACCGTCATAGAAGGACTGAGAATGGAGTTCAAGACTAAAAGGGTCATCATTCAAGTTCATGGCTCAATGGGTCAAGCTCACACTCAACCATACTCTAATTTATACACTATCAATCAACACATTCTTCAATCACTATATAGATGTACATGTGTGTGTATACGCGCGCACACATGTTTGTATATATGTATGAATTTATTCATGTATGAGCATGCACATACACACTTGCATACAAACACACGCCCTATGCGAATGTAGGTCTTCCACAAAGGAAGCTTCACATACATTCAAGTATGAAGTTATTTATGCATAAGCCTGCAGATACATAGGTATGTACGTATGCATTTACATTCACATACTATGCGAAGAAAACAGAGGGCATGTGTATATACATTATATGCAAGTGATTGTACATATACTACAAATGACCAAAGCGCACAACCATGGCACTCATTAATGGTTAGCGCTTTGCATGCAAATAATAATCTATGGACTAATCCTAGTCGTTGTGGGTGTCCCCACCAAGAAAAAATATGCACATAAAACAACTTATTCTACGGTTGATCGTAGTCAACCCTTCTAGCCGTAATTAAGGCCTTTGATCGAGGGTCAAGGCGCCTTAATTAATGCTTGAACTCTCTGACCGGAGTCGGAAATAATCTAGGTTGACCAGAGTCACCTTGCTTTGGCCCAAGCCAAGTCTTGTTGACCAAAGTCAACACTTTCTGAGCGTAGTCAGCGGTTCTTTGATTAACCGCAGTTAACCCTCTTGGTGTAAGCCAAGTCTTCCTAACCGAGGGTAAGTATCTTTCACTGAAGTCAAAACTTTCACCAATAAAGATAACTTTTTGAACATATATATAAATCAAAGACTCTTTAATTATGATCAAATAAATGGTCAATTGGAACTTTGACTTTGGAGTATTTACAACTTGGTGACCCCTAAAAACTATTCTAACATAGAATAACAAATCAAATACTATGATTAGAAAATAAAATATTAGAAATGGGGTTTTCAGCTTTTCATAGCTTTTTCAGCCTGCTTTTGATGCTTCCTCATTTTTTTTGTAGCTTTCTGCTTTCACCCAAGGTATATATAAAGTTTGGGCTCAGTTCTGAGCAATCACCATTGCACTCTCTACACATTTGCGCTCCAGTCATCATGATGGCTTGAATTTTGATTAGTTTGAGGTGGCTTATTAAGATGGCTCATGATTATTTGGATGGCACCACCAGGCCTCCAAACACCCTGCTAGCTCAAATTTTGATTAATTTTAGGTGGCTTATTAAGATCGCTCATGATTATTTGGATGGCACCACCGGACTCCAATCACTACGGTGCATCATGCAAGCCCGGTAGCTGTAGGAGCTAGGTGGCTATTTAATTGGCTACAAGCCCACTGGCTAAAAGGTAGTGAGATTAAGCCATCACGCTTAATCCTAATCAAGCTCTAAGGGCCACTTCTGTCCAACTTGATGAATTGCTGAAATTTATGCTTCAGCCTACCTTTCTTTTTTTTTTAACGCACAAGTCGAGTCAAGGGGCAAGTATTCTTCGCGTACTTCACTTTTATCAATCACAACACTTTCTTTACACGCTGTTTTTCTTGCATTCAGTTCCGTTTTTTGACTTTCAAGCTACCAGAAAGTGATTTTCAGATTTCGTTTTTCACTATTAGGCTTTCTAAAACTGATTTTATTTATATTGAACATGTTCCCTTCGATTTTCAAAGGTTCTAACCTCGTTTACGTTCGAAAACGTTGTTGTGGGCTAAGTGTTCCAGAGTCTAAGATTTCTATACTAACCCTAACGGGTGGAATCTGAGTATCCTATGTCTCAAGCATAAGTGGGACCACATCTCGTACCAGGCCAAGAGCTGCCAATGGTTACTTTCACTGATGATTGTTAGTCGTATGTATATCGTATGTACATCTGAGTCTCAGTTTCAAAAGGAAGATCATTGTCACAGTTCTATATTTGAGTCTTGGTCTAGAAATCCGGATTTCCCAGAGAGGCTTTTGTCAAAAGATATGTACTACCATTGTGGTAAGGCTAAGTATCATTGAATATATAAAAACACAACTGGGTTTACCAAGTAGGGGGGAGCAACGTCATTCTCATGCCGGTGTACTTGTCTCTATCTCTTTTTATTTTCCTGTTGTTATGTGGTGTGAATGCATTTAAGTTGTGGTATTTTTATATGGAATTCATAGAAGTTATAAAATTATAAGTTTATTAAGTTATTCGACTGAAAATCACGCTTCTATATAAGCACTACTCCCAGACACAAAATTATGTAATACCTTGAGAAAATAAGAAAAAAGAATGTTGAGAAAGAATGCACTTCAACTCTGGACTTTGAAAATGAATTTCAATCACTACTTCCACGTCCATTTTGTAGACCCTCTGGAGAAAAGAGAGAGTGACTTTTTGGTTGCAATCCGGCCATCAGACGATGAAATGTTGGGCACACTTTTTTTTCTCATTTCTCGCCATGTGTCATGCATAAGTAACAAAAAATACGCACCAGAGTGCTTGAGTGTCTTCGATGGACACCGTAATTTCTACATTCCCTAACCTCGCTCGCATTAAGGCTCGTGCAAAGTTTACATTCAGCCTTTGGAACTAGGCATTAGAGTGTGCTTTAGTGTCTATGTCAATGTAGCTACGTAGGTGGGGCACTTGTGCCAATTGTGTATTTGGATTTGTCTTTTGTAAGGATCACTTGAACTTTGGGAAGGAAATCACATTTGGTTTTAATTGTGTGTGACATCAACAATAATGTCAGGGAGATTCCCTCCACTTACATCATATATGATGCATGTGTGTGTGGAAGATAAGATAGCCCTTGCCTACTTATACTTCGCTAACAATAAATCAGAATCATTTACGTGCCTAATCCCATATTCAACATTTTGGCTCTCTCTCTCTCTCTCTCTCTCTCTCTCTCTCTCTCATCCGTAACTCTCCCGTCCGTACAACCCCATTCGTATCTCTCTGTCCGTACTTCTCCGTCCGTAAAGCCCGTCAGCAGCCCCACCACCTATCAGCCCTTCACCTCAGCTAGCAATTACCTCAGCTAACAGCAAACACACTAACCGCTACACCCCCAACCAAACCCGGGGGTAAGGTTCAGCTAGGGGGTTCAACAGACAACAAATTATGGACTGGCCTACCCTCTCCTCCAAGTCCCCCTCAACTCCTTCAACTTCCATCAAGACTCCGTACTCTACAGTTGCAGCCATGACACCCTCTCCTTATGCACTGAATTACCAACAAGAAGGCTCAAAAGGACCCATCCTTGGGCAACAGGATCAGATTTTTTATCTACAGTAGGCAGTGAGAGAGCTACATTTGGAACTAGCAGAAGTAAAGGCTTGACTTCACATTTTAGAAGGGCAAGGTAAGCAGGCAGTAATCGATGAGGCTGTAAAATCTTGTAAGGATTCCCCCCCTACCCCGCAACTAGTCTCTACAGTCACAGATCTTGTTCACATTGAAGTACAAATTGCTAAGAAGGAAGTGATTGTGGAAGTGGACACCAAAGCAAGTAAGTGTGATATTCAAGCAGAGATTAAAGAATACGAACCTAGAAGCGATAACGCGCTGAAGATTAGAATAGGGGGACTCTCAGAAGATTGGTACAAAGAGGAGGACACATATAGTGAAATATTGACAAAGATCAAAGGAAGCTTGCCCAACATTGAATGGGTGGATGATGATGAGCAGGATGATGACGATGACTCCAGGCCAACTTCTATTATGCACTATAAAGGTCATGCAATCCTTACTTTGAAGTCAAAAGATATGCAGATCAAGCTCCTTCGACAATCTTACAAGCTGAAGGATACCAAATTATGGATAGCAGAAGAGCTTACACAGGCTCAACTCAAGAATAAGGCAACTGAATTAGCCTGCCAGAAAGGATGGAAAATGGGCAGTTTACTCTGAAGGCGTAGCTCTAATCAAATAGTTTAAATCAAAACCAAAAGACTCTTAGTCTTAAACTGACGTATGGCTGTTTACGCTTTCATACTATTATGTAGGTACTCTAAAATAATGTGGGTTGCTTTTGCACTCCTTGGGAGCTGCCATGTGCCCTTCCTAAAGCAGATGTACTAGAGGGTTTCTTGCTGTCCCATAGACCTTTTGGTCTCCAATGGACGTTAATAGACTCTCTCTCTCTCTCTCTCTCTCTCTCTCTCTCTCTCTCCATAATCGAGGATTTGACACCACTACACATTGAGGAGCGACGAGTTCTTCTGCAGCAACGGGATGTTGCCCACAAGGAGGGGAAATGGGCCGTGGTCCGAGATGGTAGGTTGTTGACCGGCACCCGTTGGGCTCCCACCTGTATCCCCTAGGGGGACGGGGCCTATGAGACTCAGGTTTTCGAGACCCTAGATTGCACCATTTGGAACTGTAATGGTACCTTATGGTCAAACCCGAGGAGCTTCTCGGAGTCTTATACAGGACGAGACATAGTCTTTTACACGGAGACACACCAGAGCCCAGAGCGTCCACTACCGATAGTCAGTGGCTACACATAGGAGTCGGCCTTCAGGGATGAGACGAGGGATACAGGAGGAGTCCGAGGATCAGGCGGGGTCGCAATATTGTACAGGTCTTCCCTCGGTGGAGCCATCTCCATTGAGAGGAAGGACGCACTCCCGATTCATGTGGATCCGGATCTGACGCACAGACACCCGTGACCTTTTCATAGCAATATGCTACTTCCCGCCAGACACATCCCACTTCGCCAGAGTGGCACGAAAGGAGGGTGAGACATCGCCACATGCACCCTTACATCATGATATCCCAGACATTTCAGCCCGCGGGAAAGTTCTCCTTGTTGGAGACTTCAACGCCAGGACGAGCACGCGCCAGGCACCACTCTTGGACTTCCGAGACGACTCTATCATGCTACCAGACATGGACCTAGATGGAGCAGGTATGACCAGGACCTCATCGGACCGACATGGGCTTGTTACACCATATGGACACGCGCTCCTTGATCTGGGCAGGATGCATGATCTCATCATCTACAACCGGCTTGACCTATGGCCCTCCTCAGGTAGCTTTACTTGCTTCCCACACAGGGGGGGCACTAATGTAGTAGATTACATCATGGGATCCCCTACCTTCACTTCATGACTCCCTCCAGGAGCTGATCACACATACCTATTCTTCACTATCGCCACCCCACGCTTAGCCACACCACACACATCACATAGGAAGCATGACACCTACCACGACATACACTTTGATCACAACCTCTCACCGGCCTACTTTGGACGCCTAAACAGACTCCTAACCTACATCGATCACATACCACTCATAGAGGACCGTGCTGCCCTGATAAGTCGCACACTCCACAAGGCTGCCCTCCAAATCTTTCCCCACACCACACGGTCCACTAGACCACCACCTCTTGGTTCTGTACCCTGCAACAATTGGTACGATGCGGAGTGCAAGGCTTATCGCCGACAGCTCCGACTTGAAACCAAATGTCACCTCCCGAACACACCAGACACGGTACGCAAGTACCGACGTCTCATATGTCGGAAGTAGCAGGCATTTCTTCGTCGACATGAGGACGAGCTGCTGCACATCTTGTACAGCAACAACTCTAAGGATTTTTTACGGAGATTCCTTGAGCGTAGGTCTCCATCACCCCTCACCAACACGAGAGTCTGGCACACGTATGCACACCATCTTTATGATGTCCCACACCAGCCCACTCCAGATCTCACACACGTCGCCCCACCACTTGCACGTTGTTCACCAAAGGGGGAGTCAAGGACGCGACATTGAAACTGCACAATGGCCGAGCTAAGGATCACGAGGGGCTATGCACTGAGCTTATCGCATATGGGATCGACACGTTAGCCCCGATCCTAGCAAAGTTATTCAATGACGCTATTTGCCTTGGCTTCCCCGGCACCTGGATACTCAACACCATCACCTCCATCCACAAGGCAGGGGATCCCATGGACCCGAGTAACTACAGGACTATCATGATTGGACATGTGATGTCCAAGATCTATGTAGCTGTATTGGATGTGTTGGTCAGCCTGTTCGCAGAGATGAGAGGGCTCAGAGCAGAGGGTCAGGCCGGTTTCATGCGAGACCATGGGACTATGGATCACATACTCACACTCAGGAGTATCATTGAGGAGGCTAGATCACGGAAGGAGAGGTTATATTGCTGCTTTGTGGATTTCTGCAAAGCCTTTGACACAGTACCTCGAGCTCGTCTCATCACACGCCTACAAACGGATTTGATCAGGAGATCATCTGGGCAGTCATGGCACTGTATGAGAGTCTCAGGCCGAGTTCGGACAGGCGCACCTTGGACAGATGAAATCTTGAGTACCATAGGAGTTAAACAAGGTTGTCCCTTATCACCAGAGGGGAAGACAAGTGAAAGGGAGAGCAAGAGAGTGAGAGTGAGAGAGAGTGACACTCTAGTGCGGGTGTGAAGTGAGAGTGAGCCACACCACAAACTCAGTTGTGTTTTTATTAGGATTAGGTTTACCCTAAGACAGTCATAGGTGTCCTATCTTTAATTCTTTAATTAAGGGTTGGCAATGTGCCTTTACCCCCAACAACCTCCCACCTAAAGGCCAATGTGCCTAAAGGGGAGAAAAGAATAAAAATTACAGCAATATACAGTTACTGTATACAAGACCATAAAGTAAGAATGGTCTCATCCTAATCCCATGATGTGGCGGCAATGTGCAAACCGCTCTGTAGGCAAGCTCTTAGTGAGCAAATCTGCAGGATTATCAACAGTATGTACTTTCACAAGCTCAAGTCGCTTGTCTTCAAGTACCTCCCTGATGAAATGATATTTCACTTCTATGTGCTTGGTCTTCTGATGAAAGACCGGATTCTTTGCCAACATGATAGCACTCTGACTATCACAATGCAAAACTGGCATGTCACCTGTAATGCCCAAATCTCCCACCAGCCGAGTAAGCCATATTGCTTCCTTGCAAGCCTCAGTGGCTGCAACATATTCAGCTTCTGTGGTTGACAGTGCAACGCATTTCTGCAACCGAGACACCCATGATATAGCACCTCCTGCAAATGTGAAAATATAACCGGTAGTAGACTTCCGGTTATCTGCATTCCCTGCATAGTCTGAATCTGTAAAACCATGCACCAATGCATCTTGCCTACCATAGCATATGCACAAGTCTTTGGTACCTTTGAGATACCTCAAGACACCTTTCACTGCTTCCCAATGCCGCTTGCCTGGATTTGCCATATACCTGCTGATGACTCCCACCGCAAAAGCAATATCCGGACGAGTGGCAACCATGGCATACATCAAAGATCCAACTGCAGATGCATACGGAACCTTGGCCATTTCAGCCTTATCATCATCTGATCTGGGGCTGTCCTTACTGCTGAGTTTTAAATGTGGAGGCAACGGGGTACTAATGGACTTCCCCCCCTCCATTTGAAACCTCTGCAGTACTTTGTCAATATACTCTTTCTGTGACAGAAATAAAAGTCCCTTGGACCTGTCACGAGTAATACGCATGCCAAGAATATGATTTGCATCACCCAAGTCTTTCATGTCAAAAGACTTATGCAGTTGTTTCTTCAAAGCACTAATCTCATGCTGAGATTTACTGGCAATAAGCATGTCATCCACATATAGAATGAGTAGCATCAAACTGCCATCCTTTGCCCGTTTGGTGTACAAGCAATGATCGGTCTCACACCGATGATACCCTTGGGACTGCATGAAGGCATCAAACTTCTTGTACCATTCCCTTGGCGCCTGCTTGAGTCCATACAAGCTCCTCTTGAGCTTACACACAAGCTGTTCTTTCCCTTTAACAGCATATCCCTCTGGCTGACTCATATAGATCTCATCATGAAGATCTCCGTGAAGAAAAGCTGTCTTCACATCCATCTGACATAAATCCATGTCATCATGAGCAACAAGAGCTAACACTGCTCTCAAAGTAGTCATCTTGACTACAGGGGAAAAAATCTCATCAAAGTCAATGCCCTTTTCCTGCTTAAATCCCTTGGCAACCAATCTGGCCTTATACCGAGGTAAAGCATTTGAATCCACTTTGACTTTGTAAACCCACTTGCATGGCAAAACCTTTCTGCCTGCAGGTAGCTGCACCAAGTCCCATGTATCATTCTGAAGTAGGGAGTCCATTTCTGACTGCATGGCTTTCTCCCACTTCTTTTTCTCTGTTCTTCCCATAGCTTCCTTGAAGCTGGAAGGCTCACCACAATCAGTCAGCATGATAAAATCAGCCACATTATTGGCTCCTGGAACAAACCTGGCAGGAGGCCGTTGTGCACGGTGCTCCTCCTCACAAAATGTTCCGGATTAGGCTGCTGTCCAGCCTGTTCTTCATGCATGACGGGTGGCTGTACCACCATATCTGGCTGTTCTACAGCCCCATCTGTTGGCACATCCAGTGGTGCATCATTGGCAAAATTATCTGGCTGATTTTCAGCCTGTATACCCTCTTGAACAGGGTGATCTGCAGCAGGCTGTTGCTGCATATAAATGGGCATTCTTTGCTGTCCAACATCATCATAAATAACCCTCCTGTATTCCACAGGTTGCACAGGTTCCTTGTGTACACTATCTTCTTTAAAGATGACATCATTGCTGCGTATAATCTTCCGTTTAACGGGATCCCATAACCTGTACCCCATTTCACCTTCGTCACCATAACCCATAAAGATGCATCTGATAGACTTTGGATCCAGTTTGGTGCGTAGATCTTTGCGTACATGAGCAAAGCACTCGCAGCCAAATACACGTAAGTGCTTATATGAGGGAGGCTTGCCAGACCACACCTCCTCTGGCACTTTCAACTCCAAAGCCTTATTTGGTGACCTGTTAATAATGTGAACTACTGTTTGCACGGCTTCTGCCCAAAAGCCATGGGGTAATGCAGCATAAGACAACATACATCGAACCTTCTCCTGAATAGTTCGATTCATCCGCTCACTTGCACCATTTTGAGATGCATTATGAGGGGCTGTGAGTTCCTGTTTGATGCCCTTAGCTTGGCAAAACTGCACAAAAGCATGTGACACATACTCACCCCCATTATCGGCTCTGAGGCATTTCAGCCTACGACCTGTCCGATTCTCAACCTGAGCGACAAACCTCTTGAAAGCATCTAAGGCATCTCCCTTATGCTTCAAGAAATAGACCCACACCTTACGTGTGGCATCATCAATGAAAGTAATAAAATATTTTGCACCCCCTAGTGATAACTGTGGCATCTCACACAAATCAGTGTGCACTAAATCAAGTGGTGCTCTATTCTGGGGAGTTCTCCTCCTATGAGGAGTCACAGAATGCTTGCCAAAAATACAATGATCACAAGTAGGCAAATCTGAAAAAGAAAGAGGCGGCTGATAACCCAAACGTGACAGTTCTTGCATTCCTTTCACAGACATGTGTCCCAACCGGCTATGCCACAATGAAACCTTTGGCAGCTCGGTTATGGCAACAACATGATTACCCACACTGGAAACATAAAGAGGGTACAAGGTATCACTCTTAAAACCCTCAGCCACTACAGTCTGGCCATCAGTAATCACCCATTTGGAATCCCCAAATGTGGTGTGGTAACCACTGTCATCTAATAAGCCAGTGCTAATCAGATTTTTCTTGATTTGCGGCACATGGCGAACGCCATCAAGCATAAATGACTGTCCATCAGGAAGTACTATCTGTATACTGCTAATCCCTGCAATCTGACATGCATAGTTGTTCCCAAGATGAACAACTCCATGAGTACCTGTGTAGGAAGTAAACCACTCCCTATGAGGAGTAACATGAAAAGAGGCACCTGAATCCAAGAGCCAGGTGTGCATGTCATGGCCATCAATAACCAAAGCATGTGCTATTACAGCAGAAGAGCATAAAACATCATGTATGTCACTGTCACTGTCCTCTGCTGCAACATTCACTGCATCCAAGTCATCTGCCTTGGCCTTGCCTTTGCCTTTGCTTGCATTTCCTGCATCCTTTGTTTCAGCCTTCTTGGCTTTCTGATCCCGTATGAACTTGAAGCACTTCGACTTCACATGTCCCTTCTTGCCACAATAAAAGCATTCAATGTCCTTTTTGCCACGGGACTGACTGCGGGATTTGGACTTACTAGCAGATCTCCCCTTCTGCTGAGTCCTGCCTCTGTCCTGTACCTGCAAAGCATTTGAAGACTTGCTGCCCGCATTATTCTTCCTGCTCATCTCCTCCATAAGGAGAGAGCTCTCTACATCAGCATAAATAAGAGTGGCATTCGAGTTTGACAGGGTGGTCTTGAAAGTGTCCCAACTCTCAGGGAGGGTACACAGCAAGAAAGTAGCCTTGAACTCCTCATCAAGGTTCAACCCCTGTGCAATCAGCTGTGTAAAGATAGCATTGAACTCACTCAAGTGTGAGGTCATAGCTGTACCTTCCTTCATGCGAAGATCAACCAGCTTCTTCAGCCAATAAACCTTACTGGCTGAGCTCTTTTGGGCATATAATTCTTCTAGTCTTTGCCATAGACCATAAGAGGTCTTTTCAGCCTGTACATTGAACACAAGAGTGTCTGAAATAGTGAGCATGATAGCTGCCCTCGCGGACAAATCAAGCTCTTCCCAGTCATCAGCTGCCATATCAGATGGCTTGACACCCTTCACCCTTATGGGCTTAGCAATCTTCTTTAACAGAAGTACATTCAAGCACTGTTCTGCCCATAATGCATAGTTATGTGCTCCTTCCAGTTTCTTTATGTTTAGAATTGAAGAATCACCTCCTCCTGATGCCATATCAGATGAGGAAAGTACCTGACTCCCTGGAAGTAAAAGAGGCTGAATAAAGGTTCTGATTTCTCAGAAAAGGCCTGCTCTATTCTAGAGCCAGAAGCACTCTCAATGGTGCTGTTTTTTACTGTCAGTAAAATCTGCAGCAAAACAGTAAATGTCCCTGCAACTACTGTACCTTCTGACAAACTGTTCTGAGCTCAGAGAGGCATAAAAAACAGTAATTTCAGACTGCTGCTGCTGCTCAACAAGTGCTTAACAGTGCACAATCATCTGACAAAACCACCAACACTGCTGTAAACACTGCTGTACTGACTGTACTGATCACTTCTCCCACCTCAGATGAGGTATTGCACTGAGTTAAATTGCAGAAACCACTTGACTAACACCCCAAAAAAAAAACAGTAAATGATCCTTCAGCCTGTTACAAAACCTGCAACAGTAAATGGGATAAATCCCAAGCAATCACCCTTATACCAAGGGAAGAAAATGCATCTGAAGATCTCTGTCGGTAACCCAAGTGCTATCAAACAAAGTCTGGGCAAAAGCCCCTTGATCTGACAACTGAATCAAGTGAAGGACACCTCAACACTGAGGTAGCATGCAATATGAAAACTCTCTGACACTTGTACCTGACAATGTGCAATGCATAGACTGCCCCTGTGTACTCAGTAACAACACAAATCACAAAGTACAGACACCAAGAAGAAAATCTTTTGAGCACTGTCAACGATGGGCAGTTAGGGACCGAGTAAACTCGATGCGCCCTGACCAAACGTGGCTCAACTGAGATTTTCAAAGTGTGTACAAAGAATGTGACCTGCAACAAATGTCACCAAATGCACTGCGGAAATAAAGCAAATGTGTGCTCCCTGGCTACACACTGCCTCAAGGCATATACTGCAAACACATCCAGGCAAAAGCCCTTTGATAAGGTCACCCAAAACTAAGAATTGCACTCAGTAAATGCATAGAAGCTCCTGCTGTACTTCTGTCCTCGCAGCAGCACGCTTCCCCAAAAAAAAAAAAAGAGTTGAGTCTTTGCAGCAAAACAAACAAGTTCGCTATACTTCTGTACCCTGCTGTCGACGCCAACCTTGCTGTACCTGCAGGTGGATGAAGGACCGTCGTCCGTACAGTTGTACGGCAGTCCGTATGACTGCTGTGGAATAGCTGCGCCGAGCAGCTGTGGAGCTGCCTGATACAGTATCGCAACCCGACGACGCCCTGATCTGCTGCCCCTGCGCCCTCACAATGCCTCGAGAGGCTTAGCAGCTGCTATGCAGCTGCTGGCTGCTAGCTAGATGCGGCGCCTCGAGCTGCAGCTAGCAGCTCCTGTGCAAGAAGACCCGCGACCAACGACCACCATCGTGACCACGCCCGTGACCGCGATCTGGCCTGCGCCCGCGCTGTCGCTCTGCTCGCCGCCGCCTGCGCACTGTTCGTCACCGCCTGCGCTGTCACAGTCCGTCCGTACAGTTGTACGGACGACGTACGGCCGTACGGATCTGGCCGTACGTCCGTACGGAAAGGGATAGGCAAGGAAGAGGGGGCTTGGGAGAGGGGGCTCTGATACCAGTTTGAGAGGGGAAGACAAGTGAAAGGGAGAGCAAGAGAGTGAGAGTGAGAGAGAGTGACACTCTAGTGCGGGTGTGAAGTGAGAGTGAGCCACACCACAAACTCAGTTGTGTTTTTATTAGGATTAGGTTTACCCTATGACTGTCTTAAGACAGTCATCGGTGTCCTATCTTTAATTCTTTAATTAAGGGTTGGCAATGTGCCTTTACCCCCAACACTGAGCTTATCGCATATGGGATCGACACGTTAGCCCCGATCCTAGCAAAGTTATTCAATGACGCTATTTGCCTTGGCTTCCCCGGCACCTGGATACTCAACACCATCACCTCCATCCACAAGGCAGGGGATCCCATGGACCCGAGTAACTACAGGACTATCATGATTGGACATGTGATGTCCAAGATCTATGTAGCTGTATTGGATGTGTTGGTCAGCCTGTTCGCAGAGATGAGAGGGCTCAGAGCAGAGGGTCAGGCCGGTTTCATGCGAGACCATGGGACTATGGATCACATACTCACACTCAGGAGTATCATTGAGGAGGCTAGATCACGGAAGGAGAGGTTATATTGCTGCTTTGTGGATTTCTGCAAAGCCTTTGACACAGTACCTCGAGCTCGTCTCATCACACGCCTACAGACGGATTTGATCCGGAGATCATCTGGGCAGTCATGGCACTGTATGAGAGTCTCAGGCCGAGTTCGGACAGGCGCACCTTGGACAGATGAAATCTTGAGTACCATAGGAGTTAAACAAGGTTGTCCCTTATCACCGACCCTGTTTGGCCTCTACATCGATGAGCTTGAGACTTTCATGGGGGCGTTCGGAGGGACCAGTTGCTCACTTGCTGGGATCATCATCAGGATTCTTCTTTATGCGGATGATGTGGCACTCTTGTCGTCCACACCCGAGGGACTCCAGCGACACTCTGCAGGCTTTTTGTTTATCCCATGATTTGGAGGTCAACCTTGGCAAGACCAAGGTCATGATCTTTAACACCTCTCAAGCAAACATGCAACTGAAGCAGTTTACTTTTACTTTCGGTGGGTCACCAGTTGAGATCGTATCCTCATACACTTACTTGGGGGTCATCTTCTCCAACCTGATCTTCACGATGAGACCAGCGATGCAGACCAGACTGAGTAGGGGATACGCCTCACTGGCTCGGCTAGAGAGACAATGCTTCCACTCCCACTTCCACGACCCTCGGACCAAGGCTCTTCTCTTCGACTCCTTGGTCCGACCAGCCGGTATGTATGGCAACCCTTGTTGGGGGCCTGACATGTCAGAGATAGAGTGGACACAGGAGGAGCGCCTGCAGATCCTCATGCTCTCACGGATGATCCGGGGGAAACCGTCTGTACCACATCACATCATTCAAGCCAAGTTTGGTGCTTCTCCACTCCAGCTAGATGCAGCCTTTCAGACCATTATATATCTACACCGGGTTAGATCATATGGGGATTGCACATCAAGGAGACACAGGTTGCCATGGTTGGCTCTCAATTCCTCCATGAGGTTGGCAGCAGAGGGAGACGAGCAATGCTGGTATGCACACACTCACAGATGGTTTGTGAGACTAGGGTTCCACATCGATAGGATACCTCCTTTTCAATACAGTTTAGATGTCCCTCCAGTACTCCCACCCACCATCCCGATCGGGCCACACACAAGCCAGGTCATTCGTGAGGATCTCCTGCAGCTACACACCTTTAGGGCCTGGTTGGAGCCGAGGGAGCTTCCAGTGAAGCTGAGTTTCTACAGAGATTACTGTCTTTGTATTTCGGAGGAGGGATTCATCACACCACCGGGGTACACTGAGCTTCATATGCCTCACTCACTATGGATCTCCATTGGACAATTTCGGGTATCATCACACCACCTCCGCATAGAGAGCGGCAGAGCAGAGGGGATTCCTAGGGAGCATCGCTTATGCATATTGTGCGACTGTCAGGAGGTCGAGTCGGAGGAGCATTTTATTTTCAGGTGCCCAGTGTACTACGAGATCCGAGGTCGCTACCACTGTCTCTTTAAAGACAGCTCCGGGCTCCTTTCCAGATTCCTCGCCTACCTAGATCAGAGATGCCTCATGGCCTTCATTCATGAGGGGATCCGACACAGAGAGTACTTACTCAGGTGACGGGGCTTGGCCACATCATCAGACACCTCTCAGAGCAGGATCACAAAGTTCTTCTTATCGAGTGACATTGATCGTCCAGTCTCTAGCCGCAGACGTGACAGAGACCCCGACCCAACGACCGCAGCACGACACACGAGACATCGAGGGGACACACAGATCACTTTGGGGGACCTCCCGTCATTGTTTAGACCCGGGATACGTCCCACGGGAGTCACGGTGGCTCTGGTCTTGCATCGAGCCTCGTCTAGGAGACCGAGACGTAAAGCACCGCTTGGCGGGCACCAGCGTCCCATCACCGGCTATGCACCAACTAGGGCGACATGACATACGGAGGATTCCGCTCCGCTCCAGTCCTTTTCTTTTCATTGTTACATCCAGATGTATTTGATTTGATTATGTATGATCAGACTTAGGATTCAACATGGGTGATGATGCTCGTTTCAGTAGCTCCACCCTTACTGTGATTTGTATCAGATTTTCTTTCAGTCTCATAGACCCATCGGTCTTCCGAAGACTCTAATAAAAATTCTTTCTTTCTTTCTCTCTCTCTCTCTCTCTCTCTCTCTCTCCCCCCCCCCCCTTGTTACTTACCTTTCAATCATGGCCGATTTTCTATCCCCGTAGTCAGCTACACTTGTGTCGTTCTCTCTTTTTTTCAACGGGCATCTAGGTAACTATCATCATCGCGATATACCACAAACTAGAGTAAGCTATGTACTTAGCCATCCTGTAGATCCACTCACATACAAGGGATGAAAGGCTTGCTGTCTAGTTGATATCTATACACATGCAGACGCACGCGCACGCTAAGGCTTTTGCTTTCCTCCATTTCGTCTCCTCGATCGCTAATCCCAAAGTGCATGCAGCACACACTATGGCCTCCCACCTGACACCAACCTCTAACTTTGTCTAGTCAACGAAAGGTCTCTTCTAGCCTCAAGCTTTCCACAACCATAGTCAAGGTGAAACCTGTCCAGAAACTCTAAAAAGAATATGTAATCAACTTTGAAAACCTAAAACGAATCACTTCTATTAAAACACAGCTTGGATTCTTAATTCGCACCAATTGGATGCCAATCATAGTAGCAGAACACAACTCGCAGCAAAGAATCTCAATTCACAGCGCTCCAAGTCTAGAACAGATTCGCTGCAAATACTCTCTAGGAGAGATTTCGAATTTCAGGAATAATAGGGAAGAACAGCATCTAATAGCATCATCTGACAAGGAGCATCAGAAAATTTCTATTGGGAATCAAAACAAACTAAGAGGGGGAGAGAGAGAACAAAGAAGACGCATTAGGGACCAGAAATAAGGGCTTGTCCCCCCGGAAGGTCTTGATTGCAATAGAAATCTTTTTACAACTAGCTCATGGACTAGGTATTCACATGCCCCTCTTTTTCCTTACAGGTAAAACACTTTGCTTTCGTAGTTAAACTATTATGGAGTAAAACTAACCTTTCTCTTGGGAAGAACAGCATCTAATAGCATGATCTGACAAGGAGCAGCAGAAAATTTCTATTGGGAATCAAAACAAACTAAGAGGGAGAGAGAGAGAACAAAGAACACGCATTAGGGACCAGAAATAAGGGCTTGTCCCCTTGGAAGGTCTTTATTGCAATAGAAATCTTTTTACAACTAGCTCACGGACTAGGCAGTCACATGCCCCTCCTTTTCCTTCCAGGTAAAACCCTTTGCTTCCGTACTTAAACTATTATGGAGTAAAACTAACTTTCTCTTCCAAGGGCTTTGTGTCCCCCTCGGCTTCTTTAGCTACAACTTCATCTTCGAAGAAGGAGCCAAAAAATGACAGAAACACTTGGCCAATGAAAACCAGTGCCATATAACTAATACTTGAGCATATCATACTTTATAGACTTCTCATTCATGAGGAGTGTCTTCTTGGAACAAATTCAAGACGGTAATGCACTGACAAAGGAGCCATATAAGACAGAAACACTTGGCCAATGAAAACCAGTGCCATGTGACTAATACTTGAGCCTATCATACTTTATAGACTTCTCATTCATGAGAAGTGTCTTCTTGGAACAAATTCAAAACATACAAGGGATACCTAGCCTTAGATATTGTAAAAGTTATTTCTCGGAGCCTTTCTTTGTCTTCTTTCCTTGAGATACTTCTCAAGTCTTCCCAACTGGAGTGATTTGCATATATACTCCATACTAATACTCGTCCAAGTAGTGTGAACCTCATCTTGCAATTGCTTTGAAAAAAAAATTCTTTGCAAGTTCTTAGATTCCATTCACTGCCTAAGGCTTTCTTTTCAACAAGATGTTCTCCTTGCCAAGCACTTACCGTGCCTAGTAGGTGAAAACTTAATCTTGGATGGATCCTGAAACTTCTCCGTCGAAAGAGTATGTTACTAATTGATAAACTCTAAAATTGTGTCACTACGGCTAAATTAATCCATGAGAGACCATAAGAATTATTGTAAGTTGGGCCCAAAAAAGGAAAATGTACAAGGATAAAATCATGGAAAAAGATACTTGGCCGATGATGACCATATGAAATCGTCATATAAAGAGCTGGTACTCGAGCATATCATGCTCCGTAATAACAAAGCAACTTAACTGAATATCATAACTGAAATCCTCTGAAATGAGATCACAGAAAACATATGACCTGTCGTAATGGAGTAAAACCATTTTTATGACTTGTTAGAATCATTATCACATTCTAGGCAGTGGCCAATGTATTGTAATAAGTAGGTTAGGGGCACTTTTCCCTCTTTGAGATTTTTCCCCTAACCACAGTCTAATCCCTAACTATGGTTAGTGGATAAGATAAGGTTTTGTCACTTAGACAAAACCCCTCACTTCTCTTTTGTACTCACTTCATTTCACTCCACTATTCAGTACACTTATGTTCAGCTCACTCTCTCTCTCACTCTTGCTCTCCCTTTGTTCACATTTGGTATCAGAGCACCACAAGCTCTTGGACCAGCTCCTTCTGCTTAAGCTCCTAGCTCCTGTTCACCGCTTTAGCTCCCTGCCCGAGACCCTGTCGTCCGTACGAGATCTGCCGCCATCCATACATCAGTACAGATTCCGTACCTGCGCATCAGGTCATACGATCCCGCCATACTGCTGCAGTTTCGCCATACCGCTTCCATTGTCCATACAGTCTCTGTCATCTACACCGTACAGCCCGTACAATTGTTTCCATACAGTTGCAGATCTGTGACATTTATTGTTGACCATACACCGTACAGTTCTGGTCAGCTGCAGCAGTCCGTACACTTGCTCATTTTTGCTTGAAGCATTATTGCTGTGAAGCCATTGTTTGGCTATGGGTTGAAGAAGGCATTTCTGTGTATCAGGTGTTGAGCACATTTGGGGCTTTGGTAGACAAATTGGAAATTTGGGGCTTTTTACAGCAAGAGACTTGAAATTTGAGTGACATTTGCTCAATTTCACCCCAAAATTTGGGGCTTTTGGTTGTGAACTGCAATTTCAAGCATTTTTGGGGGTTTCAACTAATTTGTCCTCTTTTGGATGCAATTTCCCTGAAGAAATTGGGGCTTTTGACATTCGGTTGCAATTTGGCAGTTGAAAGACCATTTGGGAGGTTTGCAAGCAGTTTTGGACTCAATGTGAGTCAATTTGCAGTCTTTTGCCACTTTTTGCAGATTTTTTGGCATTTGCAGAGCAATGTGGTGCATTTCGAGCCTTTGATAGGCTGTGACAGTATTTGTCACTGTGGGCACATTTTCTTTGGCAAACTTTGGTTGTGCATTTTGCATCCCAGGAAGGAATTGTACTTGTTCAGTTTGCTGTGTTTTTGAGTTTATCGAGCAAAAATGGCTCAGAACAACCCCAATGAGGTGTTTGGAGTCCTCACACAGGAGGATAAGTTGGATGGCACCAACTACTCCTTGAGGAGTTTTATGGTTCGCAACATCTTGGTTAGCAGACATCTTTGGGATTATGTCAATGGAGATGAAGCAACACCAGATTCTGTGGCTACACCTATCACTCCTACAGCTGGAGGCAAGAGACCTCAAAAGCAGCTTGGGAGATATTAGAGAGTATGTTTGCAGCAAGAAATGATGCCAGAGTTTCCTTCCTGAAGAGAGAGCTATCTCATATGCATATGGATGAGGGAGATTCCATGAATACTCACCTCACAAAGCTTCAGGATTTGAGGGAGTAGTTGCTGAATATTGATGAAGTTATTCGGGATTCAGAGATGATTACCACCGCTCTGAATTCTCTTCCTAAGTCCTATCTTGGTTTCCACACCTCACTAAATTTGTCATTGAGGGGGGGCAGCAATCCTCTCTCTTTTTACGAGTTCGTAGGACTTCTGTTGCAAGAAGAGCAGACACGAAGAAATATGGCAACACGGGCTGGCGAGCATGCCATGCTTTCTAAGTTTAAGCCCAAGGGAAAAGGGCAGCAAAAGCAACATGCCAATCAGCCCGCACATCCGCATAAAGCTAATTCAAGATAGCCCTCTTATAAGGCTAAGGGTGATGCAGATAAGCCTAAAAAGAAGGGCATTTGTCACTACTGCAAGAAGCCAGGTCATTATATTGGTGAATGCAAGAAGCGCATAGCTAAAGAAAAGAAAAGGGATTCACGTCTGGCTATGTCAGATGCATCAGCTCCTCATGCACATGATGGGGGAGATGTTACAGCCAACTTTGTGGAAGAGCACTACGCCTTTTTGTCTTGCATTTCAAATTTTTCAGTGGGTAGTTTAGATACTACAGTCACTATTGATGATGATCCATATGCTTTTTTGACTTGCAGTTATGATCCTTCAAAGGATGCATGCTCTCTCAGTGTCAATGAGACACTGAATACTTGGTATTTTGATAGTGGTGCTTCCAAGCACATCACTTCTAAGAAGAGCCGTTTTGCATCTCTGCATCCTCCACCTACTAAAAAGAAGGTGACTTGTGCAAATAATTCTTTTTATTCAGTGTGTGGAGTGGGGGACATCATCCTCACATCCACTGATGGCACAAATTTCAGAATTTCAGATATTCTCTCTGTGCCAGGTATAACGAAGAATTTGCTTTCAGGTTATATTCGATGATGCTAAGTGTGTAATCAGAGACAAAGAGAATGACTATGCTTTGATGTTGTCTGGCACTTTGTACCGGGGTCTTTTTCAGCTTGACATATATGAGAAAAGATCCGATCTTGCACTTTCAGTGAGCACTCCCACTGCTGCGATGCAGAATGCGGAGTTATGGCATATGGGCACATGAGCTATGGCAGCTTAATGACACTTCAGAAGCATGCTATGGTTGATGCATTGCCTCCTTTGGAATCACCTCCTCCTCATGCATGTGAAGGTTGCATCCTTGACAAGATGCATAGATTTCCTTTTAAGAAGGATGGTGTAGTGAGAGCTACACGTAAATTACAGCTCATTCACAGTGATGTCTGCGGTCCCCTGAAGACACCTCCTTTTGGTGGTTATCTGTATTATGTTACATTCATAGATGACTTCACCAATTACACTTGGGTCTATGGTCTTAGGGCAAAATCAGAAGTGCTTATGATTTCAAACACTTTGTAGCTATGGTTGAGAATGAGACAAGACTCAAGGTACAAACACTTCACACAGATAGAGGGGGGGAAGTTTTTATGAAATATAATTTATAAAAATACACTATTATATATAATAATTTATATAAAATACAATGATTTTAAACGTTTCTAGACGAAACGCTTGTCAAAATCTCGAAACGTTTCTTGTGACACGGATTGGATGCATGCCATGCACAATGAATTGCAGTCCATTGAGAAAAATCAGACTTGGGATGTTGTGGATTTGCCACCAGGTAAGCATGCCATTGGTACCAAGTGGGTTTTTAAAGTGAAAAGGAAGCCAGATGGGTCCATTGACAGGTACAAGGCAAGGCTGGTTGCCAAAGGCTATGCACAGCAGAAGGGCATAGATCATGAGGAGACTTTTGCTCCTACATCTCGGATGACCACCATAAGGTCGGTTATTGCCATGTTTGCAAATTTTGTTTGGAATGTCCATCAGTTGGACATCAAAACAGCTTTCCTTGATGGGGACTTTAAGGAAGAGGTTTATGTCAAACAACCTCCTGGATTTGAACTTTCTGGCAATGCACTTCAGGTTTGCAAGCTTAACAAAGCTTTATATGGGCTGAAACAAGCCCCGCATGCATGGTATGCCAAGATTGACGCATTCCTGGCAAGTAAGGGTTTACATAATAGTCCCACAGAAAGCACCCTCTACATCAAGAAGGATGGGGGGGATATTTTGGTCATCATTCTTTATGTAGATGAGATGCTGCTCACAGGGTCAAATGAGGAAATAATTACAGATTTCAAAGCTGAGTTGAAAGCTGAATTTGACATGACATGTTAAATTTTTACTTGGGGATCCAGTTTATACAAGACAAGCGTGGCATCGTTATGTCTCAATCCAAGTATGTGCAGAAGCTCTTGGATAGGTTCAACATGCATGATTGCAAGCCTATAGCCACTCCCATGGAGCCGGGGCTAAAGCTTACTATGTATGATGCAAGTGAATCAGTGGATGTTACACATTACAACCAGACTGTTGGATGCCTCATTTATTTGTGCAATACTAGCCCGATATTCAGTATGCAGTATCTCAGGTGAGCCGATATATGCACAGCCCAAAGACAACACATTGGCAGGCTGTAAAACGCATCTTCCGTTATTTGCAAGGCACAAAGTCTTATGGCTTGATGTGTCCCAAGGGGAGTGACTTGCAAATGCATGCTTACAGTGACTCAGATTGGGCTGGAAACTATGACACCACGCAGTCCACTAGCGGTAATTGTTTCTGTTTGGGCAAAGCTTGCATTTCTCGGCTGAACAAGAAACAATCTACAGTGGCTACTTCCTCATGTGAAGCTGAGTACACGGCAGCTTTCACAACAACAGTTGAATGTGTTTGGCTGCGTCGTTTGTTTGCCGATTTTCATCTCTTATTGGAGGGTCCTTCTCCAATTCTCACTAACAATGAGAGTGTTATAGCAGTGGCAAAGAATCCTATGTTTCATGCTCGCACGAAGCACATTGAGATTCATTATAATTATGTCAGAGAGACGTTGCATGCAGGGGAGATCAGTATGATCTATGTGTCAACACATGACAATAATGCAGACATCTTTACCAAAGCACTTCCACATGAGAAGTTTGAGGCATTTCACGGTGCCCTAAATTTATCTCCTTTTGGTGATTGATCATTTCCTTGTACATCACATTGGCACTACAAAGGGGTGTTAAAATTATTGGCATATTCTAATTTCTAGGCAATGGCCAATGTAATTGATAAGTGAGTTAGGGGCACTTTTCCCTCACTCGGAAGTTTTTCCCCGTAACCACAGTCTAATCCCTAACTACGGTTAGTGGATAAGATAGGGTTTTGTCACTTAGAAAAAACCCTCACTTGTCTTTTGTACTCACTTCATTTCAGTCCACTATTCAATATACTTATGTTCAGCTCACTCTCTCTCTCTCACTCTTGCTCTCCTTTTGTTCACATGACTGTCAACATGATTAATCTTAGAACATGCTACCCTCAAGTGGGGTGTGAACTTGATTCCAAAAGTGTGAAATTCTTCAAGCCATGCTTGAATCATAAATATTCTTAATCAAGAAGACAACACACTTCTCTTCCTTAGCATATCCATGCTTACTCTGCAAATACCTCTTCATGACAGGCATCCGATCATCCATATCACAGAAATTAAATACATAGCTCCATACATCTTTGGCATATATCTAGATGAATCCAAGAACATGCCCAAACTCATCCTCTAAAGAAACAACATAGTGCAATTTCAATCTCATGATAGCCACTCATAAGGCTGAAAACCATAAACTCCGTCACGCATAAAAAGAACTAGCTACTATGACATCCCCACCGACATCATCAGCGTCCAACAATGGATGTAGACAATAGTAAAAACATATGCTCTCACACATATAAATCCACACACCACAAGGAGGTCCCATTGTGAGCATCCATATATGCAAAGGTCTTTGTATTGAGTTTCTATCGGTACTCCAGAGGAGGAGGGTAGACTAGCACTAAAACTTGATTATATTTGCTGTGTCCAATGCTTGGGTTGTGTCCCATCAAAAAATTCTTTCAAAAGTCCATGGAAGTATAACTTTGATAAATAATAAACCAAGTGTGTATTACTCTTCTTTTCCTGAAATAAACAAGGAAACAACACACAAATATTTAGGGCTGAGAGACATAGAAATAACTATTAAAGCGATACTTAGCCTTTACTGGGAATTCCTTTTTTAACAAGGAATTCCACATGTCTCTGTGTTCTCTATTCCCAGTCGAGTTGCAGGCTGCTATTAAGAAGGGGTAAACAAATGGGTGAACAACCCATATTTGGGATTGTTTGTGTTGAGGGTTATTCAAGATTTGACCCTGGACAACATTATGAACGTTGATTTTAAAGAACTAGAAACCCAAGGATCACAAAGATCTACAAAACGACGATCAAAGGACCTGATCTTCTAATTTGCGCTCTTTTTCCTGACTAATCGCAAGACTTTGATGGCACTGCTTGGGTTGCTTCAAACCAAGTGCAAACAGCTCACAATTTCCAGATTGTGAGTACGCAGCTCAAATCACGATCCAAGCAGGATTGTTTTGAAACTTAAATTGATCTAAAAAGCGCTGAATTATTGAGAAGAAGCGCCCAATTCTGAATCGCAACTTGGGACAGCAACAAAATTCAAACTTGAGACCAATACTTGCTTACTACAAAGTGTCAAATAACTTGCTGTTTTGGACAGCATACCAAACTGAATTAAATCTCAAGATTTGGAGCTGATCTGAGCTTGAAATTTGCAATAAACAGGGCTGCATTCTACATGCCAAGTTTCGCCAATTCTCTGGGATTGCTTGCGGTTCGAAATTCACTTGCTTTCTTGGATGAAATCACAAACCGAGAGTGAGACAAGATGATTGGACTAAACAAGCTGTGCCTAAAATTGCAATCAAATCAAGGACTCCTTATCTCGATTATTTGCGCTCAAACTTCTCTTTTTGAAGCTGGAAAGTGTTTCCTTTGCAAAGAGGAGGCCGTCAGGCCAAAGATTGTCCCAACCGTAAACAAAAACAACCTATGGCAGCGCAAGAAGCGAAAAAGGACAGCCACCCGCACTAGGAGATTTGTTTTTCTTTGGTAAGAAGAAGTAATTTTGGTATGAATAATTGTAACAGCCAGAAATTGGAGAGTCTCCTCTTTCTAGGCTGCATTGTTATTTGCACGATGTTTATTCCCTGCTAGTTTAGCATTGTAATTTGAAGGATGGTTCTTCCCTGCTAGTTTTGTTACTTTTTGTATCAGTCAAAAGATGGAGAGTCTCCGCTTTCTAGGAATGGTAAATTGCAGAATAAGTATTCCTTGCCAGTGTTGGATTGCTCTTGTTGCCCGGCATGGCTAGAGCAGCACATCCCTGTATCACATGCCTGTTTTGGATGCTCTTGTTGCCCAGCATGGCTCGAGCAGTAAATCCATTTAGTACATGCCAGTCGGTATTTGATTTGAACCATGAGGCAAGGATCCAAGTCTAGCATAGATTGGTTGAACCGATTCAGCTTGCGGTGATGCAAGTCTGAAAGGATATCGAGTACCGGGATCTATGTTCCTAGGATCCGTTACTACCATGTGTGTCTAGTTCAAGTTATGGGAGGAGAGTGAACTAGCTGATTTCACTCAGAGTGGTGTACTCCACTCAGTTGTTGTGCTTTGAGCTGACTTCGGTTGTAGCTCCTTCAAGCTCAACAGAGCGTAAGTCTGGAGCATTGCCTGATGCTCAAGAGGGGGGTAGTTCCTCCACCCCCTTGTCAACAGACAGGCTCACGGTATCTAGAAGTCGCTTGGTAACACTGTATGTCTCACCCGAGGTACTGCTTGCTGACAATACATCTGCTATGGGACTTCTATGATGAGTGTAATAGTCACTCCACATGGATGATGCATTGATATACGGATGGACTTGCGCGCTCTCCTAGACCATATCATCATTGCTGGTTGTTTATGTTTATAGCAGCAAACTCGATAGTTTGTTGTTTCAAGAGGAGGGTATGTCACGGGGACGTGAATTTATGAACCATGACTAACTTTGGCTTAGGGGACTAGCCCAGGGGAAGCGACACTTCCCAGAAGTCCCTAGGTGTACACACTAGGCCTACATGCTAGGGGTGAGGCAAGGTTTAGAGGGGGCATAAAGTTGGGCCCAAGGAAACCAACGTTTCATCTGTTAGAAGGGTTAGGATTTTAATGTGAGGGGCAAACCAATGTTTCATTGGTTTTTGTGGGTTAGAGCATTAATGAGAGGGCCACGTGGCAGCCCCTCACGCACACCTCGCCCCTTCCTCTCCCTCTAAGGCTAAGGTACGGATTGATTTCTTTTGATGTTGATCTTCTTGTTCATTTTCACGCATCCCGAGGTGAAGGGTACGGCTGTTTTTTCGCTGCATTTTGGACCTTAATTGGTGGCTGGCTCATTTTCCAAGGCTGCCAAGCTTGCTCCATAGGTTCCGTACGGACTGTACGGAGCCTTTAAGGTGGTTGTACGCGAGCAGTACATGCAGATTTTCCTAGTTTTCTCCAAGGTGGACTGTACGGGCTGTTCTTTTCTGCTGGCACACATCTTGAGATACCTTCAACGCTGCTGTACGCCCCCTTTTTCCTGCTGTACAGCCTGAACAGCTCCTCTCTCCTGCCCGTGATCCTCCTGCTCTCTTTCTATCTCTGATTCCAGCCCATTATCTCTCTTTCTTCCCCTCTCCAAGCTGCCATTTCCTCCTGCTAGCCTCCACATTGGATGTGCTGCCCGTGGAGGTGCTCTTGACTGGATTGGAGTTCCTTGGAGCTGATCTGGAGCTGGATTGAAGTCATTTGAAGCTGGTTTGAGTTCTCTTGTCACTATCCCTTTCACACTGATTGTATTTGGTCATTTTGGAAGCTTGTCGTTGCTCCTCTGCTGTTGGAAGTCCCCTCTTGGCCATTCAGGTCATGAATTGACACCCAGTCACAAAGGGTGTAACCAAATTGGGGTCAAAGGGGCAGTGTGTGGATTTTCTTCCTGTATTGTGGTCACTTGTTCAGTTTGAGATCTGTGTTGAAGCTTGGCCACCCTGAGAGGCTGGTCAGTGGGTTGTGGGATTGCCAGTCCTCGTTGAGCAAGATGGATGCTTTGTGGAATGCTTGGACACCTTTACAGGGGTCATGAACAATGGTGAATGCCTTAGCCTTGCCTTGGCACTTGGGTACTAGTGTGTGCACTAGGATGGAATGCAAGTTGTAGCCAAAGTTTGGCTTGGACAGTGGAAATTGCCTGTGGGGCAGAGCACAAGATTGAGCCCTTGTTGTATGTACCAATTTCATTCCTAAAGAAATAAATAAATACCGAAAGGGGCACCAAGTGTTTGGGCCCAGTGTGGTGTCTTGTACTTGGTTTCATTGAGCAAGGGCACTCTAGCCTCCATCCAGTTATTTCTCAAATTGTTTTCTAATTGGTAGTGCTTAAAGTTAAGTGGTTGGAAATGATGCAATGTGGCTGTGAATAATGAATAACTTATGGTCTACTGCCCCTTAGGAAACTGAAGGCCGGTTACACCACCCATTCCACTCGCCTGCCGCTCCTTGGATCAATACCCTACAATAGCTGGTACAATGATGAGTGTAAGGCTTCATGTCTATACGTAGATGAATCCAAAACATTCCCAAACTCATCCTCTAAAAACACAACAAAGTGCAATTTCAATCTCACGATAGTTACTCATAAGATTGAAAACCATAAACTCCATCACGCATAGCAGAGACTAGCTACTATGACATCCCCACTGATGTCATCAGTGCCCAACACTGGGTGCAGACCATAGTATAAAAGTATGCTCTCACACATACAAATCCACATACCCACACATGATGAGTGTAAGGCTTCATGTCTACTCCGATTCGAGACTAAGCATCATCTTCCAAACAATACCGAGTATCATCACTTGGTTCGTCGCAAGAAGCAAGCTTTCATCACCAGAGTGAGAAGGAGTTAATGAATATTTTGTTTAGTAGCAACTTCAAGGACTTCTTGCGGAAGCTTCTTGACCAACAAGCGCCCTCTCCTCTAGTAGACGCCACACTCTGGCACTCTTATGCATGCACATTGTACGACATTCCCCACTAACCACCACCTAACCTCTCACAATTATCACATCCCACCTCTTACACATTGTTCACCACCAGGAGCGTCAAACACACAACTTTGAAGCTCCATGACGGCCAAGCTAAGATTATGAGGGACTACATAAAATACTAAATACATTGCATATGGACTAAGTACTATGGCCCCAATCTTAGTGAAACTCGTCAGTGAAGCGGTTTGCACCAGTTTCTCCCAACACCTAGCTACTAATACCGTCACTCCCATTCACAAGGTAGGGGATCCCATGAGCCCGGAAAACTACAGGACCATTATGATTGGACATGTCACGTCCAAGATCTATGCATCAGTGCTTGACACATAGGTTAGCCAGCTTTCAAAGTTCCAAGGACTCGAAGCTAATGGATAGGCAAGCTTCCGCGCTGATCATGTGACTCTACATCCTCACACTCAATGGTCTCATTGAGGAGGCCAAAGCATAGAGGCAGAGGATTTATTGTTGCTTCGTGAATTTTCGCAAGGCTTTTGACCTAGTGTCGAGAGGTCGCCTTCTCAAACGCTTGCAAGATCTCAGATACAGTCAAGAGCTCACTTGTGCACTCATGGCACTCTATGAGGTCTCACGCAAGATTCAGATGGATACAGGGTGGATAGAGGAGACCAGGGCACTACCTGGGTCAAACATTATTGTCCACTATTACAAACTTTGTTTGGCCTATACATTGACAAGCTTGAGACCTTCATCTAGACACTAGGAGTGGCAAGCTGCTCTCTCGTCGGTGCCTTGATCCAAATTCTCTGAATGTCAACGTTGATAAAACCAAGGTTATGATCTTCAACGCCTCCCGGACAGCCATGCATAGAGAGCATTTCACACTAGATGGATTATGGGTGGAGGTTATCGCATCCTACACATATTAATAGACTCGAGAAGGTTCAATAAATCAATGAAAAAGGCTGAAACAAGTAACAAAATGGCAAAGAAGGGGGAAACAACACGTTTCCGCGTTGCCCCTTGGGGAAACGTTTACCCACGCCATTTCCCCTTGGGGACACGTTTCATCGAAACAGCAATTCTATTTTGCTCCTCCCTCGAAATGGTGTTTCACCATTATTTTTAAAAAAAACCTAAAACGGTGTTTCCCCATAACAATGTTGCTGAGTCCCACAGCAAGTCCTGATTAGATAATACTTGAAGCTTGAACATTCCCCTTTGAGACCTACAAAACATGTTGAGGTCCTAAATTTGTTATATATGACATATACCTAGATGAATCCAGTAACAGTCCCAAACTCATCCTTTAAAAACACAACATGGTGCAGTTTCAATCTCATGATAGTCACTCATAAGGTTGAAAACCATAAAATCCATCATGCATAGCAAGGATTAGCTACTATGGCATCCCCACTGACGTCACCAGCGCCCAACAGTGGTCCTATCCATGCACCAAGTTAAATAAATTAATCACATTCAAAAGGTCCTATCCGTGCACAAAGTTAAATAACTTAATCATCAAACTCAGTATTACTTTAACCAATTCTTCATTTCTAAGAAACAACGAATTCTTTCGCTGCACATTTCTAAGCTTCCTCTTTTCAGAGTCACACTCTAAAAAGTAAGAGCTGGCATTCAATGCTCAAAAGCACTTGAAGATTTGTATACATCTAGCTGAATCCAGGAACATGCCCAAACTCATCCTTTTAAAACACAACACAGTGCAGTTTCAATCTTATGATAAGGTTGAAACCATAAACTAGCTACTATAACATCTCCATTGATTACATCAGTGCACAACAGTGGGTGTACACCATAGTACAAACATATGCTCTCTCGCACATATAAATCCACAAACCCACACATAATTGAGCATCCATTTATACAAAGGTCTTCGTACTGAGATTCTTTCAGCATTTTGGAGGTGAAGGGCAAACTCAGCTGCCCGTGACAAAGGCTAGCACTAAAGAAGAAGGCTAAACATCAAAAAGTAGTCCACATTCTCTTCATTCAAGCTACAACTGCTTGTGAATACTATACGATTTCATCTTAGTCTCTCCAAAACGAGCATTCAAGCAAAAAAATGCTTAGACCATCTAGCTGATAGCTGATAGGGCAACACCCCACTTAAGATTGAAAGAATTTATCACAATATCAGCACGCCGCAACATGGACGAAAAATTTGCGAGGTGAAATTTGCATGTCCGTTAATACAGCAGAAGCATATATCTAGATAAATCCAGGAAAATGTACAATTTCAATCTCATGATAGTTTTTCATACAGTTGAACCCATAAACTCCATCACATGTAGCAAGGACTAGCTACTATGACATCCCCACTGACATCATCAGCACCCAACAGTGGGTGTAGACCAACCACTGCATTTCACATGGAAGTGTACTCCAGAGCTCATGGTAGTTGGCATTATTATGAAAAACAAAAAAGCCTCGCAGAAGACACACACAAACAAAAATGACCACCTTTAGAGAACAAAACAACCTAAGAAAGAGGTAAAGATGCCCATTGCACAAAATGTGAGAGGTACAGTCAGTAAAAATTAAAAAGAACACACCGAATGATTGATGAAGTGGACAAATGCAAAACCCCGATTTTGTTGTTTTTCTCCCGTGGCTGGAGCAAGGGCAAGTTCCACTGAATCAACATCCTGAAACGCCTGTACAGCACCAATTGTACTTCAGAGCTGAATTGGAACCCATGAAATTGCCCCACATGGCTCCTGCATCTACATTTCCTAAACTACCTGACGGACCATCGTCTCCACCTCATCCTGCGTCCATTCTGTGATTACAATTACATGCACCAATACAAATTTATCAACAAGTTGGGCTGCAAACATTGAATGAATATAAACAACCAGGACCCAGTCACTTATATGATATTGATACCTGCCCATCGTCAACATGCAGAAAATTACAACCTTCCCATTCATAAAAGTTGACAATGTCATTGATATGGCAGGAAGCAAAGGTCGAATAAAGAGTCTTTTTAAAAAACATGTGGTTCACAGAAAGCTGAGACTGTCAGGAGATAATCAACCAGTCCACATGTTTCATTCAGCTAGCATATACTTCATATTTTTAAAAGATGCATTATGCTGAATCCATTAAATAATTTATCAGAATGGTGGAGTAAAAAACTACTTGTCTGGCTCGCAAAAAAGATTTTGAACGTCAGGATGCACCACTTGGAAGCATCCAAGCATTTGCCCATAACAGTCCACTCCCACGTGTTTTGGAACTTGTTTGGCAAGATATTATCATTCATGAGACATCACACATGCCTTCATACATATGACATCGTTCATGCAACACCATACACACCAGAGCCAAGGGGGAAAGTTGAAAGCTGAAGCTTAAGTTCACATTCAAACTTGAAAAATCGACCATTCAAATCAATAATTCAATAATTCAAAATTTTCTACGCGAGTAAAATTTCAAGAATCGAACTATCAAAAATGGCTGCAAGCCTGCAGAATGCGGCCTGAACTCTACATCTGACCATGATTCTACACATTTGGCTCACAAAAAGGTGTCTACGAACAATGTCTTCAAAAAAAATTTTCAATTTTATTGGAAATGTGTGCTGTTGTTTGTTGTTACATTGGTTACAACTCATTTCTGTTCCAAAGATGCTCCTACCTTGACCATGCTTTCCTCCAACGTCTCAACTTACAAAGCTTCTCCTTTTAGCTAGACCTAATACCACTAGTTCCTTCCTACCTCCTTAAATAACTTTTTGAAAATAAGAGTTTGTTACAAGCTACATCTTTACCCTAAATAAGACCTACAGATCCTCAAACTAATAACATCAACCCTCTAGACAGAGGAGAGACGAACAACATTGAAAACAAATTTACAACTGACCTAAAAGAATGTATCTTGAGCATTAATAAACCAGGTCAAAAAATAGTCCCATACCTTTTTTCAGATTCCCGAGGAAGATCGTATCTTGATCTGTAGAAGGAGCAACCCCAATCTTCTTGCCTTGTAGCTTTTGGCAGGTCAAAATGAATTCCATTACTAAGCTTTCCCATTAAAATTGAATGGAGGAACATCATTAAAGCATGGACGATAAAATTTCAAACCCTCAAACAAATACATACAATCATGCCATTCTTTTCCCTCTGAGCCTTCAGAGCAGATTCCCTTGTTGTGAAACGCACAAAGCAATAGCCCTGGTTCCACATTACAAGGGCGCTGGGTAAGCAGCAACAGACAGACGCTAGAAAATAAAGGAGCAAATTGCAGAAAGGGGGGAAAAGGACATGCACAAAGGTTTTTGAGATGTGAGACTTGCCCATATAAGAATGATGGACTCCTTGCTAAGTTTCTTACCATGTAACAAATATCACACCTTCAAATTCTGGAACTCCTAATGTGACCTAAAGATACTCCATCAGGAATATCACCAAAACCACACTAAAGAAAAAACCAGTAATATTATCAGCTCATGCATCATAGCAGCAGTGGCAGTTGTCCAGAGAGGTTGCAAAATAGTTTCATGGGACATTCGATAAAACGAAATAATTCTTTGAATTGCCCTGATCCACTTAAGTCAAGGCTAGGTTAACCAATAAAGAAAGCAAGGCCTCAGGGGTGCATAAACGTGTGAAGAAACCTCTTGGAGACATTGTGAACAAATGTTTCACGCATGAAACTCCAAGCATTCCCAGCCCATAGATTTTACAAACTCAATCACAAAATCTTATAAGCTGGATATGAATGATAAAATTTGAAATATTTCAAGACACAGTGATGACTGTTTCTCCACGAAACCTTCTGAACAAATCCATGTGCTCAAAAGTTTCCCCCAGATGGGACAATACAAACCGTTAGAATCACATTAAAGGTACGAAAAGTATAGCACTTTTAAAAAACAGTCATACTACCTTCAAGGTGCCATTTTGGTCTTTCATCATCCGCACCTCAACTATCTCTCCACACTTACCAAATACCTGAGTTGTGGACCATAGAAACATCAGTTTGACAACCTAAGTTGACCCAATTCTAAATATTAATTATTCAGATTGTGTCATACAGAGCACCTTGGGCTCTTTGATAATGAAGGAGAGTCGAGAGTTGTCACAAGCATAACCTCTCCCTGTCTGTACTATTGTAAAGGCCTTGACTAAAGAGTCTGGTTAATACCTCAAAAATCGTACAACGAATCTTACCTCATGAATCATCTCTTCAGTTATAGACTGTTGAAGCCCACCAACAAAAACTTCTGACCCTTTTACCCTTCCTGCAGCATTAAGGACCAATGTAAGCAAGTCCTGTGTGCAGAACAACACTTCCAGCAACGACACGGATTTCTTTTTTAAATGCCTTATAGATAAAGCATATACCTGTTGTACTGATCCCATTCTCCATTGACGCAGACTGTGCCTGAGACATTGTTAGCCTACAGCATGTTAGTATGTGACCACATGGTGATAATACAAATGAAGCATCCTTCCTCTCAGATTCATACATACACGTACACATTTCACTGATGACAAATCCACGAATGCACAGACTCTGTTAATCAAAATGAAACACTCCATTCTTTAGCCCTTTGATAAGTGACAAATCATCAACTCCAAAGTCCGCTAACAGCAGGAATAAGACCTGTAAATTTCCACTGGTTTCATTGAAGGCAGTCAACTAAACAAGCTTCAACACACGGCCACTCTCCCCCCCCCCTTCTCCCTCCCTCCCTCCCTCCCTCTCTCTCTCTCTCTCTCTCTCTCTCTCTCTTCCCCCCCCGTACCTTAGCCTTACTTGCCATACCTTAGCCGTACCTCTCCCGCCGCACCTTATCCGTACCTCTCCCGCCGTACTTCAACACAGGGCCGCTCTCTCTCTCTCTCTCTCTCTCTCTCTCTCTCTCTCTCCTTTCTCCTGTACCTTAGCCGTACCTCTCCCGCCACACCTTATCCGTACCTCTCCTACCGTACCCACCGTACCTCTCCTTCACTGCCGTACCTCTCTCCTGTACTTGCTTAGCCCATCATCAGCCGCAAGCCACTAGCATCCGCCACTAGCAGCCAGCAGCCGCCACTAGAGCCTGCAGCCACCAGCCCCGTCTGTCCAACCCGTCTAGTTTTGTCAACAACAAACTCCCCCCCCCCTAGTTTCGTCAACAGCAAACTAACCCTAGCCCCAAGTTGGGCTAAACCCCCAACCCAACCCGAGGGTTAGGTTCAACTAGGGGGTTCTACAAACAGCCAATTATGGGCTGGCCTACCCTCTCCTCCAAGTCCCCCTCAACTCCTTCAACCTCCATCAAGACTCGGTACTCTACAATTGCAGCCATGACACCCTCTCTGTATGCATGCAATTACCAACAAGAAGGCTCAAAACAATCCATCCTTGGGCAACAGGATCAGATTTCTTATCTGTAGCAAGCAGTGAGAGAGCTCCGACTAGAACTAGCAGAGGTAAAGGCTCGACTTTAGGTTCTAGAAGGGCCTGGTAAGCAAGCAATAATTGATGAAGCTGTAAAAACTTGTAAGGCTTCCCCCTCTACCCCACAGCTAGTTTCTACTGTCAAAGATCTAGTTCACATTGAAGTACAAACCGCTAAGAAGGAAGTGATTGTGGAAGTGGATACCAAAGCAAGTAAGACTGATATTCAAGCAGATACTAAAGAACATGAAGCTAGATGTGATAATGCGCTGAAGATTAGAATAGGAGGACTCCAAGAAGATTGGTACAAAGAGGAGGACACATAGTGAAATATTGACCGAGATCAAAGCAGGCTTGCCCAACATTGAAAGGACGGATGATGACAACTCCATGCCAGCTTCTATTATGCACTATAAAGGTCATGCCATCCTTACACTGAAGTCAAAAGATATGCCGATCAAGCTCCTTCGACAATCTTACAAGCTGAAGGGTATCAAGTATGGATAGCTGAGGAGCTTACACAAGCTCAACTCGAGAATAAGGCAACTGAATTAGCTAAAGTTAGGGCTGCCAGAAAGGATGGAAAATGGGCACTTTACCATGAAGGCGTAGCTCTAATCAAAGAGTTCAAATCCAAACCAAAAGACTCTCAGTCTTAAACTAATGTATGGCTGATTACTCTTTCAGACTATTACTCCTCATACATCGTACAGCTCTCTCTCTCTCTCTCTTACCCGCCCTACAGCTCCGTACAGCACCCCTCCGTACAGGCCGCCATACAGCTTCTTACAGCCCATCGTTCAATCTCGTAACTTGTCGTACATTCTCTGTGCAGTTTGCCGTACCCTTTTTGTACATATGTACCAGTCCGTCATACCAACCCAGTACTTTCTCCGTACATCTTTCGTACTACCCATACTTTCTCGCAGCAAGCTCCTAGGGTCTCTAACCCCGAGTTGGGCTACACGCCCAACTCAACTCGGGGGTTAGGTTCAGCTAGGCAGCTCTAAAAGAAATAGCCAATATGGAATGGCCTACCCTCTCCTCCAAATCCCCCTCAACTCCATCAACCTCAACTATCAGGACTTAGTACTCTACAGTTGCAGCCATGACACCCTCTCCGTACGCACACAATTACCAACAAGAAGGATCCAAAGGACCTATCATTGGACAACATGAACAGATTTATTATTTGCAGAGCAAGCGGCCAGAGAGTCAAGGCTTGAGCTGGCAAAAGTAAAAGCCCGACTTCAAGTTCTAGAGGGACCTAGCAATCAGGCAGTAATTGCCGAGGTTGTGAACTCATGTAAGAATTCTCCTCCTACTCCTCGACTAAACTTCCACGTGAGGAGTTTGAGGCATTTCGCAGTGCCCTAAACTTATCTCCTTTTTGTGATTGATCATTTCCTTATACATCACATTGGCACTACAGGGGGGTGTTAGAATTATTGGCATATTCTAGGCAGTGGCCAATGTAATTAATGAGTGAGTTAGAAACACTGATCCCTCACTAGGAGGCTTTTCCCCCTGACCACAATTAGTGGGTTAGTATAGTTTTGTCACTTGGACAAAACTATCCTGACATTGTACTCATCTTATCTTTTCTAGTGCACACTTAGGTTTTGCTCTTGCTCTCACTCTTGCATTCTTGCTCCCTCCATTTCTCACTGTACGTCCATAGTTTTTGGTCCCGAGACAATGAGTGCGCATACGAGCTTGCTCAGAACTTTGAGCTCATGCACAAGGGTCAAGGACCCAAACAGTTCACCAGTAAGAAGCCCCCGGATTCCTCCGTCATAGATGGAGAAAAGAAGGCCTGCACGGGGCAACAGAAGAAGAATTGACTAGCAAAAGATAGCAACGGCTATATGGAGGGTACTTGGATGCAGCCACCCGAACGACCTATGCCAAAGAGAACCACTGCCTCTTTTGCCATGAGCAGGGGCACAAAAAGGAGGATTGCCCGCATTTCAAAAAGCAGCAAGCTCAGTACCATACGGATGCAAATTTCCAGACACCTTGGTTCAAAGCAGTGTCACCAAAAAAACGCATTTCGGGGCACCGAAACGCGAAGAAACGTTTCTCGACGAAACGTTTCTTGGAAACGTTCGAAACGGGCAGTTAGGGCGAAACGTCTGGCTGTCAAAAAATCCGCCGCGACAAGTTTCTTTTTTAATTTGGCCGCTGTTTTTGTTTTTTCGCTCCTCTCCCGCGCCGCTCCATTGCTTGCCTTGCTCCTAGTGCCTACCATCTACTCTACCCTCTACTCTACCTTCTACTCTACCCTCTACTCTCCTCTACTCTCTACTCTACTCTCTACTCTACTCTACTCTACCCTCTACTCTAGTCCCTACGATCTACCCTCTACTTTCCTCTACGGTCTACCCTCTACCCTCTACTCTACTATACTCTACTCTACTCTCCTCTCCTCTCCTCTCCTCTCCTCTCCTCTAACCTCTACTCTCTACTCTACCCTCTACTCTCTACTCTACCCTCTACTCTAGAGTCTAGATTCTACCCTCTACAGTCTACTCTCTACAATCTACTCTACTCTAGAGTCTAGATTCTACCCTCTACAGTCTAGATGAGGCAGCAGATCTTGGAGAGGGCAACGGTCCCTAGCTCTAGAGAGTCGAGACTAGACTCGAGTATGTATTGTGTACACTGCAGTTGTTAGCAGCTGGCCTGCAAGCAACGGGCTTTGATTATGTATACAATTTACACCATACAGTTACCAGTATATCATTATCGCATGTTACATGTATGATGTAAACAGTAATACATAATACATTTTGTTATATTTTAAATCTTGAATCTTGAATCTTGAAATTTGATTCTGAAATTTGAATTATAAAGTTCAAAGTTTATTGTTTAAACTATGGGCCATGGCATATGCTAGCAGCCATATGCACTTGCAACTAATTAGTTAATAGTAATTTGTAAACTGGAAGATCTATGTCTTTGTAAACCTCAATCTATAGGCTGCGTGACGCATCTTTTTACTCTTTCAACTGTGTAATATGTGTCTGCATTGTGTGCACAATATGGATATCTGAGAGCGAGAGAGAGAGAGAGAGAGAGAGAGAGAGAGAGAGAATCTGAAGACAATTATTTATGAAAGTATATATAACTTCTATAAAATATAGTATTTTTAGGCATTTCTAGACGAAACGCCTGTAAAAATCTAGAAACGCGACAATTATTTATGAAGTATATATAACTTCTATAAAATATAGTATTTTTAGGCGTTTCTAGACGAAACGCCTGTAAAAATCTAGAAACGTGTTTCTAGAAACGTTTCTTGTGACACTGGTTCAAAGTCATGCTCAACAAACACCCATGAGACTATGTGATACATGACAGGTGGTTATTCTTCAAAGGACGACTTTGTGTTGCCCTCATACTGTGCTACCATACTCCATGCTATGCACGATTCTCCGATAGGTGGACACAGAGGCATCACAGGCACTCTCGAAAAGATAGAGCCTAAGATTTTCTAGCCTGATTTACGCAATGATGTTCATCAATATGTGCCTCATTGCCAGGTGTGCCAGCAAGTGAAGGTATCTCACGGGAACCTACCAAGATTACTCCAACCCCTCGAGATTCCGAACCAACCCTTTGAGCAGATTAGCATGGATTTTGTTACAGACCTTCCACTAGCTATTGGTACAAGGAACAACCTGTGCCTGACCATCGTGGACAGGTTTAGCAAGTTTGTCATGCTTGGGTGGACACAGATGACATGCCTATTACTTGTTCCACCTGGATGGGGGCATTTTCCAAATCGCGCATTCCTTTGCAAGTGATTGCTTTACGAACACACATGAGGGTGCCCTAGTCTTTGATGTTTCTTCGGGGGACAGTTTGTCCAAGTCCACAAATGATATATTGCTGTGGAGGTACCGTTGCAGCCAGTCAGGGTAGTGGGCTTCATGGAGCATGGCTCTCTTTCACAGTGGTACTTGGATCTTGACCCGCTACTCATTACCCTGGGCTCATGGAAGCTGTGGCTCTATGGAGGTGTCCCAATTAAGTTTTTGCAGTGTGACCCTGGGCAATGGGAGTGGATAGATGAAGGACACCGAGAGAAAGGAATCCCCTTCTTTCGTTACACGGTCAGTAATGCCAGGAAATTCCAGCTCATCTATAGGAGTTGGAGACCCACCAGAGCTACTCATTGGGAGAATTTTCACATTTTTGCAGACTCGCAAAAAAAAATTTGGCATAGGCTTTGGAAATCCCACCGGAATAGAAAAATCACTCTCTTCTTTTGGCTTTCTATTCATGGTGGGATAGCAGTGAATCATTGAAGATCTAGGTTTGGGACCGACCCTACTTGCCCTCGTTGCCTTTCTGCTTCGGAGACAGTATAGCACTGCCTTTGGGATTGCAGACAGGCAACCTGGGGATCAGTGGCTTGGCTCACTCTTTCAGGGCCCCAGGTTTTCTTCGAGAGACATGACTCGTCTTGGGCTCTACACATCCGACGACACTTTGTGGAGTCGTGCTCTTTAGAGGATGATCCGGCCACTCTCTTCAGGGCTGCTCATTCCTCGGTTGACTCTCCATGGGAGGTTTTAGCTAGCATTGCAGCATGGCACATTTGGAGAGCCAGATGCACTGAGGCTATGGAGGGTTCTCAGGTTCACCCTTCTCAGATCTTGGCCAGTACTTGGACAGATACGGTACACACTCTGATGGCCATATGGGCGACCATGCAAGGATCCTCTCCAACAGCCTCCTCCAGGAGAGTTACTTTCTCAGGGATTGGAGAGACTCTCCCTTCCTTGCTGAGACTTCTACAGGGTTGAGTTGGCATTTTCAGCCTCAGCCTTGGTTTCTTTCTACCTCATTTTTCTTAGGTGTTTTTATTACATGCTTAGCATGATGTATTTCCGCTCAGAGCTTGCTCTAGCGAGTTTCCTTCTTACTTAATAGAAGTCTCTTTTTTGCAAAAATATATATATATATGTTCCAGCAGGTGCATTTCTAGCTTTCTGGGGTTATGGTTTCACTGAAATTTGGGGCTTCCGAGTTTTCCATGCTAAATGGTTCTATTCTATGCTATATAACCCTAAACTGAACACTGGGTTGGAGAGTGGAGCCCTAGATTTGTCGATTTGGTCAAACTGTGAGCTATCCAGTCAGCATTTTCCACGTGGCAGTGAATTCTCCACCCTAGATAGTTATAATCTAATCACTGTAGGCATGCATCTGCAAGTCACCCCCCCTGGGAAATAGTAAGCCAAAAGACTTTGTGCCCTGCAAATAACGGAAGATGCGCTTAACTGCCTCCCAATGCATAGTTTTTGGGCTGTGCATGTACCTGCTCACCTGAGATACTGCAAACTGAATATCAGGTCTAGTGTTGCAGAGATATATGAGGCATCCAACAGCTTGATTGTAAAGTGTGGCATCAACTGATTCTCCTGCATCATGCATTGTGAGTTTCAGCCCCGGTTCCATAGGAGTGGATATGGGCTTACACTCTTGCATGTTAAATCTGTCCAAGAGTTTCTGAACATACTTGGACTGAGACATAACAGTGCCACGTCTCTCATGAGAGAACTGGATCCCCAAATAAAAGTGAAGCAGCCCAAATCTGACATGTCAAAGTTGGTCTGCAAATCAGCTTTGAAATCTGCAATTTTTTCTTCATTGGACCCTGTGAGCAGTAAGTCATCAACATAAAGAAGGATGACTAAGATTTCCCCCCCATCCATCTTGATGTAGAGGGTGCTCTCAGTAGGACTATTGTGCAGCCCCTTGCTGGTCAAAAAGGCATGTATCTTGGCATACCATGCACGAGGGGCCTGTTTCAGCCCATATAAAGCTTTATTGAGCTTGCATACTTGAAGTGCATTTGCTGTAATTTCAAAGCCCGGAGGTGGTTTGACATACACCTCTTCCAGCAAGTCCCCATTTAAGAAGGCTGTTTTTATGTCCAACTGATGAACATTCCACTCAAAATGTGCAGCCATTGCAATTACTGATCGGATGGTGGTCATCCGGGATGTAGGAGCAAATGTCTCCTCATAATCTATGCCCTTTTTCTGAGCATAGCCCTTAGCAACCAGCCTGGCCTTATATCTGTCAATGGAGCCATCTGGCTTCCGTTTGACTTTAAATACCCATCGTGTGCCAATGGCATGTTTACCCTGTGGCAAGTCCACAACATCCCAAGTCTGATTTTTTGCAATGGACTGTAACTCATCATGCATGGCATTCATCCAATGCACATTACCTTTTGCTTCTTCAAATGTGGCAGGCTCCTCCTCATTAAGGAGAGTACCTGCATATGCTGATTCCACCGAATTAGCACCTTCCATGTGCCTTGCTGCACTGTGAGTCCTGCCAGGTAACGGAGCATCAAGTTTACTCTCCCTGAGAGTTTGTAACAGCCAGTTTGGGACTGTTTTTGCTGCATGTATGTTCTGCTGCACCACCTGTTCCACTGCCTGTGGAGGGGGCAAGACATCCTGTGGCGTGCAATTTCTTGCTGCACCACCTGTTCCACTGCCTGTGGAGGGGGCAAGACATCTTGTGGCGGAACTGAAGCATTTGGAGGTTGCTGTAAATTCTGATTTGGATCAGAAAAATCAGCAGGGGAGCAACTCTTCAAAGACATCCTCTGAAGACAAAGGCAATTGAAATTCAGCCTGAGTGTGAGCTGAATTTTCAGAAAATATCACATCTCTACTTACAATGATTTTGCGTGTAGCAGGATTGTAGAGACGATACCCCTTGCTTTCTGCACTGTATCCAACAAATATACATTTGATGGCTTTATCTGACAATTTGTGCCTAAATTCAACTGGCACATGAGTATAGGCAAGGCATCCAAAGACTCGGAAGTGTTCCACTGAAGGCTTTCTGTCATTCCAGACCTCAAAAGGAGTTTTTGTTTTTAAAGCCTTAGTGGGAGCCCTGTTCAAAATGTAATTGGCACACATCAAACCCTCTAGCCATAATTTATGAGGCATGTGTTTGCTTTTCAGCATACATCTGTCCATTTCCATGAGGGTTCTATTTTTCCTCTCAGCTTTGCCATTTTGCTGAGGGGTCAGCCTAATTGTGAGCTGATGCACAATACCCTTGCCCTTGAGAAAAGCATTAAATTCTGCAGATAGGTATTCTCCACCTCTATCCGTGCGTAATGTCTGTATCCTGAGTCCGGTTTCATTTTCAACCATGGCTGAAAAATGTTTAAACACCGTGAACACTTCAGATTTCTTTTTCAGCCCATAAACCCAAGTAAAATTGGAGTAGTCATCAATAAATGTGACAAAGTAGAGATGACCACCCAATGACGGAGTCCTCATGGGACCACATACATCACTGTGTATAAGCTGCAATTTGCAAACAGCTTTAACTGAACCATCCTTCTTGAAGGGGAATCTATGCATTTTACCTAAAATGCACCCTTCACAGGCATGTGGAGGAGGTATCTCAAGAGGTGGCAATGCATCAACCATTGAAAATTTCTGAAGTGTCATTAAGCTGTTGTAATGCATGTGGCCATATCTGGCATGCCATAATTCTGCATTTTGCATGGCAGCTATAGGGGTAGAAACTGCCAGAGCATGAGCTGCTCGTTTCTCAAAAATATCAAGCTGAAAAAGGCCATGCAGCAGAGTACCAGATAACCTTAAGGCATAGTTAGCTTCCCTGTCTCGGACAGCACATTTGTCATCCTCAAAGATGACCTGAAATCCCCCTCTGTTAAGAGTGGACACTGAAAGAAGATTTTTGGTTATGCCAGGCACATATAAGACATCTGAAAGTCTGAAAATTGAGCCATCAATTGCAGTGAGCTCAACCTCTCCTGTGCCACGTACTGAATATGAGGAGTTGTTGGCACAAGTGACTTTCTTACCAACAGGAGGTGGATGCAAGGAAGTAAAAAGACACTTCCTAGAAGTGATGTGCTTGGATGCACCGCTGTCAAAATACCATGTGTTCAGTGTTTCATTAACACTGAAAGCAGATGCATCTGTAGAAGAGTCAAAGCTGCAAGTCAAAAATGCATATGTATCATCACTGCAAGAGGCTGTACTATCCCGAGCATCTGGAACAGCCAATCTAGAATCTGAAATGCAAGATAAAAAGGCATAATCTTGACTAACAAAGTTGGCTGCAGCATCCCCACTGTCAGATGCATGAGGGGCTGAATCTGAAACAGCCATACCTGAGCTGTTTTTCTTTTCTTTTGCAATCCTTTTCCTGCATTCTGCTATGTGATGACCTGGCTTTTTGCAGTAGCGACAAAAACCTTCTTTTTGGGCTTACTTGCATCACTTTTAGCCTTTTGTGAAGGCTGTCCTGACCCACTGGAAGGCTGATTTGCTGCTGTCTTTGCCTGTCCCTTTGTTTTTTATTTAAATTTTGAGAGCATGGCTTGTTCACCTGCACGTGAAGCCAAATTTTTCCTGGTCTGCTCTTCCCGAAGCAGAAGTCCTATCAACTCATGAAAAGTGAGGGGATTTGCACCCCCCCTCAATGATAAGTTCAGCGAAGTGTGAAAGCTGAGATAAGACTCAGGAAGAGAATTCAGAGTGGTTGTAATCATCTCTAAATCAGGAATAATTTCATCTATGTTTAACAATTGCTCTCTGAGATCCTGTAGCTTTGTGAGGTGGACCGACATGGAGTCACCCTCCTCCATATGTGTATTGCTTAACTCTCTTTTTAAGAAAGATACCCTGGCATCATTCCGTGCTGCATACATGCTTTCCAAGATATCCCACGCTGCCCTGAAGGTCTTACACGACCGGATATGCGGAATGATAGATCTTTTTACTGAAAGAGAGATGCATGACAAAGCTAAGGCATCCCGTGAATCCCATCTCTTCTGCTCTGGAGTATTGACTGTAGCTGCACCGACAACTTGTCCTGCAGCTGCACCCTGTGCACGACCTCTTCCACCTCCTTGCTGAGGAGGGGTAGCAGGTGCAATATCTGCTGGTCGGATCTCATCCCCATTGACATAATCCCATAGATTCCGAGAAATCAGAATATTACGTACCATAAAACTCCAGAGGGAGTAGTTGGTACCATCCAACTTGTCTTCTTGTGAAAGACCACCAAATGGAAACTCATTCTGATTTTGATGGGCCATTATTGAGAAAAAGATTGAAGCAAATACACAGCTGAATTCCCTTACTGGGAATGGAATGCACAACTTCCAAAGAACACAGCCAAGTACGGGCTGTATATGCAACTTAGATTTCTGTACTTGAGCCGTCAGAAATCTGTCCAAGCATAAAGAACTCTCCAAAATCTGCCAAAAGTGTTTCAAACACTCCAAGAAAGGCAGTATGTACTGAATACTCCAAAAAATGCTCTCTCAACACAAAAGCCCCAATTTGTGGCTAGAAATTGCAGCTAGAAAGGGGCAAAATTACTAAAAGCCCCAAATCTGCAATTTTTAAACAAAAGCCCCAAATTTCAGACTAGATCTGCAATTTTGCTCCAGATGTAGCTCCAAAACTGTACAATGATTGCAATGTCTGCAATATATAAAATGCCCCAAATGTACTCCCAAACAACTGAACCAAACTATGGTTTTCTGCAAGATATGCCTACCAAAGAACACCTGTGGCTGAAGGAAACCCGTGCAAATCTGCAAATACAGATCTGCAAGTACAGATTGTACGGATGAATAGACTGTTGCCACACGTGTGGTACTGAAGGACTCCACGCAGATCTACGGAAGGTACGGTACGGACTGTACGGTAAGTACGAAACGGACGGTACGATACGGAAGTGATGGCGCATGTACGGTCAAACAGGCGAATCTGTACGGGAGCAACGGCGCTGTACATCGAATCTGTACGGAAGCAACAGAAGATGTACGGATGGTGTACGGCGCTGCAACGGACCTGTACGGAAGTCTTTACGGGAGGTAGTACGGGCAATGTACGGCAGCAGTACGTCGAATTCCGTACAGTCGTACGGACTGTACGGACGACTTGGAGCAAGTTGAAAACGTGAAGCAAAGGGGTGCCACGAAGGGAGCAGGGAGCCCGAGGCTCTTGAACCCGCTCTGATACCAAATGTGAGTAATAGAGTGAGTGAGAGAGAGCAAGAGAGAGTGTGAGAGCTGTAAGCTTAGTTGCAAATAGAATAGAGTGAGAGTACAACACACTGAAGCAAAAGATAAGGTTTTGTCCTAGTGACAAAACCTTAGTAGTCACTAACCATAGTTAGTGAATTAACTGCGGTTAGGGGGAAAAACCTCTTAATGAGGGAAAAGTGCCCTTAACTAGCTTATTGTATTACATTGGTCACTGCTGAATTATGTCTATAATTCTAACAAAACACTCCTATGGAAAACAGTCATGAAGTGGATGTTTTATGTCACAGATTCAATGAATATAAGTCTCTAGCACCTGATCTTAGGGCTGTAATGCCTTTTCCCCAATATAGCCAAACAGTGAAATCTGTTGAGGCTAAGGGTCTTTCTCATTAGGACAAGGATATCAAGGATAGATTATTCTATCAAAGTTCAAGGGAGATACCTGCACCCCTAATGAACTGGAGGAATGGTTGAGCAAGATGGAAGACTATTTCCTGCTCTATCCTAGAAGTGATCAAAGCAAAATCAGATTTGCAGCCCTACACATGGAGGATTATGCTCATTCTTGCTGGAGGAATCTTCAAAATAGAGTGGTCAAGCAATTGTCACAAGCTATTATAGAGGACCGAAAGAAGAAGAATTTATGCTAACATATGTGGAGGGAAATGGACTCCAGACCATAGGAATGTGTGTAAGGCCAAATCAGGTGCCAAACTGAGTACAATCTTAGAGCTTGATGATGACCCTTCTTGTGAAGACACTACTGCAGAGGTTGAATTCCATGACTATGTAGGTGACCATGGAGACAATGATGTTTCTCATGATCCCAAACTTGAACCCTCTTTTCCATTCGACCCAGGCGGGTGTATCATTTCTAATACCATGACTGATGGTGAATTGCAGTCCAAATATTCACGTAATTGCCATCAATGGAGGGTTGAAGTAATTGATGATCACTTAGAGGTGGACAGAGAATCAGATGGGAACTCTTGAGTGGATGATGATGAGTTGTTTTGTTACTTACAGCATCTCTCCAGAGGCATCTATGGGGTCTCATAATGCCCATACACTTAGACTACAAGGGACAATCAAAGGCAGATCAGTCCACATATTGGTTGACAGTGGGAGTACTCACAGCTTCATTAATTCCAAGACTGTTGAGGCAGCAAGATTACAGCCCACCACTATTGACCATGGCTTGCAAGTACAAGTGGCTAATGGAGAGTATATATCAGCAAGTCATGTTGTCAAGGTACTGAAATACACTTGTCATCAGAATACGTCTTCCAAGGAGATTTGTTTGTGCTGGACATGGGGCCCATTGATATTGTCCTTGGTTGTGATTGGTTGCAATCACTTGGGGGACTTACCATGGACTTCCATCAGAGGTTTATGAGATTTTCCCATAAGGGTAAAGAGATATATTTGAGGGGCTATGAAGCACCTAAACTGGCTATCATATCTTCCAGGAAATTGGAAAGGGACCTCAGAAACATGTGTGCCATATATGCTATCCATTTTTCCAAGTCTGAGGGTTCCAATGAATTCTTGGTTGAAGATCGTGATATGCAGGAACTGTTACAGCAGTACTCAGATGTATTTGCTGACTTGCCACATCACCTTCCACCCAAAAGAGATATTGATCATGCCATTAACCTTGAAGCTGGTTCTAAACAAGTCAATAAGGCTCCTTACAAGTTGTCTAAGGTGGAGAGGGACGAGGTTGCTAAGCAGGTCCAGGAGTTATTGGACAGGGACTTCATTTCACAGCCAATCTCCATTTGCATCTCCTGTCCTATTGGTGAAGAAGAAGGATGGGTCTTACAGGTTATGCATTGATTATAGGGATCTCAATAAAATTACTATAAAGAACAGGTTCCTTGTTCCTAGAATAGATGACCTATTGGATGAATTAAAGGAGGCAAAGTTCATCACCAAGATTGACTTAAGATCTGGGTACGATCAAATTAGGATGAGGGAAGGAGATGAGCCAAAGACAGCTTTCAGAACTGAGAGGAAATTTAAGGTGATGCCATTTGGGCTCACCAATGCCCCAGCTACCTTTCAAGCCTTGATGAACGAGATACTACAGCCATCCCTTTATAAATATGCCTTGGTGTTCTTCGATGACATACTTATCTACAGCAAATCCAAGGAGGACCACCTTGCAACATGTGAAACAGATTCTAGAAGTTCTCCGTTTCCATCGACTCTTTGCCAAGATGAGCAAGTGTACCTTCGTGGGCTAGTCAGGTGGAGTATTTAGGTCATACTGTGGGCAGCTGCCAGCAATGGGACCCTAATAAAGTGAGATGCATTGTGGAGCGGCCTCAGCCAGCCAATGTGACTCAGCTTAGAGCATTTCTTGGTCTTGCTTCATTCTATAGAAGGTTTATAAAGCATTTTGCCAAGATAGCTGCATCTCCTACAGACTTGCTAAAAAAGGATTCTTTTAGATGGACTCGAGGCAGAACCGAGTTTCCAGCACTTGAAGCTTGCCCTATCCAGCTCCTATTTTGGTATGCCCAGATTTCTCTCTTCCTTTCACTATTGAAGCTGATGCTAGCGGGAGAGGATTGGTGCTGTCCTAAAGCAGCCTCATGGAGTAATTGCTTTTGAGAGCACGAAGTTGGATGACAAGGAGTTATCTTACCACATCTAATGCTGGCTATACTCCATGCTATAGAAAAGTGGCACCACTATGTTTATGGGAGTCATTTCAAGGTAAGGACAGACCATAGGACCCTCAAATATTTCATGTCCCAAGCTAGTCTCTCCACAAAGCAAAAGAGATGGCTTTCCAAAGTTCAAAGTTATGATTTTGAAATTGAATCTAAGGCAGGGAAGGAGAATATTGTGGCTGATTCACTTTCAAGAATGTGGACATGTACTTTGAGTTCCATTTCAGAGGTTTATAAAGAATGGATCCATGGTATACAAGAGGAATATCTCTCAAATAATGAAGCCACAGTCATATTTCAGGACCTACAAAACCCCTCTTGTGATGACCATCCCAACTACAAGCTACACAATGGTTTGCTGTGGTATTAAGGGAAATTTTTTCTCGTGGAAAATTCAGCCTATAAGCTACTGGTTTTACAAGAGATGCACTCTTCTCCAACGGCAGGTCTCATAGGGCTGTACAAAACACATGACAAAGTTAGGCAGAGTTTCATATGGAAGCGGCTATGGAGAGATGTTTACATATTTGTCCAGTGTTGCAAGCCATGCCAACAAAACAGGGACTTAAATCTCAGACCAGCAGGACTATTGCAGCCCTTACCCATTCCTGAGGTTAAATGGTCCCACATTACTATGGACTTCGTAACAGGCTTACCTGTCACAGCAAAGGGATGGAATAGTATATTGGTGGTGGTGGACAGACTGACAAGCAAGCATACTTCATTCCCACTAAGACACAATCTTCAGCATCTATGGTGGTTGCTCAGTTTATGGAGGAATTGTTTAAATTACAAGGCATACCACAAGAGATAGTAAGTGATCGTAATGCCAAATTTATGGGACAGTTTTGGCAACAATAATTCACAGTTATGGGTACTCATCTTTCTCCTAGCATAGCACAGCCTACCATCCCCAAACTGATGGACAAACAAAGAGAGTTAATAGGTGGCTAGAAGAGTATCTCAGGCAAACATTCTTCTATTGGGATGAGCCCTTTTGAGGCTTTGTATGGCTATAAGGTGCACATTCCATCTACTGTTTTTGATGAGGCTATGACCAATCCACAAGCTATTGATGATTGGACCCATATGGCAGCTATTCTCCAGTTGTGTAAGGATTACAGGGTCAAAGCTCAAGCTTGAATGAAGGAGTATGCACATGAGCATCATAGGGAGCTATTCTTTGAAGAAGGAAATCATGTTTTCCTCAGGCTTCCTAAGACTAGGCATGCTTCATTAAAGGGAAACACCAATAGTAAGTTGGCTCAGCATTATTATGGTCCTTATAAAGTGCTACAAAAGATTGGGAATGTAGGCTACACATCAGAGCTTCCTCCTTCAGCAAGAATTCACAGTGTTTTTCATGTGTCTCTCTTGAAGAAATATTTAGGTCCCTTAGACCGAGTTATAGAGGAGCTTCCACCCATGGATGAGGAAGGACGAACACAGGATATACCTGAGAGAATCATTGGATTCAAGGGACAAAGTTTTGAGAAATAGATCCTATACTGAGTACTTCATTAAATGACAAGGAATACCAGATGAGAGGTCATCTTGGCAGCCAGCTTCTATCATAGACCAATATCCACATTTGCTCAGCTGATGACTTGTTTGGGAATGGTCAATTTCCTTGCTACATGGAGCTGTGATGAATTCTTCCTATTCCACCTATGATGCTGCTGCAGTTCAACTTGAGGGACTCATTGGCTGCTGGAATTCACTGTTTTCTCCAATGGATGACTCTTTTTATGAGCTGTAATTTTGTTACATTTCCCTTGCAAATTTGAGGGCAAATTTTCTTTTGGGCAGGGAGGACTTGTAACAAAGGTGACCCTTACTTAGTTATTTTAGCCTAGTAGGTTCTTTTAAAAAGGGTTTGTAATTGAGTAGCTTTTAAGTGGGCAGCCAAATGTTGCCACATGGCAGCATAGAAAGGCTGTCCCATAAGTCATGTTGCTATTGTTGCTGGACCCAGACCTATAAATGGGGGGGGTTCCTTGCTGTTGTACATATTCATTCATTCATGATTTGCAATCTAATACACCCTCTTTCCAGCTGAGCCTACAATGCTCTTGGCTGTTTGAACTGGGACTGGTTTCCTAGCCTGTTGCTAGTGAAGCCCATCACTAGTTGTCATGTGCACGAATTAGTATCTGACATGTACTGGGGTACACAAGACTAGCTCAGGTAGCCTAGGGAGGCTTAGGGCTAGGCAGGCATGATTCTCGCGTTGAGTGGCAAGAGTACGAACCAAATAGAGATCTTTGCTATTTTTGGCGCATTGGGCTCGAGCTTATATAAGGGGCCCAGAGGTTCAATTTTCAAGAAGCCGATGGGAGCAAGTCTCGTTCCCTGGTGCTAGGTTTGATCCTGGATCGAGTCGCGGACGCGCGCCTGCTTCTTAGCGTAGCCCAAGGACCAGCCGCGGATCCAAGGCCTCTAGGTGCCACCTGATGGTATGGGACACCAGGCTGGTCAAGATCTGGTTGGGAGTTCGTGCCAATAGCTCAGCTCATGGCCAGCAACCATGCGAGAGCATATCAACAAATTCCAAGCACATCCGCAAGAGGTACTCCAAGCAAGCAAGGAGATCTCTTCAAAGGACATGGCCATCACGTTGCTGTACCATTTATCTTCCCCGTATTCAGCATGCTGAACACTCTCACGTGGGCAGAGATTGTGCCTATGGTTCTTGATCAAGAGGAACATTTCCCACACAAAGAAGGTGCAAAGGCATTGGCCACCCCGCAAGACAAAGAGCAGAACAACAAAGGAAAGGATAAGCGGCCATCTTCTCCACCCATAGTGAAGAAGTGTGATGTAGAGAGAGATACCTTGAAGGCAAAGCGCACATGGCAAGCAGGATCGCTAATGGAGGCAGTGCCCTCAAAGGAATAATGAGAAGGGTACCAGTTCCTTTGCTGCAGCTGCAGCTGCAACTGCGACTACTCTGGCCTTTGTTCATTTATGTTATGTGCATGGACCGTATATAACGAGTGCTTTAAGCGCACAGGACTAGCTCATGAAGCCTAGGGAGACTTGGGGCTAGGCAGGTGATTCTTGAGTTGAGTTCCAAAAGCACGGCACAAATGGATTAGGGTTTGAATTAGGATTTTTGCTATTTTTAGCGCACTGGGCTCGAGCCTGTATAGGGAGCCCAGGGGTTCAAATTTCATCGTGCAAGTTAGAACAGGTCTTCCTTGCCGGTCTAGATCCTCAATCGTGTTGCAAACCCACATCTACTTCCTAGCATGGCCCAAGACCCAATAGTTGATCCAAGGCCTATGGGACGCCAAGATGGTTGGGATCTCGTTGGGAGATGTGCTAGCAGCTCAGCTCGTGGCTCGAAGGGGGCGTCCCAGTTCCTTGAGTCTTTTCCTCGCGAACGTCATGGTTGGGTGGTGAGCTAGCCTGCACCCATCTATGTTGTTTCTATGGTTGTTTCTTTGTGCTTGTTTTGCAAGTCCTAGATTTTAGGAGATTTGGGGCCGTGTCACCACATAGATTGCATCGAGGGAAAGCCAAGGCCCCAGAGGAGGAACCCCTGGAGGTGAATTATGCTTTGATGTCTCGGGTCATCTGAGACAAGTAGCCTTTTCCTCAATCAAAGAAGCTGTCTCTCAAGAGACTTGGAGGAGAGCTATGCTGGTTGAGCTTGAGGCCAATGAGAAGAACAAGACCTGAGAGATGGTTCCAATGCCATTGCAACGGCCTATGATAGGTCTGAAGTGGATCTCCAAGACCAAGCACATGTCGGATAAAACCGTTGATAAACACAAAGTTAGACTTGTGGCTAAAGGGTGTGCACAACGGCCAAGTATCGACTACGAGGATACAACCGTGAGGATGGCCAAGATCAAGACAATCCTAGCTATAGCTTCTCATCAACAATGACCGGTATATCAGATGGGCATGTTATGAATTGTGGCCTGCATGCGGAGGTGTACGTGGAGCAGCCTCCAGGTTTTCAAGTTCCTAATTCAAAGGTTATCGAGGCCCACCCTCAGTTTAGTCTGCCAGATTTTCCAGAATATGGGATAGGGGAGTGAGTCTTTGAGAAGGTGATCCTTGGCAAGGACATTTTGTGATAGCTGATTGTGATGACCTTCTTTGGTAGCTGCATGCAGGATGTGGATTTGGCTAAGGCCCATTTGGAAGAATCTAGAGCCCTATGGAACCTGCTCCATGATGTGGCTGAACCTTCTTGAGATCCAAGCGCCGTTGGTCTGTGGTCTTAACCACCCATGCTAACGTGTCATCGAGTGAGCTAACGCATGCTAACCTCGCTGGTCAGGTGTCCTCATCTGCCAGAAATTCCCCGAAAGGAAGGCCTCTCGATAGTGCCATTAACCTCTGAGTCGTGATTTCCTCGTTCGTATGTAGCAGTTGTACTCTTCGCACGGATGCGAGAGGAACATAGAAAAGGTCTTATTCTAAAAAATACAAGCACTCCATAAAATGCCCCAATGTACCTAGGCTTCAGGAGACTGTTGAGCCTCCAATTGCTAAAAGAAAAACAAGGCATGTCTTATACAGTGAACGGAGTTTAGCAGGAGTTTGCCGTTATTTTGACAAGGGAGAGCAAATGATTGCGGTTTAGTGTAGGAAAAAAGACGGCCGCAAGAAATAATAATTTCGCCCCTTCTAAGAGAGCGCAAGGAGTCACAGCTCTCCACAAGGAAGGGTGCCAGCTTGGTGGAGAGCAACGAAACGATGCAAGAAATCCCACAGGAGAATCGGAAAAAAGCTGGGCGAGGAAGGCAAACTCACTAAGAATCGCCTCACGCAAATAAATAGATATCAAAGTGCGCTGCTTCTTTTTCGTCGTCGTCTTCTTCGAGTGTGGAACTGTTCAAAACCTAACACGGATTTAGTGCTCTGTGGAAATGGACCTAAGTTACCCATTGGGTTAACGGCATGCTCTTCAACATCTCTCTCTAGAGTTAAAGTCTCGCTAGAGACACTGCTTAGTTTTGTGATTATTCAATTTTTTGGGGAATTTTTTAAATTCCTAAGCTTTACATTTGGATGAGTAGGAATTTTTTCTTGTATGTGCTTTTTCCAACAGAGACTGTGTTGAGATTGGAAGCTGTAAGAGAGAGAGAGAGAGAGAGAGAGAGAGAGAGAGAGATTCCACACCAAAGTGTTGATCCTATTGAGATTGGAGATCGTGTTGAGATTGGGAGCGAATCCACGAGGGGTGGTGTTGAAGAAAGGCCATTGTGGAAGCACGAGGAGGGCAATTGGAACAACATGAAGGCTGCGCATTTGAGGTGTGCAACACTTGTTGTTGTTGATCCTTGTTCCTACTTCTTCTCCCAGTGAAGCTTGTTTGTTATGTTTATGATCCGTGTTGCTGCTTCTGAAGCTTGTTTGTTGTGTGTATCTGATCGTAAAGGATGTATTGAGAGCTTTAGGCAGCGATGGCGACTTGGGACCCGTGTTCCAGGGCACTCTTCGTGATACTACAATAGTAGCGCTGAAGTAACTGGAGATTGTTGAGGGATAGGGTAGCAAGCAATTTCGAGCCAAGCACAACGTGAAGAACTGTAGCGAATAGACTTGGGTGACTACTCCTAGGTGTGTCGACCATCTTAGGCCATAGACAATTCGCATCTAGAGTATTGTGCATGAATATACTACTATTGAGGTGTATCAATCCTATTGCATGTGCGTGCTTGAAACGCTAGCCATCGGCATAAGTCATGAGTTTATCATCAATGAGTATATACTGAGGTTGGTAGATCAAACATATAGGCAAATCCCATCCTTACAGTCTCTCCCAAACACCACATGCTTGCTTCGAATCCCTCAGCTATACATCAGAGTTGTACATTGTGACTACCATTTATCCCCCAATTCCCATTCTCTTTCATGGCGTAAGTGATCAGCGTCTTTAATTCTAACGTTTGCTAGTCTCAGTTCTTCTTTTCCTTTCAATTGTACACTAATATAATCGCCTGACGAACTCTTCCTCGGTCACAGAACACTCTTTTTGCTTTTACTTTATCAGCTACATATGTTTGCACAACCTCGTCCCGTAGACCAACATTACCATAGTCTCAATCCATAAACACGATCATGATAAGAAAGCCATTGAATTTGCAACACTGTAAATCCTATTTGCAAATAAGAAATTGTCGTAGGAAGTATGGCAATCTCTTCACGGATGTTGCCCTATGTGGCACCTCTCATTAGGCTCCATAATCGTTTACAGATCCTCGATTTGACACCCTGTGTACTCATATTGTGAAGTACTACTCCTTGAAGGGTATTCTAGAGAGCAGCACATGATGGCCCGAAGAGTGGTGTGATGCACATAGGGTCATTGCTCCACTATTCATCTAGAGTGCAAGCAGTACTGCTTGCCATGGGAATCTGCGAAAAAGTCAATATCTTTGGCTTTAGCAAGTCTGTAGTTGCCAAACACCATTACCATTCCAATCAAAGGGATGAGCTTTGCATGCATGATTATGCTGCAAAATACCAAATTTACACGGACTTGACAACTCAAAAATCTCACCTTATAACCTTTCTTAATGAGGCGGGGTTTACCATTCCCTTCATCCAAATATACTGGTGATTTGAGTTTGGCGAGATATGTACCTAGAATCTCTTTATGTTTAGATAACGGAAGCGTGGCCTGGGGCAATTGGTCGATATCGACAATGGCATGAGCACAATTGCTAGTTGGACCGAGCTTGACACTGAGATCGCATGGGATTGTGCTAGCTCGTTTTCGTAAGTGAATGCCCTCGCACACTACCATACTATTGAATGTCCCATACTCCATTTAGACAAAGCTATCCACTTATCAAAATAGATCGCCTGAGGGATACATTGAACCATGTGAAGCAACACTATATGGTAGCATCATGCCATGTGCTCAACCACCATTATGGCTGAGCACTTAGCATGTGCCACAACCCTACAGCTTGCCGGGGTAGCATTCACACTCTCAGCTTACTTCAATGACGAGTCTTCTCTCTCATCAGTTGATTTATTCTTAAAGAGCAAGACTGGCCTCTTTAGCTTTTCTTTAGTCCCATAGTCCACCAGAGCTATCATGGGGTTAGCCTTGCTTGATTCATTCAATATTTCTTTCCAAGGGACAGCTAACTAGGGGAGCTTTCTGTAAATTTTGCTCTTCAAAGCTAATATCTACCTAACGTGTGTGCCTTGTTATGACTCAAGTTTCACCACCTTCTACTTGTACTTGATTGATTACATTCCCATACTGTCACAATTGGGTTGGATTCTTTATAAACATTCATTTTTTACTTGCACTATACACACTTATGTTACCCTCAAAATCAAATTGGGTGCTCTCTTTTAGCCATTGCCCTATATACTAGCAAGGCGGGCTAATTCAAATTGTGTAGAAGACCCTTCTAGCAAATTGTTTAGCTTTGTTTGAAGTTCAAGATGAGTGGTTGCACATCTTGTTAGGCCAAGCATCATACTTGTATACATTGCACTTTGAATAATAAGAAACAATCTAAATGGAGAGGAAGTGTTGCTGGTGCGACTGAAGGTGATCCAAAGGCACAAACAATTTCATAGAGGTAAAGAGATTGCTATTATGGAGAGTTTTGTTTCTTTGCCCTTCCAGGCCCTCTGTGCACTTTCCAAGTGCCGGAACCTTGACATACTGGCAATTGGGTAGAACATTTGTGCAGCAATCTGGAGATTTGGATAGACTACCTTGTGGGCTACCACATGCACAATCTAGTTGGATAGCCTGCCAAAATCAGCTGCCACATGGGCAATTTGGAGAATTGGATAGCCTCCCTTGTGGGCAGCAAATAGTTTGCCATGTGGAGGCTGCCATTTGGGCAAATCTGGCTCAGGCAAAGAAAGGAGGACAAGGACCCAATGGGACTTTATAGGGTAGACTATGGTAGTGTGACCCAAATAGGGGCCTGGAATGGCCAGTTGGGCTTGGTTTGCTTAACTACGACCAGCCTGGCAAGAGTTGTGGACCTCCGATCCAGGGCAGGGCTGAGCTTTTTAGACTTGGCCTCATAAGTCTCCTGCTTTTCGTCACCTTAGTCCAAAGTTCTTTCCGCTAAAAGCCACAAGAACTCTCTTTCTTTTCATTGCCTTAGTCCAAAGTGTTGATGCACCTTATGCACCTGATCCAAGTGCATATTTTAGTATGGCATTCGTGTCTATTGAGGCATGAACAAGTTTGCTCAAACTGTCGAGCCCAGTCTGTTGTCCTACAGTTGCTTGAGTGGAATGCATTACTACAAATGGCTTTGTAGAAAATATCGATTACTGTAAGTAGATATAATTACCGAAAACTGAGTCATGAATCATCCTTGACTGTGAAGCCTATCTTTCACCCCTTCGCGTAGCTCAGTGCGAAATTTGCAGTTCACATGTTTTTTGTGACGTTCTAAAAGGTAAGATCGACCGTTGGATCCGTGCCTCGAATTAGTGACACGTGGACATCGGGTCACAAGCGAGAACCCACAGTCTTCACTCTTCTTTATCTTTAACCTTTGTGAATTAGAGGTCTTCCTCTTAGCTTCTTCAGCTTCCTTAGCAACGTTGGCAAAAAAATTAGCCCGCCAACTGCATTTATCAAACCAATCTGTCCACACAAGATTGAAACCCATGACTTCGCCTTTGCCGGCTGTTTGCCTTCCTACTGAGCCAAAGACACAAATGTTAGAGAGTATCAGACTTCATATCTTCTTGTTATTAAGTAAGGTGGAAATTCAAGAATGCCGTGTAAACAAAAAGAGAATGAACATCTCCTCAATAATTTCCATTCTTTGCATCGACCCATCGGGATTGAACGTGCACCCTCTTCTTTGTAGGAGCGTTCCATTAGCCATGACAACTATGGCCATGAACCTTGATAAAATTATGCGATCTCTTGGTTTAAAGAAACCCTCCTGCTTGAATCTGCATGGTAGAATTGTTGATGCAAACAATTGATTCGTGGCAAGTTATTTTTGTTTTTATGTTATCACTTGTAGATGTTCCCATAAAATATGAATTTGCTAGTTCCAAGTATCTTTTTTATTTAAATATGATTTTTAAACAATAAATATTGTGCCCTAAAAATGAATCCCTAAACATTGCAGTATATTTTTATTGGGATTTTCTAATGAAGCATGGGTCTTGGATAAATTTAAGCAAGCTTCTATACTCTGAAGGCAATTTGTTAGCACACTTGAAGGATGGTTAACAAGGTTGGTGCATAAATAGTGTCCTTGGATGCATGTTTGTCTATGATTTTTTATTCGCTATGTTTTTGTGCTAAAGTTTCCTTGAATAACATGTAAGAAGATGCATGTGTATTTCATTTGCTTTGGGGTATCCTCATAAGGGTTTGCTCATATGGCACATGGGATTTGCAGGTGCTAGTGTGGTATTCTCTTCCTAATAGTTCTTTTCTTTCATATGGTTTATTAAAGAATACGTGTTACTTCTATGGGTTGAAGTTAATTTAAGCAAGCTTCTTTACTCTAAAGGCAATTTAATAGCACATTTGAAGGATGGTTAACAAGGTTGGTGCATAAATAGTATCCTTGAATGCATGTGTGCCAATGTTTTTTTGTTCAATATGTTTATGTGCTGAAGTCTCCTTAAATAGCACATGACAATATGCTTTCATCTTTCATCTACTTTGGGGTATCCCTGCAAGGGTTGCTCAAATGGGCACATGGAATTCGTAGGTGCTGGCAAATGAATGTACATGTTCTTTTCCCAGTGGTTCGTTTCTTTTAGATGGTCCATTAAAGAATATGTGTTACTTCCATCTGCTTTGGGGTACTCCTGGAAGGGTTTGCTCAAATGGCACATGACTTTTAAGTACTGGTAGCAAACCTTTTCGAGTGGCACGTGGGGCTCGCAAGTGGTGTTGTGCTTGGTTTTCTTCTAGTGGTTTTTCCAAAACTATGTGTCCATGTTGAAGTCTCCTTAAATAACATGTAAGAATATGCCTACGTCTTCCATCTACTTTGGGGTATTCCTGCAAGGGTTTGCTCAAATGACACATGGGATTCATTGGTCTTGATCCAATGAATGCATATGTTCTCTTCTCAATAATTATTTTCTTTCAAATGATTCATTAAAAAATGCATGTAAGTTCCATCTGTTTTGGGGTATTCCCATAGGGGTTTGCTCAAATGGCACATGGGATTCATGTGTTAGGGTATATGTACAGTTAAATGTACTTTTAAGTACTAGTAGAGGCTGTGGCACATGGCACTTGCAATTGGTGATGTGCTTGATTTTCTTCGAATGGTTTTTCAAAGCTATGTTTTTGTGCTCAAATGTCCTTAAATAACACATAAGAATACATTTTTTGCATCTTCCAACTGCTTTGGGGTATTCCTGCAAAGGCTTGCTCAAATGGCACATGGAATTTGCAGGTGATGTGCTTTGTTTTCTTCCAATGGTTTTTCAAAGCTAGTGCTGAAGTGTCCTTAAATAACACGTAAGAAGACATTGCATGTGTCTTCCATCTGCTTTGGGGTATTTCTGCAAAGGATTACTCAAATGGCACATGGAATTATAGGTATTGGCCAATGTGTTCTCTTCCCAATAGTTCTTTTCTTTCAGATGGTTCATTAAAGAATACATGTTAGTTCCATCTGCTTTGGGGTATTATCGTAACTATATGTACAATTAAATGTACTTTTAAGAACTGGTAGGAAATCTTTTTGAGTAGCACATGGGGCTTACAAGTGGTGATGTGTTTGGTTTTCTTCCAATAAAATTTTGAAAGTTCTCTTGTGTAACAAAATGTGTGCGTCTTTCATCTAAGTGTTATTGTATATGCATTGTTAAGTGAGGGTCATGATTTTTCAACTGATTTTTTAAAGGTGCTCTATGTCCGAGGTTGGCCGATAAATGGACCTACACTCTTCCTAGTAGTTTTCCCAATAAATGGACCTACACTCTTCCCAATAGTTTTCCTTTTGCAAAAAGGGGGGGGAGGGGGACATCGATGAACACTCTTGATTTGCACGTGACTTATCTCAATGCTTGCTTGGAGCACTAAGTCTCTACCAGGCCTTGCAAGCTTTTGAAGGGGTGTCCCATGATATTGCAAAGCATCTGATTGTCGCCTATTGTATGACGATTGTGATGAGAGGATCTTGTTTGAGTGTGGCAACATTAACTGGAGCAGCCCTATGACAAAGAAACATATAGACATAATGGTGACTATCTGTCATTTATGTGTTGTTAAAACTATAGATAGTAGTGATCGATAAGTGACATGGGGACACTGAATTATGTCAATGCTTAGAATGTGATTGTGCCACATCTGCTTAAGGAAAAACTTAGGTTTTACCACAAAGGCAAATACGTGAAAGTGATAGGATTCCAACATGAATGTACATCTTTCTTACCTCCTTTTTAAAGCAAAGTACAATGCCCTTTCATCTTGAATGGTGTTTCTTATGTTTTTTGGGGCTACATCCCCTAACTTTAATTTTGTATGGCATAATTATGTTTCCTTCTCCTTATCCCTTTATCTTTGTTTGTGATTCACATTGTTATTATGGATATTGATTTTAGGAGTTCCACAATCTGTGAATGAGGTTAAATTTTATTTATGTAACTGTCACTCTTTTTTTGGGAGGAGTGTGGAATTCTATCTGTTATTGTTTTTTAAAGTAGTGAATGAATTAGGGAACATCTTGAAATGTTGGGGTTATAAGGGAGCTGGTATATTTGCTTTGTTTCAAAGTGTTGTTCAATGTATCTTTAAGGATTCGGTTCATGCTATAATTTATGTATAGGTATGGGGAATGGGAATCAAACAAAAGATTATATTGCTACATACAACAGGAATTGAACTTAGTTATCTAAAATATGGATGCAAACATGATTCAGAAGATTGGTCTCGATGATAAATTATTAGATGCCTTCAAGCAAGTCATTGTTGGAGAAAATTAGTGACCAAGAGGATGTGTTGCCCGTCCATGCTCAACTAGGAAATATAATGCATGATGTGTGATCATCAGAGATAGATAGACGAATCACGATAATTATAGGAAATATCAAATGCCACACAAACTTTTCTGGTGACATTACACTCTCAAGCAAAAAGCAAGAACTTTGGAACGAGACACGAGCAAAGAGAAAGGCACAAATAACTCAAACCAAGCTAATTGCATGAATCAAGCAAAAAGATGACCCAAGGGGAGCAATTACAGAGCCGAATGTGTCGATGGGTGCAGGTGACAATTTGAGTGCAACTTCGATCAATATAAGGTTATAAACAAGCAGCTATGTTGTTTGGTTGCAGCAAGTGCTTACTGTGACAAAAGGATTGGTTATGGGAATAAAGTTGACATTTCCTTGGCTAGGATACAAGGACTCACACATCTAGATCCATGCAGGTATTTTGTAGACAAATCTTTAAGTGCATTACAAAAATGGAGTTGACAAAATCTTTGAAAGAAGCATCGATGCAACTAAACACAACATGTTAGTATGAGCACTTGCTCTAACGATGGGTTCTCCGCATTTGGTATTTATGACTTATTTTAATGGAGGCATGTTATTCGAGTTATTTTATAGTGTGTGTACAAACTCAATGCTATACACAAACTACACTTTGATGGACTTCAGTAAACTTTTACTTTTGCACTAGAGCTTGCCTATGCTCTTTGCCTAGGATTGCAAGCTTTGCATGAGCAAGGTTGGATTCACAATGATTTACATAGTGAGAATGTTGTGTTGAATTACACAACTAAGGAACAGGTGTGGGTTACCATTTGTGATTGGGGCCACATGACTTGTAGAGGAATATTTAAAGGAAACATGTTGCCTAGGTAGTCGAATGAAACAGACACTTAGTACAACAAACAAATGTAGGTGGATAGAAAATAGTTTGTTGATAAACACTAGTTGTCAGGTATTCCACAGGAACACCAAAATATCTTGGACCGTTGCGACGGATACATTTTCACTAAACTACATACTATTAGGGCTTTGTAAATGTAGTCACTATGTAGAAGACAATATGTAGTCACTATGTATAGGAAAATATGCCATAGTTTAAGGTTTCACATGCCACAGGCACTGAACAATATGCCACAGTTTAAGATTTCATCATGCCACAGTCACACTGGGCAACCAATATTAGGCTAATTAAGCATGTCTCAATAGGCATGCTTAAGGAGGATCCTAGTAGGCGAATGTCTCTGGATGTTGCTTGTCACTTGCTTTCCTCTCAAGGCATCGATCCTAGTGGTTGTATACATCCAAGCGAGGAAGTGGATTGCAATGTAGCCTTGCTTTAATTTTTACATATGATGTTTCACCATAGCTACCTTTGTTCTATTCTATTGGGCACACTCAAAAAATGAGAGGGTCCTCGTGAAAGATTGATCCTAGTACTCGTATGCGGCCAATTGAGAAAGTACATTGCAATGTAGCCAGCTTAACTTTTTACATGTGATGTTCTGTCGTAGCTACCTTGGTCTATTCTATTGGACACATTTAAAAAGGGGGGGATGAAATAAAGGCAACTAAGTGTTTTGCATATATGATGTTGCAAGTCTTTGGCTGCTCATTATAGTATGATAATGTTACTTTATTGCCTTTTTAAGCTTGTTGTGAGAGTCATTTCAGGTGTTGCACACACACACACACGCACGCACGCACATGCACACTCACATGTCCGGGCACACACACACACACACACACAGACCACAATGGATAGAGATCAATTCAATCTTCTTCCAAGCTCAAAGGATGGGTGCAAATATGAATCTATGCATGGTGATGGCATTAGCTACGTTGCATTCCTTTGTCTATTAAAAGGAACGTATACTTTTTTGTTTATAATTGCAAGTGCCATGGCTAGTCCAAAAGACTCTAACTTCAAGGAAATGGATTGCCAAATGCTTTTTTGACTACACAAGGATGCACGAGAAGTTGGCATTTATTTGCTACTCCTGATTGCTCTATCTACCCTATAGAAAATAGTCATGTGCTTAGTAAAGCCCCCTAAAGGAGAATCCTTATTAGATTTCTTACTACATGACAATTTCATCAAGAGTCCAACCATTTGAAATCTTTATATTAGAAGGAGGAGCAATTCAGTAGTTAGTATTCTAATTGTCGGATTTGTGTGTTATTTAATAGCCACAACAACCAAGCACTTGTATACCAACTCAAAAGCCATATTGAGGGGTTGAGAGATTGGTATTGTACGAGTTCCTGAACATTACAGTGCAATGGCCTAATGAAGGTAGGTATGCCTAGATCAAACCCAATGATGACATAGAAGGCTTTGTGTGGTCTTTTTCTAGATAGCGCAAAACCTAAACATGATATAACTGTGTTGGAGAAGTTGACATGATTGAGATTTCTATGTAGGCCTAATTTGCTATATTATACCTTTGTGCTTATGAGATTCAAGGACATGCGTGCAAAGCTTAGATTCACATATGATGGGTCTATTATACTTGTTGAAATACATAGTAGCGTTTCATGGTTGGTAGACCCGGGTGGTTTTAGTTGGTTGTGTGGTTTGCAAGAGGAGATTGTGATTAATAAAATAGACTACTACTTACATGGCCTCTTAATGGCATCCAAAAATGTCGAGTGGATAACTGATGCATTGTTATTTATGGGTTTGCAACAAGAAAAGTCCAATGCAAATCTATGGCATTGATTTGAAGTTGATTGAACTTATTTGGAATTTAGTCAAAGGGACCATGCATCGATAACATTACTCGTACCAAGTCCATTGGTTGATATGCTTTTCGTGGGAAAGACGTGCCTAAAGCAAATGGGTAGCAACTATGCACTAGGTGGTGCTATTTGTAGGGCCAAGTATGATGAACAAGGCATGGAACTTTGTAATAAGCTCAGTTTAGTTTATCATTAAAGACATTGTAGTTTAGTTGCTACTAATGTCTTTTACTTGTTTTGAGTATTGTACCTCCAAACTATATATTTTTCTTGTACATACTTTTAGTGAATATTTTCAATTAATGATGCTTCAAGTTTACTGTTCTTCTTGTACATTGGCAAGTCCAAGATGGGCTTTAAACTTTTTTTTTCCCTCGAGATGCTTCACTACATTGTTAAAGCACTACTTAACAATTGGCTATTGTTTTTATTAGTGTCGGCTTTTTGAAATGTCCCAAATCATAACAAAGCCCAAAAAAATAGTTTTTTCAATCGCTTCTTGTAGGATGAAAGTGCTTTCATTGGAGGTGTTTCTTTTTTGGATGGCCACCTTGAAATTTCATATGTTGCAAGTAAAACACACAAAAATTTTCAATTACATCAGATAGAAGACCAACAACTAGTTCTGAGAAGGAATCTTCTCAAGCTTCAATCACCAGAGTGTCAGATGTAAGGCTAGAAAACAATTTTGTTGTTAGAAGAAGGCATAAATCTGAACTGCAAGTGGTAATGATACAGGATCTGATTCTAAACATGCAAAAGATTCTATTTGGAGGGATTAATTTTGAACCGTTTACGACACGTATGACAGGAAAAGAAATTCATCCTACCTAAACATAAGAGCAGAATTAACTCACAAAGGTGGCCTCACAACAATCACATTACAACTTGATAAAGAGTTGATCAAAGAACACAAGGAAATAATCCAACCTGGTAATAAAATAAGAATCAATAACTTTTGGATTTTAAAAAAAAAGCCAAGATTTGAGAGAGGAGATTCTGAGTTGACGTTAAAAGTGATAGCGAGTATAATTATCACGATATTGCTCGTGCCTACAATCCAACTGAATTTCTATGGTCATACAACCATAACAGAGTTATTATAGAGCCCAGAAACATATCCAGCTAGCAACATTGCGGTTGTGGTTTGGAAGATGTTGGAATACATTCAAATGAAAGGTTCTCAAATTATTTCTTAAAGGTGGTTGAATTCTAAGTAGCCTTGCAATAATGCCTATTTTTTCAATTGCGAGCAGAGATATGACTAATACTATTATTGTCATGTATTCTTTGCCTTTTTTGTGAAGTTGGCATTCTACAATTGACCATGAGCATATCAAGGATGAGATGTGTGCACTTAACAAAGGTTGTCCCACTATATATGTGATTAAGAATGCAACAACTGAAATACGACTAGGAAGTAGCATCAGTTTGCTGTAGACTCAATAGTAGCACCAACGATGAGACTGATGAAGATACCATAAAGAGGCTTACAGAAGTTTTGAACATTACTAAAACCAAGAGAGTAAAGTTGAGTTGGTGAGCGATAGCAGAGTATAATACTTGTGTTTTTTACTCATGATTGTTATTATCAAGCAGTGTCCCATTTTTCATAACATTAATTCTTGAGGAAATTTGCAGTGAATTAATGTTTGTCCAAATCTCTCAGTCATTCTACACTGCTTGTACGCTTTGCTAAAATTAGGCTAGGTTGCAACAAATAGGAAAGGACACATACAACTGTACTCGCTACAAATGTCGTGTCGAGCTCAAAATTATCAATAATATGTTACAACGATCAAAACAGAAGACGACAATCAAATGTGGGTCAATATTAAAGATCATTGGATAACACCGCTACTTGGAATAACTACCACTATTGATTTATACTTTAACAAGAACGAGGAATATTTTTTATGAAAAGTTAGTTCAGTGCGGGCTACAAGAGAATTCAGACTAACGTATGGGAATGTATTGGTTTCATATGCACTAATAACAGATCTTGAAGATGAAGATCCATTGAAAAATTCAAAAATCAAGGATGAGCTCGCTACTAAAGCAGCGCGCTACCCCAAAAAAAAAAGTTATCCAAAAATCAATCTGCCAAGAAAAACTACTTTTCTTTTAAAAAAGTTGTTTTCCAATTGGGTGTTCTGTTTTTATTTTTGAATATCGTTGGTACAGTGAACCGTGTCCTTACTATAACACAAAACAAGAATGAACTCGTAGTAGCAATGCGTGCTACATCAGCTACAACTCAACCTGATGATGAAGTCGTAGTTATCACAGTAGTAGTTATTGAACTAGATATTGCACCAAATATTGACACCCATCACTCAATCGACACTGTTTTACAACATTAACAACTATGTTGCAAAAGAAATTACAGATAGAGCCCTGGTGATTGTTTATGTGATACAATAAAGTACTTGGTTGATATAGATTTGATATCTACAAAAATCCAAGCAACAATAATTCAATAGTTTCTCCCAAGCTTGCGGGATGGAGAGGAACAAGTAACAAGGTGATTATGCACTTCAGTGTCCCCATATTTTATCTGTGATTTGCATGATGTCCAAACCTGTGATGAATATTTAGAGTGGATAAGCAAGCCAATGGCATAGGGAGGACCAATTTGCTATTCTTTGGGCATCAACATTCTTACAAAAGCCAATCTATGTATGGTCATTATGAAAAAAGCGAGTTTATATAAGGCAAGGTCTGAATTTAAATACCACACCTTTACAGATCCTTTATGATGATTGCCCATCACATGTGCATCACTTTGAACCTATAGTGTGCATTGATACACTGTCTATGGTCAAGAATCCAGGCAAGGCATCAAAAAGCTACAGAAAGCTCCCTACCAAAAGTGCACATTTTCCTATACAAGTACATCTTGATCTAGTTTAGTTTTTATTGTATAAGAAATAGCAGCATGTGCTAGGAACTACGCCTACTCACCTGGTGATTGCTTATTTGACATCATAAAATACTTGCTAAATACAAACTCAACAAATAAAGAATTTGAGCTACAATAGTAAACCGATTCATGTCTTCTCTAAGAATGAACTGCAAAGAGAGAAAATACTTTTTAGAAAATTTCCTACCACCTAAGTTTTTGCTTGATTTGCATGTTGAGGATGGTATAAATTGCACCATACCTATGGGGCATTAGGGGCAAACCCTAACCCTAACCCTAAGACGTTCTCATGTATATATTCATGTTTCTATTCACTACAACATAGTGTACAAGTAGCTATATCGTGTGCACTCCTCTGTGTGTGTGTGTGACTCCCCACAATGTCAGAGTACCAGGTGCTCCTCAGCCCTTGCATCTTGTTAGGGCACTAAGCCCTCCGTGTGCGAGGCATTCTCCATCTCCATGCGAGAGATTTGTGAGGTTCGTCTCTTGTGAGAGAGTTTTTTCCATTAGAGAGAGCGCAAGCCCTTCTTCCATCAAGGAATGTAAGCCCTTGCTCCATCAAGGCGACAAGCCCTCCTTTGTGAGGCATCTTCATCTCTCTCTAGCTTTTCTTATAGAGCTCATTCTCCTCTCTGTTTTGGTTTAGAAGGCTTAGGAATTCACTTCTTGGAGCTAGACATCTAATCATTTGTGTCTCTATGTGTTTTGAGATGAGAGAGATGGTTAAGGTTCATTCTGTAAGGTTCTTCATGAGATTTCTAGTTATGTAAGAGTGAAGAATCCCCTATGTATTTTGTTGGAGCTATCAATTCTAGAGGATAGCTATGTTGGAGATGCTGCTAGACTAGAGCAAAGGATTACTCTACTAAGAGCTCCAAAGACCACATGGCTCCAAAGCCCTGAGACTGCAACTCCTCCACATAGCATGCCAAAACAACCATGCCTTGCACCAAACTCGACTCCTCGGGCTGCAGCAAAGGCAAGGCAAGCCCTTCAACCATCCACAAGCTGTATGACCTCAACAACACCTACTCCATGATGAGCTCCAAGCAAGCTCCATTGACGACTTACAAAGCATCCAATGCCACTCCTCAGCAACTACAATAGGCTCTGCTCTACTAGTAAAGAGTGCACAACGAGCCATGTACAAGGCACCTACAATGCCTCGCCATATGTAAATGACCCGACTAGGTGGCTCATACAACGTGCAACATGGGCACCTCTGATGACCATGCCCCACAAACAAGTAGTCAGCCCTCCAAATGCCGCCAACTACAACCAAACGAGGCACAGCATTGACTCTGGAAAACAAGCCCGAGCTCAACAAACTATAAAGCCAACGAAGCCACAACAATGACTCCAACATTAGCGCCAATTAAGGTCTACCTACAATTAACAACGGGCAAGACGATGCTCCAAGCTCTATGCGCAGGCCATCAACTGGCCACCATAGCAACAGAACAAATGAGGGGCTAAGCAACGCCTCCTCAATGCATGATAGATGCTCCAATCTCATGGCAAGTAACACCCCGGCTCGCTTCAACCATGCCCAAGCACCGCATCTAGGTCCATCAACGTGTAGTGCTTCACCGATAACCACAAACAAAAGCACCAAGCAGATTCACAATGACATCTAGGCTAGCATCCAACACACGCACAGCCAGCATCAACGATGCCCATCTACAAGCAAAACAATGCCACACTCACATGGCTCCAGACATAGCAATGCCTCATCTTCATGACTCAATGCCTGGCTCTCTAGTAACCCCGGTAGACAGGCTCCAATGACTAGCCTCCAACACTGGCCCAAGAAAAGGACTCATAGCCAGACCTTCAACGAACATGCATGGCGGATGAAGATCCAAGGAATGTCGATGGGAATCTGATGATAGAATCTTTTTAGATTCTATTGACTCCTATCCTCATGCCATGTAGAGATAACTCTCCCACGCCACCAACATTGGGCTCTCACCTTATCTTCTCGACACCGGCATGCCATCTATCGCATCATCACCTTAATCTATAGTGCCACATCATATGTTGCATCATAATGCCACATCAGTAGGGCTATAGTACCACATCATCAGTGGATAACTCACTGCCACATCAGTGGTGCCCGTAGCTACCACCTCACTATCCATGTAGTAGTGCCATGCAATCTGCCCAATCAACATGTCTTGTCAGCCTACCATAGCAGTAGGGGACAAATCATCCTTCCACATGGCACAGCCTCTCCTACGCACACTTGCCTCTTCACTGGCACATTTTTGTAGTAGCATGTGAACACTCATGCCCCATACATATCATGTGCCACCTCATCATTTTGACTAATCCCTTAGATAAAGTTTGGCACAAATTTCAAATCCCATAACTTTTGATCCAAAGGAAATTTCACAGCAGTCCAAAAGCAAAAAATGATTGCCGGATCATGCTCTACACGATGAGAACCTCAGATCTATACTTTGACTTATGCCTAGGTCAGCATCATCCAATCCTCATCATTGAAACCCCCTCTTGATCCAATGCAACATACCCAACACCCAGATAGAATTCATTTGCTACATTTTTTGCTTTGACATGTAGTCTAGTTGTACACTAGCACAACCATAGAGGAAATTTAACTTCATCAAGCCAAGTAAGCCATTGCCACATTATTCAATCAGTTTCCACTGGTGCCAGTCCCATCGGATCTATCATCGATGTACACATTCACACATCTGACACCAATTTAGCAACCCTCGCATTTGGCAGCTCATTACACTATATGACACTTTGTAGTGATCTTCCTCGGAGTCATGATTGGCATTCTTTTTGCACACACACATGCCAGTCCCATCAGATCTATCATCAGTGTACACATTCACACATCTAACACTAGTTTAGTAATCTTGGCATTTGGCAGTTCATTACACTTTGTGAGACTTGGCAGTGATCTTCCTCAGAGTCAGGATTGACATTCTTCTTGCACACATGCATGCCACCCATGTACAGTCATATTTATTGACTATTTTTTGGCATTGTTTCCTACATGCACATGCACATACACATCAGCCTTGTACAGCTTCTTGGCTACTCCCAACACATAGTTGTCATCACTCAACTACTCCTCGACTACAAGCTTGATCCTTGGCACACAGTTCTTCTTCTCACATGACTTGTTTTTATCATTTAGTGGCAGCTCTCACACAGCGTTCTCATGGATAGACACTCTCGTCGGTGCATGGGTGAGCCTCTAGAATAGAGTACCAGACGGCCTCCAACATGGAGTTATTCACATCACATAGTTGATGTTTGATGATTCTGTGAGTAGCTTGTTGGCCGAGGAGATTAGACGGAAGTCTATGGATGGCAACAAGTTCCTTTTGTTAGCCCTTGTTGGTTTTTGCTTCATGCTACAAAAATGTGGGGTTTCATGCCCCAAAAAATCTAAGGCTCATGTTCACATAATGCACATAGGAGTGTTCAAATGTGAGCCTTTGTTATCTTTGTTGAAGGAGAATATTTACTCCCTATTGCATAGGAAATTTTGACAACTTGGTGCACGCAGTGAGCTATATCTGTTTTCAATCATATAGGTCATATTCCACTATATCTTATGTAGCAGTGATGCATGGGACAAGGATCCAGTCCATCGGTAGTACATCGTCGCAATAGCTCATCTCATGAATACCCGCAATGTACTCCAAATGCAACTGTTGTGTGGCCGCTCAGTGAGCTTCGGCGGCTACCTACACATGGGCCTCTAGGACTGCAGCCCGCTCTTCTAGTTGCTGTATCCTCGCATTTTGACTTTGCAGTGCCTCATTCTCACTGCGCAGTTGAAAAACTTCAGTCTCTAATGTCGTAACTTAGTAGGGATCGGTCCCCACAGAACACTGCCTCGCAAGCTCAACTAGGATCTGCTGTGCACAAAACTGGAGCTACACATGCGTTGGAAGTTAATCCAGCTGACCGAGGGTGTCGGAGAGACCACCCCAGGCTCGAAAATCGCAATGACCTCCTCTGCTGTTGTCACCTGTAATGCCTCTGTCACTACTACAACCGCCATGGATGTCGCTATCGTGGTTGCTGTTGTGTGCTGGACCTGCTACCAGCCATCTTCGAGTAAGGGAACCACCAACCACATGATTCCTTGATGAAGTACCTGCCACAGTCAGCATAGGCACCACCAAAACAATTACTCGCTTGAAAATCACCGATGGGGGAAGTGGAGGCACTAAACTGAGCTGTGTTGACGATAACCCACGGCACCCCTGTTGATGCCATGACTGCATGGGAAGGAGTAAGGGGAGAAATAGAAGGAAGTATTGTCATCAGTACTCCCTACATTCTACGAGGACCTTGATGCCTCTACTTCTTAGACTCTCAACCAAACGAGCCTTTAGTCACATCCTGCAGAGGACCTTTTAGCTTCAGGGTAAAAATTAGTGCCCTATTTCTTTGAGGAATAGTAGAGTCAAGTTGTAAGGAAAACAAAGCTTTCAAAATTTGCCTGATCTTTGAATTCACAGTTTGTTTCTTCTCTACCGCCTGTCGCCACCCTCTGTGCCTCTAGATTCTCTCATTCGAAATTCGTGCCCAAGGCACTGGTCTTTGCTCTGCTATTGCAATCATGCCATGAGACCTCAGAGTAATCATATAGGTCTTTGCTTGCAAAAAGCTGACTCCAATATCCATCGATAGAGATCACGAACTTGAACATCTTTGCAAGCGCTCAACTTATACTCACCTCAAGCTGGGTTGCCAAACTCCGCCACCATGTTCTTAGTTGAACACGATGGTTGCACCAACAGCTCCCCGTCCATCGGCAAAAACAGCCGTTGATAGATCAGTTGAGTGGTGAGCAACCAATTCTCACCCAAAAACCCCACAGCTGATTCGATTGCCAATTGCTGACAAAGTGCTAAAGCCACCGGTTGAATGTTCACCTTCAACTAATCAATGCTAGTGAAGCTTCTAATCCTCAACCTTTGCAGATGCGCATCGATAGACTAAGAATCGATATGCACTAGTGTATGAAAGGATGAAATTGTGCGTGCGCCATCACCATAGCAATGAGGAGTTGAAAGCAAAGAGAGCAATGAAGGCAAAGGAAGTCATCATGCATCTTATCACACTGCCACATGTCCTCTTGTGATTGCTTTGTTGCCTCCACGTCAACCCAGGGAATCTGTGCCTCATTAGATACCAGAAATGGGCACTGAAGACTCCCATCATGATGATAAGGACACAATCGAAAGCCATTAACTGGATGTGGAAGAACGTGCCCTTGTATGTCCACAAGATAGAACGACATTGACCCGCACCCATGAAATATTCCTAACCACTGCAACTTCAACTTCCTCGGCATCTGCCCTAGACAGCTGTTGAATAGCAACACCAATTGTCTGCATTCAAACATCTTTTTTTTCGAAGCCAAATCCAACCTCCTCTTGCGCCTTGCTTGAACCTCCAAGGTAAGATAATAGCTTTCCATCTGCATATCATCCAATTGATCTAGCACATCCAAACGAAACACCATTGACTCTTGCGGGAGAAGCCTATCCTCCACCGTAATCCACAAGCTCGAAACTACGTGCTCGATTGGTGTGATCACTTCCATCCCAAACGCCAGCTTGAAGGGAGTGAGCCTGGTTGCCACCTTGAAGGACATGTAGTAGGCCCATAATGCAGCCAACAACTTTTCGTCCCAATCTGTGCAGTGCTCATTAACTAGCAACGAGATGATCTGCTTGAATGTATGATTGGTCAATTCATCCAATCCATTAGCCTACGGGTAATAGGGAGAAGACTTCTTGTGAATCACCATGTAAAAGAAATTCATCCGCTTAATGACCTTGTTGACGAAGTGCATACCCCTGTCATTGACCAGCTCAATTGGACAACCAAATCGCGTGAACACATCTCGATAGAGGCATTTTTGCAACATAATTTGCAGTTTTATCTGGCAAGGCCCATGCCTCCACCCATGTAGTATAGTAATCGGTTGCCACAAGCGTATAACAATTTCGCGTGCGAGCCACAGTCGGGACGAAATTCGGGACGAAATGGAACCATGAAGTCCAGACCCCATTTATGAAATGGTTCAAGTGGCAAAATGGGTTTTAGTGGCATCTGATCATGATCTGTGGGTTGACCCAACTGCTAAAATAGATCACAACTCTTTGCGAACCAATGGGCATCTTTTTGCATGGATGGCCACCATAGGCCTGCTTATAGAATCTTCTTTGCGATTATTGGACCCGCAAAGTGCCCACCCGAAACCCCACAATGTGCCTCCATTAGAACTGCATGTTGCTCATGAGGCTGAACACATCGTAGCAAGGCCTCCGTGAAATGCCGCCGATAGCACTGCTTCAAAAGATCGGCTTTGCAATGCCAATCGCTTGCTTTGATCTCGATTCAAGTACTTAGACATCACCCCAGGGGTCAGGAACGACAGCATCTCATCATACCAAGACCACGGGCTTTCCATAACCACTTCGAGCTCAACGTCGATTGGATCCGCCCGGAAGATAGCTGCAAGCTCAGCATTAGGAAACTCATCTTCCACTCCAGTCGGCATCTCCCCAGACTCCAATCAAGACAAGTAATTGGCCATCGCATGCTGGGATCTTGGCCAATGGATGACTTCAAAATCAAATTATTGCAACAAAAACAACACCTAATGTGCCAATCGACCCATAAGATTTTGTTGTTTCACCAAGTATAGGAACGCGGAAGGGTCAACATGAAACACAAAGGGTCGTCCCAATAGGTAATGCTGAAATTTCTTGACAGAATAGATCATTCCCAGTCCTTCTCGTTCAGTGACGGAATAGTTCTTCTCAGTTGTTGCCAAAAGTCTTCGGCTCGCATAATAGACCAGACGGTACCATCTGTCAGCATCCTCTTGCATCAACACACTACCGATGGCTCTGTCCAAAGCATCAACAAACACATGGAAACTTTTCTCCCAATCAGGGGACATCAACACTGTGCACGTGAGAGATGAATTTCGAGTTACTTGTATGCCGTGTCACACTCCTTTGTCCATAGCAATGCCTTTGACTCCACATGAGCTAGCGCATTGAGGGGAATAGCCATGTGAGCTAGAAATCGCAAATGCCTACCATGCCATCGGATCTAACCTAGAAACCACAGGCACTCTTTAGGCATTGTTGGTGCAGGTGCTTGCATGATCATGGCCACTTTGTCTAGATCGACCGCAATTCCTTCCGTCGAGATGACATGACCTAGGAGTCGCCTGCTTCGTACTATGAATGCGCATTTCATGGGATTCAAACTGAAAGACACCTCTCGACAGCACTGGAAACACTTCCACAAATGCTCCAAGTGCTCGGTGAATTTTTCGAACACACCGAGGTCGTCCAGAAAGATCCACATGCACTCCGTCAAATATGAGCAAAAAATTTCCTTCATGGCTCGCTAAAAAGTGGAGGGAGTGTTCCGTAGTCCGAACCACATCACTATCCACACATATACTCCCCATGATGTTATGAATGTTGTCTTTGGTTGATCTTCCAGAGCCATTCGGATTTGATTACCCACTATACCCGTCCAGAAATGAGTACACCTCATGACCCACCACTTCATCAAGCATTGAGTCCATGAAAGGAAGAGGAAAGGGATCTGGTACCATTGTCGCATTCAGCTTGTGGTAGTCCACACAAATTCGCAGCTTTTATTTTTCTTGGGCACAATGACAATTGGTGAGATCCACTCCGGTTTATCAATTGGTTCTATGAATCCCACCCTCAATAGGCGCTCCAACTCCTCCTGCACTTGTTTGGCCACATGCGGATTCATTCGATACCCCTGTGTCTTGGTCGGAGACGCATTTGGCTTCAAATTTACATGATGTTGATAGAACTTTGGATCAAAGCTCTTCATATCAGCATAGTCCCAGGCGAACACATTGGAGAAGTCAGTCAGGAGTATACTGGTCACTCTGCTACTCCCATTGCAATCCGCAGCTTCTCCTTGCCTGTCCGCACAGAGATGACATTGTGCTCCCAATACTATTTGACCTTCGCCTAGCACAACAAGGGCTTGCCCAAGAGCGCACTGTATTCCGGTGTCGGAGCCTCCATATTTAGCACCACAAAGGAGACGACGAACGAAATGCCTGCCACCTCCAAGACTACCGCTCGTAAGATCCTTAGTGGCAGAACTTGACGCTGGTCTGCCATGTGAACTAGGAACGAAGCCGGCTCCCATGACATCCATCCCATCTCCTGGCATGTCTTCAGGGTGAGGATGTTGAATCCAGAACCTCTGTCCACCAAAACTTGCTCGAAAGTCCGGCCTTGTGCTTTTGCCGTAATCACAGGAATCCTCATATCCGTGAGAGGAACTACCGACACCGAAGAAGAATCAGCTTGGCATACACCAATCTCTTCTGTCCCCAACTCCTTGTTGAGGGATTGCAACAATTGTTGATGGAACCCGGGTACCAAGTTGAGCAACCTACCAAGCAAAATCTGTATAGGTGCCTCCAGAATGGATTCCATTTTCGGCTCCCTTTGTGGAGAAATTATCTGCCTCCTAGCTTGATTAGCCACCAAAAGTGAAGCTGCTTCGACTACATTTGGTCCATTGCCCAGTAAATGAAGCTTGAACTTTTCTTAAAATCTCCGGCTCCGTTTGGGCAACCGGATCTACAAATTGTACCTTGCGTGACACATGGGTTGCCATTTCTTGTTCAACTAACTGCATCAAAGGGGCCTCTTCCACCACCAACTCCCAAACCTAATTCGCACTTGCTCCTGTACCGACCAATCCAACATCATGCCGCCTTTCTTTGTAGCCGCACCTTGGAGTTTTGTGCCAACACGTGTGATGATACTGGTTTTCGGGCACACCGACGTATTATCATCCACAATGTGGACCATGGAGGTACTAGGAATCTTCCTCATCGCCTTTTGCTACTCTACTCGCTGGTGATCGATCCCACTCTTGAGTGTTCAGGCATTCATTCCACCAATGGCTTCCCCCAAATAGAATTGACATGGTCTCGGTCGATTTAGCCCACGACCTCCATCATCGCGTCTGCGACCGCTGTCGCCATCGCCTCTTGGCCTTGTCGATTGTGGATGCTCCTCTTGCATATAGGATGCTCTCGGATCTTTTCGCCCCAGAAGCTGGCCACTGTGGTTGACCCCTTGCGCATTGCTCATGACGACTGTTATAGTGGTAGCTTGTGGTGTTGTGGGTGTTGATCATGCATATTGCACACCATTTCTTGTTGAGTGTGCACTCCATTTTGCTAAATGCCTACCACAGTGCGTGCACCATAATCCTTTCAATGCTTTGCTAGTTGAGTCGTCACTGGAAGTCCCTGGAGTGACCTTTCCTCCTTTAGAGGCTTTCCGGGTCTTCTTCTCCACTACTAAGTCAGAGTTCTCATTGCTGGTTTCTTCAGCGCTCTCTTCGGAGTTGTCATCCTCTGAATCTTGATCATTGTCATCTGACTTCTTGGCTTTCGTCAATTTCTTCTTGGCTTTGGCTTTTGAGGACTCGCCACTATTCTTGGCCACTCTGCCATGCATAGCCTCTCCCGCTCGCGTCGCTTGTTCCACAACTACTGCGAGTCTCGTTTGGACCTGATCCACTGTAGCCAATGCCATTCGCAAATCACGAGACAACCCTGAAACTAAGTAGTCATTCAGCACTTCATGGGCAGGCCAATCTGCCACAGACACACACTACAGAAGCATACGAAATTGGGTCTCATAATCCTCCATATCTTGATCTCCCTGATCCAACCGCCGTAGTCCTTCCACATCTTGATCTCCCTTATCCAACCACCATAGCACTTCCAGAGTTTGCGGTATCATTTTCTCTTTACGAAATCGCCTTAAGAACATGGTGCAGATGAGATCATATGTGGTGAAATGGTCCACCGCATGCAAGCCACCTTGATGCCTTGCCCACCAAGGTCAATTCGAACACTGCCTTTTGTTGGAATGCCACCACGTGTGGCAGTGAGTATTTATTTAATCCTCTTAAGCATGTAAATGTCATATAAGTCACTCGCTTTAAAAATTTTATCCTTCTCTACTCGAACGTGCTATGTTACATGTTTGAATATTGATCTCCTTGTTGCGAATGTCTTGAAGCATGTATACGTCATGTAAGTCACTCGATTAAACAAAAATTATTCTCGTCTACTCAAATGTGCTATGTTCATGTTTGAACAGTGACTTTCTTGAGGATGACTTGTAAGTACATTAAACACAAAGGAGCATGTACCTTTTGGAGGGTGAGATGATGTAAAGCTATTCTTTCATGAGGGAACCTATTTATGAGTGGAGTATGAACACCTTGCTTAGATGTTGAAGTTCTCTTCAATTCAAAATTTTCACATGGACCCTAATGTTGCACTGGATTCTAATTGTGCAAAGCGCCGATAGTCACATCTATTCATGAGCTTGTATTGCCATGAAAGTGATGTTTAAACTCGTTGAGAGATGTCCCCATTGAATATGCTTCGATGATGATCATTTGACTTGTATGTGTCTCTCTGTGTGGGAAGAGAGAGAGAGGGAAGAGAGAGAGAGAGAGAGAGAGACAGAGAGAGAGAGAGAGGGGGGAGGGGGAGCGGGGGGTGGGGGTGGGCATGTATGCATTACTTTTTGTTGCTTTAGGCTCAAGAAGGCTCTCATAACAATAATGTTATGATGAAGATGATTATAATGCTATGATGATAAAAAACCCACATATTGTGAAGCCTTTTTAGGTGACCCTCCTTCCCATCATGCCTAATATTCCGACCACTAAACTAAGCCAATTTGGTAAATCTACTTGTTGTTATGTTGGAGAGAATCATAGTTGTCTTTGTAAGATGCAAACATAGGGAGAGAACATTCCCACAAGTCTACTAAATGGCTGAAGAGCGAGATGCTTCGAGGGAACATCTATGCAACAATGGAGATTCATTTGTAATCGTAATTTTCAGGATCATCGGAGGAAAATTTTCAGAACTTTGTTGGAAGAGATTGGCTCCCCAACATCCGGGAAATAGTCTATTTACGTGGGAATGCCCTTTCAGCATAGAAGCAAATACAGGACTCCTCACAAATGTGCATTTGAAATGCGAGCCGTGTGTAGATCATAGGATGGATGGTTGAAACTTGATGTGGACTCTGCACCCATGTGACGACAAGTCGGACGACGCGGCGTGGTTTCCAAGTTTGGGTCGGCCTGGTAAAAGCTGAGATCAGAAGCCAGCCTAGCCTGCATCCAACACACTCAAGGAATCCTTAAATTAGGCCGTTCATTGGAGTCGTTGATGAGGTAGACGGGCGGTTTGTTATTGTTATGCACCGCCTGGCGAAATCGGCGGAAGTGGGTTGCAACATGAAAGCAGAAAAAAGCACAGAGAAACTACAGGGGAGATTTGATTCGAAGCGCCTGACCTGCAAAGGAAGGAGGATATATGTTGAACAAATGCGGCATGGCTGTCAGAGTAAAGCTGTAAGGTGAAAACGTGCTCGGTCAATGGTGCTGTGCTGCCCATGGCAACAGCAGCAGCAGCAGCACAAGGTGTGGTAAAAAAAGAAAAAAAAAAGGGGAAGGGCCAGCAAACGGCACGAACCCAAGGAGCCTCTCTCTCTCTCTCTCTCTCTCGCTCTGCTCGAGCGCCCTTCAAAGTTCACGCATCTCATCTCATCTCATCTTTCTTCTCACACTCATCACACAGGAGGAGGAAGAGAAAAGGAGGGGGATTCGCTGCTTCTGCTGCTGAGGACACAACAGATTACGACCTTCCATGAGCTTACAGCCTCGCGAAAGAAGGGGATCTGGTACTACAAGGCACGTTTCAAACGAAGAAGACCATCACGCGAGTCTCCTCTCTCTCTCTCTCTCTCTCTCTCTCTCTCTCTCTCTCTCTGTGTTTTCTCTGCCTTCGTCGTCGCCCGCTGTGTTCCCTGTCCTCCATATGCGCATCCACGGATCATGAAGGAATGCGACCACCTGGTTGATCAAGACGATCCGTCCAAAGGTGCGGGAAAACAGAACGCGTTTGAGGTACGAGTCTTGCCCCCCTCTCTCTCTCTCTCTCTCTCTCTCTCTACCTCTACCGTAGGCTTTCTAACCTTTCTTTCCAACTTGACCTCAGATCTTGGTCGAGGTGTGAGCGGTTATCCAACACACTCTCATGGCTTCCGTCAAATTCGTAAAATGCGTAGCTTGATCGCAACCTTCATGCTTCTTCAGCCCTGGCCTTGACTGGCGTCGTCGTCTAATGGGGCAAGGAACATCCAGCGTTGCATGTGCATCGGGCCCAGGAGAAGAGACGGAACAAGAAGAGCTTGACACGCCTGAAGGTGTTGCAGACTATACGGCTTTGCTCCCCGATGAGTGTTTAGCTTGCATCTTTCAAAAGATGTGCGCCACTGATCGCAATCAGTGCTCTCTTGTATGCAAGCGCTGGCACTCGGTGGAGGGGCAGGGACGCCAACGCCTTTCCCTCGTTGCGCACGCTGAGATTGTTTCGCATCTGCCAGCCCTCTTCACTCGATTCGACCATGTCACCAAGCTTGCTCTCAGATGCGACAGGAAGACTGCTAGCATCACTGACACGGCTCTCTTTTTAGTCGGCCGAAACTGTATCCATTTGAGGAAGCTCAAGCTCAAAGGTTGTAAACAGATCACAGATGAAGGGCTAGAGCTCTTCTCGAGGGTCTCTGGTTCACTGAAGAAGCTCTCCTGTGGTTCGTGCAGTTTCGGAGCGCGGGGCGTGAATGCGATTTTGCGTCACTGTAGCCTTTTGGAGGACCTTACTGTCAAAAGATTGAGAGGACTTGTCGAAGGGCCAGCCGAGCTCATTGGACCCGGATGTGGAAAGATCAGAAGGCTGTGTTTGAAAGAGCTATTCAATGCCCAGTTGTTTGGTCCACTTATTGCTGGCTCCAAAAACCTGCACACGCTCATGATCTGCAGAAATTCAGGAAATTGGGACAAGTTGCTAGAGATCATCACGGAGCACGTTCCCAACCTTGTGGAGCTTCACATGGAAAGGTTGCATCTCAGCGACAGGGGCTTACGAGCTGTCTCCCGGTGTGCCAGTCTTGAGGTCCTGTACGTCGTCAAGACACCAGAATGCACCAACTATGGCCTGTCAGCCATTGCTGAGGGTTGTAGGCGGCTCAGGAAGCTTCACGTGGATGGCTGGAAGTCTAATCGTATTGGAGATGACGGATTGATTGCAATAGCAAAAAAGTGCAGGGATCTGCAGGAGGTTGTCCTGATAGGCTTCAACGCTACAGCTGCTAGCTTGGGTCTTATGGCCTCCAACTGCTTGGGGTTGGAAAGGCTTGCCTTGTGTAACAGTGAGACTGTAGGTGATCTTGAGCTATCTTGCATTGCTGTGAAGTGCCATTCCTTGAAGAGGCTCTGCATCAAGGGTTGCCCGATTTCTGACCAGGGAATGAAAGGACTCGGGTCTGGCTGCCCTCACCTGATCAAAGTAAAGGTGAAGAAATGTAGGGGGGTCACATGGGCAAGCGCAACATGGCTGAAAGTGCATCGTGCTTCCCTTGTTGTCTCTCTAGATTGTGAGGTTCCCCTTCCTGAATCTGAGTCGCCTAGAGTTACAGAAGACGTGGATCAGGTGGTCAGAGTCCCATCTGCAACATCACGAATGCGATCCCCTTTTGCAAAGGTCAAGCTTGCCCTAGTTGCAGGCGGTAGTTTTGTTGCCTGCACTTTGTTGCGATGGTCATCCTCCAAAGGTTCCTGATGCACAAATGATTCGTAAGAAGGCAAGCCTCCACTGCACATAATTATGGTCTTTTAAGGCAGATTTCTGAGCTAGAGAAGGAGTTCTTCAAGAGGAGAACATTTGGATTCCTTTTGTATACAAATCATCTAACGAAAGATCTCATGGACAGCATTTGAAGTAGCTAGCCAAGCTACAGTCTTTGAGGCATGAGGTACTCACTTTAATGTTCCATCGAAATCTCTGTATCTTTCTTTTCTGATAGTCGTCAAGGAGACACTGCTACCTTTGTAACGATTTGTCTGCTGGGCTGTCTGTTTCAATTATGCAAAGGACTCGTGTTGGTGTTGACTCTTAACTGTAGCCTCTACCTCTTGCTCTCGATGCATTCAACATCAGATTGCTAGAATTTTGGATGTCAGGCTGGCGGGGCTGTTTTGAAGGATTTGTTTTTCAGCTAGGGTGCACAAGCTTGCCTGCAAATTCAAGCTGTGGACTGCAGTGGCAATTACCCTATGTTCAGGGACTAGTGAGCATTAGCTTGCAAAGATTGCGTGACACTGTTATTAGTTGATGCAGGGCAGGTCTAAATTCTTGTTTGTTTTATACTTCAGTTCAGGAATTGCCTAATGCGGATAAGTTAAATCACACCCAACTTGTTTCAAGTCTATTTTTTGTTTCGAGTAAATGGCTCGCCTCTAGTTTGCATATGCTTGCTTGCTAGGAAATGTCAAGGCTTTGAACTAAATATCTAGGACATCTGTTTTTCCTTGTCAGAGAAATGCCAATGGAATAAAAAACATCGAAGTCCCACAATCCAACTGATTGTCTGACTTAATGTCTAGACAGTCACCTCTGCCCACATGGAATCGGCTCTACCAAGGGACTGATAATACTCAGTGGGAGTATCTGCAGTATCGTGAATTTCTGGAATCTGGTTCTAAGTATAATTAAAAATGTGCCATTGCAACTCAGATGCTTGGAAAGACTGCTATAAATATATGAGCAAATTGTTTTGTAAACTTCTCTTTTGGCCCTTCTTGGGGTTCCATACATGGGCATATATGTAGGGATTAAATTGTGAATGGACATTGCTTGCTAAGCCAAGCCCAAACCTCCAAAAACAAATTAAATTAGCAGCAGCCCACAAGATCACTTATTGTTATGGATCCTATTCCGAGTATGTGCACAAGCATGTAAAACAAAATCAATGCTGAGATCTGAAGATAGACAGTGAGATGTGCCAACCAACTGATATGACCAAAGGATAAGTACAAAAGCTGACACCACGTGGACAGCAGTTGCTGCTGCATTGGTGCTAGATTGAGGCCACAAGGTGTTGTCCAACCTTCTGTTCTCTCATTCGACTGTGTCCCTCTCTGCTGAGGCTTAGGGAGGAGCCTGAAAACCTGTGCTTCTCAGCTGTCCTCCTGCAATTGATGTTCTGCCCCACTCTAAAGCTCTACATCCGAGGCGAGGAAATGTTGGATGAGTTCTTTACTGCTGGCGCCTGTGCTGCACCCCGCTGCTGCCAATATCTGCATTCTATAGTGCTTGGGAGTGCACTTCTGAAGGCTGGAACTGCTGCACCAATTGTCTATCTCTGCCCCCTCCCAGATCTGGGTTGGCTGTTTACTGGGCCCATTTTGGGGGAAACCACCAAGAGCAGTTCCTTTACACCACTACATTTGCTTTTGGTTCTTCCTTTTGAGGTTGGTCATCCTCGTATTGATCTCAATTTTCAGTCGTGTGCAACATATTTGGGTCTATCAAATAGAAGCATTTCTTCTTGTCCCCACCTTTGAAGAGTCACAATGAGCAATCTTCTTGGGCTTGCTTTGTCTAGGCTTGCTCTTGTTATTGTTCTTCTTTTCTTTGCTTGATACGGTAAAGACCTTCTTATCTCTGTCATATTCCTTCATTTGAACAGTGAGCAGTTGATTTTCGAGCATGATGATTCTTCCTGTATTATTATTTGTTTTTTTCAAAGAATTCTTCCTGTATTATTTATCTTGTAGAGATCAGATTATCCCAAGCGTCATGTGCCATTTTTGCCAGCTAAATAATGGGGATCACCACATTTGTGACCCTATAATCAGAGTGCAGCGGAAAATGAACACCAAAAGGAGAGCAAACATCACAACTAGAATAACTGCAAAATGGAAACACAGAGGCTGTAAGAGAAATCAGGAAAAGGTCCTCTACTGCTGGGAAAAACCTCCAAGACTGAGAAATAACAAAGGGAGGAAGGCCCTATATATAGGGCCCCCCTACCAGCCACCTTGGCCGACCAGCCGATTGGGTTCGTAACTCGGATCCAAATTATGTGGGCTTGGTTGTCAGAAAACCCTCTACCATTCTGGTGCCTATTACTTTGTGGATGATGGACTTTTATGTCCCATATACCAAGATCGTTTTGATATGGCAACTGGTTATTATGCTCTCCCATGTCACCATTGGTTTCACCTAGCTTGCCTTGTAAATACTTAAAAGGTTAGGAGTGCATTTCCAACCTGTAATACTCCTCCGGTCTGACAATTGTATGAAGTTATTGGCATCAGAGCAACGTTTTCATCTATTCCTCAATTGCGCAAACTGTAACCAGATGGGACTCCTATCCAAGTTAAATATGCCGTTGCACTTTGGACATATATTGTAATAACAATGAACATATATCAATTTTGTTACTGGATTTTGGAAATGTTGCGAGAAGTTATAAAAAATTCCCATATTGTATTTAGGTTGTATTGTGTATTTGCAAGTTTTCAACTTGTTTTGTGTTATTCTTCTAGAATTGAGTTTTGAGTATTGTATTTTAAATGTTACATGTCCTAGGAACATATTACATGCTATTTTAATAATTGAGTTTTGCAAATCAGTACTCTTCAAATGCTCTTCAACTGCCAACTTGTTGGTGATTTTACTTTCCATCCTAGCTAACCTTGTAGCAATCATCTTGCTGTGTGGCCTTTTCACCGTTTTGTTGAACACTTGCCAACAGTGCAATGGTTTATGTGGACTGGCGAATTGAAATAACCATGGAGCACTATGAAATGACGACTTTATAGTTCTAAGTCTTCAGATGGGATTGCTTTTTGCTACTTACACACATCGAATGTAAAAGTAATATTTGCTAAATGGGCAGCCCTTGCATTTTTTTGGCCACATCCAATGTACTTATAATTTTTACAAATGTACTTTGCTCCTATCCGACATGGCTCACCATGTATACTTTGTCCATATTCAATGTGGCTCACCATGTATACTTTGCCCATATATAATATATGATGACAAGCTCTTGCCATGTTTGCTCAATACTTATGCTTTCGTAGTGTGAACTATTGGTTAATATAAATCAGCATGGTTGCTTAAATTACACTTTGATGTTGTTTTACAAATTCTTTGAGTAGTTGTAAAATTTCCATGCACACATAACACATGAAATTAGCCTCTCATAAAGTTATCAATCTTTCCCTTACACTTTCACAAGGTAGTCATCTCTAGAGTACATCTCTTTTCTTCATCGTCTTATGCCATCAACTAGCAGCAAAAGTGTGCTGGGAAATATTTATAACTTCATGAACGGCTAGCACACATCAAAATAAATATTGCAATGCTCCACCACATGTTATTTGCAAAGTCAGGATTGGGCCGGACTGGCCCCCAAACCAAGGCACCCAGATGTTGCCTATGTGGAACCCACTTGGTTGGCAGCAAGGAGAGCCCGAGAATGGGTGTAAACTGCCCCGCACCCCCTACCCTACCCACAGCTTATGTGATTACATGGCACCCTACAAGTAGCCCTGAATCCTCCCCCTACTACCTTACATGAGTGGGCACACCCACAGGAAAGGCCCTCACTCATACGATATGTCAGGAGATGCTAACTCTAACACCCCCTCTCAGCCCTTGGATGTAGCATCATCTCCAAGGAGCTAGGGTGTGCCACTGGAGCATGTGTAGGAATCCATCACGTGGACCACCGGCGCTGAGGACAGCTGGAGCAAGTACTGGTAGCAGAAGAAGCTCCCCCTCTCAGCACGATCATTTGAAAGCAGAACTGCAACCTCCCAGGGCATCAGATATATGTAAACTCCTCCCAGGCCATTGCTGCAAGGGGGCTATATATGCAAACTCCTCCCAGGGCATCAGATATATGCATCGATTTGGTCTTGTTCTACCAGATTGGACCTCAAAGGGGGCCATATAGCTCAATGATACCATAGCCATGCAGGCCATTGCTGTAAGATCTGCTCTCCTGCATGGCTATGGTATCATTGAGCGCTATATAGCCCCCTTTGAGGTCCAATCTGGTAGAACAAGACCAAATCGATGAGCCACTGTACTCCAGCAGCAACGAGGCATCCAACTCTTCACTAGGATAAAAATCTGCGGTGTTTGGGATCCTGCTCATCTGACCCATCCCGATTTCCAGCAGCTCATTATCCAATAGCTGCAGCAAAACAACACCTTGGTCATAACGTCCAAACAAATACAAAATGGTATACACATGTTTCTTTTTTTGTTGCATACAGGTGCTACATCCAGCACTCGACCTCTAAGACAAAGGCTAGGGTTGAGCCTGACTTACAGCTCAGTATATTGGCAGACAAAGGCATAGGCAATGGGGGCAGTTTTATAGGCCCTGGAGTAGAACTGATTGGCTCGTTCAAGTCATGGCCACAAACTAGGGTTGGCAGATCTGGGTCAGGCATGTGCAAGGCCAGATCAGCCAGGATTTGGGGCGTGGGAAAGAGAGAGACCATTAGTGCAACAATTCCAGCTAAGAAGTATACTCCTAGGCACTTGAGAAGATTAAATATTGGCAACAACAGGTTGAAAAGGGTGCCAGCAGTAGTAGTGAGTTTCTAGCAGGTTGTTGCGTTAGATGTAGAGCTCTAGAGTGTAGAAAGACATTAATTGTAGAAGGATAGCAGGTTCTGGGGCTCCTCCCTAAGACGATGAAGACCTCGCTGGAGAAGCACACAGCAGGAGGAGAGAGCAAGAGGTTGGGCAACACGTTGTGGCCTCAGATCTAGCACTATAGGAGTAGTACCCCGCTATCCCTGTGGTGTAGGTTGTAAAGTCATCTTTTGTTCTATTTGTGGACATGTCTATTGAACTTAGGTTGTTGCCATATCTTGCTGTCTATCTTCATATCCGAGCGTTGATTTTATCAGAGATACTCGTGCATATACATGGAGTAGGATCCATAACAGTACGTGATCTTGTAGGTTGGTTCCCTTTGTATTTTCGGATGCATTTACTAGTTTGGGATTGGTCTAACAAGCAAGGCCCATTCACAGATGATCTCTACCATTGTATTAGATATAGGGTCACAGTGTAAGAACTAGGAAGGTGACACTTCCCATCAAATCCCTAGATGACATACTAAAGGATATTGTCAACCATGCACGCAAAATGAGTATTGGCCTGGGTATTGCCAGGATTGTCCATGTTAGGACAAGATAGTCCCAGATCTTACAAGGATTCTAATGGTGGCAAAATGCAGCGCACCAAACAAAACTTTGGTCTTTTAATGTCAGGAGTGTGCTTGCATAAGCATCAACAAGCCTTTGGCCCAGTGAGATTAGGACAGGTGTTTTGACGTTTGTTCAGATAGAAGCAAGGTTTGCAAGGCATCAACACCCTACCATGGCATCCAACTTAGCCATACCAAATTTCGGCAAGGCTCAAAAGTTAGATGTGACATATTATCTAATATGGAAAGTCAGTCATCTCCTTTGCGAGAGCAATTTTGGATGTAATGGAAGGAATGGAGCTCATGCCCATACATGTTAAGGGATTCACCGAGGAAGGTTATGGTTGTTGGAATTAGCATCTCCTCATGTATCATATGAGTGAGGACCTTTGTTGTGGGTGTGCCCAACCCTTGTGAGGTCGTAGGGGCAGGATTCGGGGCTACTTGCAGGCCTCCATGTAGGCACACAGCTGCGGGAAGGGTAAGGGGGTTACGAGATAGTTGACACCCGCCCTTGGGCTCTTCGTGGTGCTGCCAAGTCGGCACCACCTAGGTGCTGTGGCTGGGGGCCCCCAACCAAGTCAGTGATATGACCTGCAGGTCGGGTTACACCCGACCCTGTGTCGGCCTAGTCCAGTTGGCTGGTCAGCCAGAGTGGTTGGTAGGGGGGACCCCATATAGAGAGCCTTCCCTCCTTTGTTATTTCATCTCTCACATGGTATCAGAGCCAAAAGTTGGCTGAAGACCAAAGATGTGGGATAAAATGTGCAGTACTGGGAAGAAAGATGGGACAATAACGTGATGGCCATGATATCTCCTTTCCTGCTTGAAGGATCTCTTGCTGCAACTCCTAGAGCTTGTTGATGTGCTCCCACATGGTGATGACTTTGCCGGATCCAACACCCTCATCTCGACCTCCAGAGAGACTCTCTTCATGGGAGAAGTTCTGTTGCACAAGGACGACAAGTGCTTCCATATCCCTTTGGCTACCATCATATACTTAACATGATTAATAATCTGAGTACAATTCTAGAAATTGAAAGAATGTACCCTTGCATTGACCCAGTCCCAGAGCTGAGCCAGATTTTCAATCTCTTGCTCCAAGATCCCTACGTTTTCTTCAAGGGAATCTGGCCTCGGACCCCCACTCGAATGAAGTCTGCTAGATCATATGACTGCAAGACTAACTCGACTCCATCATGACTCTCCATACACTGTAATTGTTCCCGTCCAGTTGATGGTCCATTGGAAAGGTGGGTAATACTAGATTCCTCACCTTGTTCTCAGCCATCTCAACCAGGGTAGTAATGTTTGAAGGAAGAGAAGCATAATTGAAAAGGGAGGGTGGATGGGAAAGAAATTAGAGAAGGGGATAGAAGGAAGGAGAGGGCTGGAGAAGACACTGAAGACGCTTGCAGCCTAAAGTACCTCCATGCCTTCGCTATCCCAACCCTAGAGACACCACCTCTCTGAATTGATAACACCCTTCAAAACATGTCGCCCCTTGCTGGACACCCTAACAGTCCACCACTCCTCACTCCTCTTCAAACAACCATGAACAACAGCCCATAACTCCATGCAGTTCACTGGCTCCTTGGTGCCCTATCCTTGATGACCAGTATAAGGATGAATTACATGGGAAGAGTTGGCACATGTGCTGCTCGACTAGGAAGAGCGTTTTCAGAGCCCTTCCCAGGGAGGTAGCTCGGAGGCCTTGGCAACTCCGTATAAGGGAGGGAACCAAGGTAAGAAGACAGATGCAGGAAAGGAAGTGCTCAAGGTGGAGTGTACGTGCAATCACTATGGTTAGAGAGGTCACCACTGGCGGCATTGTCCGCAGCAGCGAGAATGTGAATGGCTTGGCGGGACGACAGAGAAGACTGACGAAGATTCACAGCTGTCACCACGATGTTCTTGCTTTCTAGCACAAGATGCGATGTCGGCAGGCTTTCTAGTTTCCCAAAGAGGATTGATTGCTTGTGTGGGGCAAACGGTACCTGCTGTACAGTGTTCCCCACACATACTCTTATCCGCAAAAGTAGGAAACAGTAGCTCAAGATAGAGCACAAACTCCAGCAAGTGCTAAGAATGCTTTGTCAAAATAGAGGAAGATGAAGGCTGCTGCTGTTGCTGAATGAATGCTCTAACATGCCTCTAGTAAGTAGGGTTTCTGTTGGATGCATGCAATGAGGCAAAAGCCTCCATGATATAGTGAAACCGGCCTTAAGACCAATAAAATGGTGGTAATAAACAAATAACCAGCCAATACTCTCAGATCAATAACTCAGCAAATATACAACTAATAGAATTGGGAGCTACAATGGGAGCTAGAATGCTTCAGCACCAAGACAAAGACACAGGTTGGCCCCAAAGCTTGGCGCCCTTTTCGGTATTTCTTTAATGTTTGGAAGACCCTAAAACCAGATTACACAATGGATACAATTCCTCTTGCATAACCCATGCATAATCTTCGCAATCCTTTGCTCTAGCCAACCACAATAGAAGGCAGTGAACTCCAATGCAAATAACTACCTTCTGGCATCAATGCCTCTATGCCATGCATACAGTGGAGCATGAATCTCTATCAAAACCTTAGGCCTCATGTGCTTAGGTGACCATGCATCATAAGAGTATAATGCTCATGATGCTGTCCATTGGACAACTGGTCATAGATTCTTGCAAAATCCTCACCCTTGGCATACTAATCCTTCATTGCATCCAATTCATAGTGGTATGCAATGGATACTGCTAAAACCTGGGGTTTCCTTGACAATGCATTAGCCACAACATTCTTTTTGCCCCTCCACATGCACTATCTGAAAGTGAAACATGGATAAGATCTCAAGGACCGGTGATTTGTCTGTACACTGAAATCAGCCCCAAGCAAGTCATGTTTCCATGTAGAAAGAGCATGAACCACAACCAACCACTCTTTCTCACAAATCTACAAAATTCTATCATAATCTTGTAAAATTCTACTCTCATAGGCAACAACCCATCCATCCTACATGATAACTGCACCAATGCCAATTTTTCCACATATGTCACACTCGATAGCAAAAGCTTTTCGGATATTGGCAAGATCAACACTGGACGCAAAGTAAGCTTTTCTTTCAGGATTGCAAATGCTGCCATTTCTTTTTCAGCCCATGTAAAAGGCACTCCCTTCTTCTACAATGCATAAAGGGCTCAACAAAATGACGTATGAGCCGTCTATAGTACGAGCATAAGCATTCTTGGACATGATGTGTCCCAAAAAGTGGATCTTAAGCATAAAGAACTTAATTTTCTTTGCATTTATGACCAGCCTATGCTTCCTGAGTTCTAACACTATTGCCAAAAGCTCTTATGCTCTGCCTCATCCTTTGAGCACACTATCCTATCACCAAAGAAAGTGCCCACAAAAGATCTGTACTCTCAAAAGATTATATCCGTCATTTGGTTGAAGGTGGCAGGAGCATTCATAGTCGACTCCAAATGGCATGACCAAGAACTCATACAGCCCAAAGGTGGCCTTGAAAACTGTCTCAGACACATCCTCCATCTGAATGCATATTTGGTGATACCCACTCTTAAGATATATATAGCTGAAAATGCCTAATCCCTCCAACCGATCCAAGATATCATTAATTCTTGGAATGGGGAATCGATTCTTGATGGTTATCTTATTCAATTCGTGATAGTCTATGCAAATTCGCCATGAACCATCCCCTTTTGGACTAACAACACTGGTGAACAATAGGGAGATAAACTAGGCTAAATCAGTCCCTTTTCCAATAAATCCTTTACCCACTCTTTACCCAGATCTCTTATTGGATTGTATTAACTCTACATGGTGGCTTGTTCGGTGGACTACTACTTGGTCCTATATCAATACCAAGATCCTGTCAATCCTTCACCTAGCTCATGAGCTCTTCTTATTGGGATGTACTAACTCTATATGGTGGCTTGTTCAATGGACAACTACTTGGCACTATATCAATACCATGATCCTTAGGCCTTTCAAGTGGAAGTTCTCCTGGCAAAGAGTTAGCTAACCAATCCCCATATTGATTAAGGAAATTTGTCCGCCCTTTATCTAGCTTAAAGAAAACAAATTGTGGATCATCAGACTTATCATCCTTTGCAAAAACCAAGTATGCAAAAAGATGGTTTTTCATTACTAAGCAAATAGCAAAAGCAAACTCTCCCTTACGTTTGATATCTAAAACATGAGTCTTCCTCTATCCATCAAAGTGATATTCCGATTGTAAGTATGCAGTATACATGAACCCTGTGACACCATGGCATTCCCAACAAGACATCACATCCCTCAAGTGGCATGATATAGGACTGCTCACTGTTCATAAAACTCTGTATATGCAAACAAAGCATCCTAATGATAGGGGTAACATGTGTACTGATGAACGCAGGACAAGCCAAGCTTGCCTCACTCATGGGTCCCATCTGTTTTGCATGGACTCCCAACTTGCTTGCTAACTAAGGAGAAATAAAATTTGCACAAGTCCCTAGGTCAAAGAAGATCAAAGACATATGATCTCATCTTGCGCCATGCTCTGCATAACTCTTCAGCATCCCCATTTGGTTGCTTGCCACTGACATCAGGCATCAATCCTATAGTGGGCTTAGGCTTGTTGCAGAAGTTCATCCCTATCATCAACTTTCCCCTTTAATTTGCACTTTTGGGCATTCTCATGCTACATGTCACTCTTTTTTGCAATGAAGGCATTTATTGGCATCCATTAAAGCCTTCCTTTCTTCACATGACATCCAAGTAGAACCTGGCCTATCACGCTTCTTTCCTCTGTTGAAAGGAGCCTTGGGATTCAGGAACATTCCCTAGCTTTCCCGCTTTCTTAAAAATATTGTTCTTACTACTTTTGTGACCACAGTCTTCCCAAAAGCAATAACGCATCAACTATAGTTGCCTTTTCAATCAATTGTGACATGTTGGTTACTCTAGTCTTAGTACAGTAGTCTCTGACTTCTTTGGGCAGCCCACAACAATAATTCCCCATTTACTCTGATAGAGGCACATGCTGATAAGAGCCCTCCCAAAACTTCTTGTTATACTCTTCCAAATTATGGTAGTTGGCTGCATCCAACTTACGCCAAGCCATCATTACATCCACCTCAAATGTGGTTGTAAGCCAAGTAGTTGAGAATATCTATTTAACTTAAACCCAACTAGACAAGGTGCTATCCAATCCCTCCAAAATCAATGATTTATCAAGTATATAAATATCTATGGAGTAAACTACCTTGCATATGTGCATCCAAACCAACCCTGTGGTATATCAACTCTCTATTGAAAGAGGTACATCCAAAAGTGATAAACAGAGATATCAAGGATTGAGTGAGGATTAGACTAAAGAGTGCTATTGGGCAGAGGCCTTTTGGGCAATGACGTGGATTGATTGCTCTAATAAACTCTTTGCACCATGAGTCTCCCTTATTGATTTAGAAATTCTATTGAATGTGAAATTTTGAGATGCGATCATCTCTCCAACACATTATCCCTAGTGTGCACCTACTAAGTGAAAATGAAGTTGGAGCCCGAGTGTCCATCCATAGAGCTAGATCCTAACCAAACTAGCTCTCAAATCTTGCAAGATCTAAAGTGATATACATAACAAGCGTGAGCTTCTTGATATACGATGGTACCAAACAAGCAAGGCACATACATTTCAATTAGCCAAATGTGGAGTACAAAGGTAGTGCAGGAAATAACGCTTATATAAGGCACAATACTATTTCTAAGGCAAATGTTAAGAGTTTTTGGCAATATGCTCCTTGCATCCCAAGCCACCATTGGGATTTTTAGGCTACTCTGCAAAGGCCTTTCTTCAACACATTTTTGGATAGTAAGAGGTAACTTCAACATGAAGATAAGCTTAGATTTAGATCAAATAAAGGATCTTCTAACTTCATCTCAATGAAATAGACTTAGGCATGGGAAAGATTTATCTCAATCACATCTAATTAGGTTGTGTGAGGACTTCTCAAGATTTCTCCATGGCGTTTGATAGGAGGAGTTACGATCATCCTATGTAACAAGTAGAGTTAAATTGTGGTTGCCAACGACTGATGTATCATGCTTGAACAAAACATAGCAGGAACCCAAGATGAGAAAAGTATGGTTTGTTGCTTTATGACAAAGCACGTCTCTATGTGTTCACAAAGGCTCTTCTCATAGAGCAATGGTGCACCTTGTTAGATGGATGGCACTGGGCCATTAAGAGAGGATGTTAGAAATGTAGCCAATGCACTATTTGTGAGCCACCATATATGATAGGAAAAATGAGAAAGACATGTAGCCAAATAGGGTTGTGCATATGAGTCTACATAGGGTTAGTCTTGCAAGCCCATACATGGGAAATAACACATAGGTTCACTTTGGAGAGCTGTGTGGCCAAGTGTGGCTAATAGAAATAGCTCTTGATTGATATCTCAAAGTTGACTCCTAGATGGGTCAACAACTCAAAACTTATCTTGGCAAAACAACTTACCCTAATCCTCTTCCATTGAAATGAGTCTAGCCTTGAATCTTGTAATATGATGGAGCCTAAGGTCAAAACCGAAATCACTCCTCAAATATGAAGTTCGGCAATGATGAGACCCCCCTCAAGGAAGAAAGAAGCCAACCCAAGAATCATAATTATTCTAAGTAGGTAAGGCAAATATTCCCTAGCTTCAAACCTGACTATAGTTCTCTACATTATCAAATAAAGGGCCTAAACTATTACCTAATTGTCTTGTAGATCTTGTAGCTTGGTATTACTAAGTTTCTCTAAGTATCTTGACCGAACAAAACCAATATTCAAATCAATAGGCAATTCCTTCATCACAAAGGCAATGAGCTCTTATCTCAAAGTCAACTTGGTGATGATGATCAAGTTGAATGAGAAGGTCTCAAGAATGACATAAAGAAAATCTCAACACATCCCAAATGAAAAGGAGAGATTGAATAAAGAGGGAGCACCACTTAACCCTATGAGCCAAGAAGAGAAGCCAAGGTGTCCATGTACATGCCAACTTCCATGATCTAGAGTGGAAGAGTGAATGCCATGAGAAAAGAGCTGCTTCCAAGGATGAAGTATTGAATATAGCCTTCTCACAAAAGACTTAGCTAGTAAATTCTTACTTTGTAGTTTTGGGTCCAAAATGTTGCTTCCAAAAACAAAGCCCTAGAGGGACTCTCTTCAACACAAGCATTTAGCTATTGAAGTTGTATTTTTGGATCCAAAATCCTATGAGATTATCCAAAGTAGATCTAGCCCTTCTATCATCAAGACTATTTCTACTATTGAAGAACTTTTTTTATAAAGTCCATGGACTTGCCTAATGCTTTGGGAATCATAGGACTTAATTGGGAATCAAAGTTGTGACTATAAGAGAAAGTTGCAGTATACTCTAATATGTGAGCTTCCTTCTAATACTCTCTTGAACAGGTGCAAGTTGTTACAAGGGAGAGCTCACTTGAAGTTCCAAGTCATGTATATAGAACCTCTAGGGACCCAAGTGAAAGCTAGGTCAACTCCCTAATTTGGAGTGTACTCTTATTAAAAAAAGCTTTCACTCTTCTATTATACAAGTTTGTACCAAAACTAAGCAATGAAGGTTTATTATGCCCTCTAGCTAGTTCAAGTAATGTCACCTCTTTGAAACAAAAATATCATTAAAAAAAACAAGGCCAAATCCCAAAAGTTTCTCATGTCTCTTGCTGTGTAATGAAATGTCTAATGAGCCCTAGCTCGTCAAATGCAAAAGGTAGCCCAAAGTCTTGGCCTCAAGAGGAAAATATAGGAGCCGAAGGGCATACCTGACTCACAACTCCAATGATCTCAAAGGAAAGGCTCAAGTCCCCTCCCACCAATAATCTACCACAAGCATGGAACCACACAAGGTGGAGGTCCACTGGACACCATTATTGGCTCTAACCTAGGGAGCACATAGTACCTCCCAAGAATGACCACTCAATTTTGTCATAAGCCTTCTGAAATAAAAACAGGTTCTCCATTTCACTGAGGGTCTCTTGATAATAGCAAGTGATCTCCCAAATGCTAAATATGTTATCCAAAATATTATGGTCCCAATTGTTTGCACGTAATGAACAACGCCTAGCATGTGGGATTTAAGATGTAGAGCAAGGGATTTTGCAAGAATATTGTAGGCCATATGGGAAAGAATGATAGGCCTCCAATCACTCAATTATGGATTTAACACTTCCTTTGGGATTAAAAAGATCAAATGGAGAGTAGCTCCTAGCTTAAAAACTTTGTTCAAAGAACTCATTGAAAGCATTGAAAGATCATTGAACCCATTGAAAGCATTGAAAGATGAGTAAAAAGCACGTCTTAGTAAGTATTAAACAAATAATAGAAAGGTGATCATCACTTGGACAGTTGCCAATGGGTAAAGGAACGGTCCTTTGTTCTGAAGTAACATGTTAGTCCAACACTATAATGCATTCCCTTTTGGAAAGATGGCTACCTTGCACACTCAATGAAGTTACCTTCGGAGAAGTCTGCATCAAACTATTGAACAAAAGTCAATTCTTTCAGGCAATCTTGTGCCCCACTAAAGCTCTCAAACTTCACTAATGTCCCACCTTCCTTAAAGTCTTTTGCCTTCCCTTTGGTGTTAGATTATCATAAACTGGTGGCTGTAAACATGGAGGATGCATAGGTGTACCCCTTGCCTGACCAACATTGCCACTAACCATACAAGGGTTTGTCGTAGCAACCCCAGTTCCTTGCATACCAACATGCCTATAGGAGCTCCCATAATGCCATGCATTCTGGAGTTTGCATTCTTGGCTACATGCCAATATTTCCATACATTACGTTATGCAATCCGGGCTGCATACCCCCAAGCATATCCCTTGCATACCGTACATTGCAAGCTGAAAATCAATAGTGTAGCATTCGAAGATTATCCACAACCTTGACCAGCCATTGCTTGGAACACTGAACCACCACCAAGATATCCTAGATGCACTGAGGGTTGGGAATTGCTTGATGCCCCTAGTTTGCAAACTGAAAATTATTGCCTTGGCCATGCAAATCAATACCAAGACCATAGATAAATTGTTGCAGTGAAGCACCCTATGCATTTGGTATAACTAATGGCTATCCATTGAATGGCATAGGACCATAGGACTGCCTTTGAACCCCACTGGCTACCCTAGGATGTGAATAAATTTTTCTCCTTAGTCTTCAGAGGAGCTTATAGAAACTCAGTAAATGGGTCCTAAGTAAACTGGGTTAGTGTTCCTATATAAAATTCACATCAAGTGCATTTACAACTTGCTATCCATTAGCATTCCAATCATCATGAGAAGATATCTCATTTATCGACAATTGTCCATCTTGCCTATCTTGAGAGGACCTCTCTTCCATATGCCAATCTTCTTCCGTGTATGCCATACTTGTTGAATTTTCCTTGCTATAGTTTAATTACATCAAGCGATACTTGCACCAGAGATGAGCACATGCTCACCTCCTTAATTTAGAAGATGGTGATATCTGGGTGGCAAAGGAACCATACCAACAAAATGGTAGTAATAAACAAATAACTTAGTAATAAACAAATAATTAGCCAATACTCTTAGATCAAGAATTCAGCAAATATACAACTAACAGAATTAGGAGCTAGAATGCTCCTGCTCTAAGACAAAAACACAGAAAGCTTGGCGCCCCTTTGGTATTTGTTTAATTTTTGGAAGACCTTGAAACTAGGTTACACAATGGATACAATTCCTCTTGCATCTAGGGCATTCCACAACCCATTAGGCATCAATAACCCATGCATAATCTTCATAATCCTTTGCTCTGGCCAACCACACCAGAAGACAGTCAACTGCAATGCAAATAACCACCTTCAGGTGGCCTAGCATCAACAAAAGGGCTCAAGGCATATCCATCATTTCCAAGCTATCATAACATCAATTCATTGGCATTTGATGCTCCATGGGTCTTACAATCAATACCTCAAGTGTGATGGGATTCATCTCTATGGAACTAGCCTTGCTAAGAGTCTACTTGGAAAAAAATGTACCTTTCATTGTATACCACTAGCATTGGCTATAGAAATTAATAGATAGCCATCAACATCAATACTACTAATTGAAAGGGCACCTCCAACTTTCACAAGCACTCATACTAGCAACACTTTGGTTAAGCTATGTTTGATTACCTTTGTGAGCCTTTAGTCTCTATGTCTTTTACAACGGGGACCTTGAATTTGGTAATCCCTTTGCTAAAGTGACTCCAAGGACCCCCTAGATCGCTTTGCCTTGAAACACCTGTATGAACCCTCTGTTATCCCTACAAGATCTTAGGAACCCTTCCTTGTCACCATGGTTGATTTTTATCATAAGAGATCATTGTAGGATCATGTTAGTCGTAGGAGATCATTGTAGGATCATATTGGATTCCTCTAGGATCCTCTAAGAATCTTGCCAAATAGCTTCAAATGGATCATTGTAGGAGCATCCTTGATTACTCCAACATCCTTTAAGGACCATCTTAGTAAAAAAAAAAAGAATCATCTTAGCCAAATAGTACATATACATAGCTTTAGCTAGAGAAATTACCATGGCTTCTTTCTCCTTTTCTAGAATAGGATACACAATGTGAGTTTAGCATAAACATGTATTCTAATGCAAATTTATTCTCAAGGACCCTTCCTGAATCACATCAAATGACCCAACCAACTATGGGTCTATGTCCTAGCTATCTTTGAGTGGTTTGCCCACCCACAAAGATATTTACCATGCACTCCCAACCCAATGGTGAACATATGACTTTGCCATGAGCTAGCTCACAAGGCCTAGTGCATATGAAATGTTTAGCTAGGTCAAAGCCATCAAGACGATCATCTTTCCAGCTACTTATTATCAATACAATTTGGGATCTAAGAATGGAACATCCTCCATTTTCTTCATGTTATGGCATGACTCAATGTGTCTTAGATCCAAGGCATTTAATTTGATAACCACTTTGAGGTTATGCAAGTATCTTAAATTCTAGAACGTCTCAAGTAGTTCATAAACCATTTTTTCATAAAATGGACAAATACTTTGCAAGTTGTATCATCTTCAAATGTCACAAAGTAGTTTCTACCTTCTATTGTAGCTATCACATATCCCACTATATAGCTATGCACCAATTCCAAAGTTCCTTGCCCATGTAGCATGATTCTTGGAAAATGGTTCTCTATGCTATTTCTCATACATGCATCCTTCACACATATCCCATTCCTTGTCACATGGGAGATCTTTGAGAGTATTACACTTCTCAAGAATTTTCATAGCACTAAAAGTGAAGGCGTCCATATATTTGCTACCAAAAATTTGGATAACTATGTGTATTCATGCATGTGCTCTGACCTAGCACTGCAACTTCAAGTGTGTGGAAAATGCCATCTTTGATTTTGTGACCAATACTCCCCTCTTTGGCAAACAATTCATTAAAGAGAATTTGATTTTTAAAATTTCTGCCAAAAATACGATTTGTTTTTATTTAGGCACAAACATGATATCACAAATGGATTTGATCGTTGGATTAGGCAACTAAATTGGAATATCTGTAACACTATGTAGAGCTTAATGTCGCTCCATTTTGAGCATTGCTCGTTTATTCTTTCCTACAATTTGTTGTAGGTGCTATGCTATGACTCTTGGTTTGCCTTGTATAAGCATCACACATCTTTTTCTTGCATTTGCACATCTCTGCTAGTTATTTGTATCCTTGAGCTGTATGAGCTCACAATTATGCATGTAGCTTTGGCTTGTGTGCTCTCTCGTTCTCACATCAATGTGGAATGCCTACTTGGCACCACACTTTGCTCTTAACGTGTCATGCTCATAACCAAAATGCCTCCATTTAATATATAATAGAGTATACTTTCGTTTAATGCACATATGCTCAGAGACTATCCCTACAACCCTTAATTTGATTAAAGTCTTTCTCAAAGCTTTTATAGGCCAATTAGGTGGATGTGCATAGATCTCAATCTACGCATTGATGCTGCAATACTCTCTTTTGTGTACTTTCAAACCTTAGATAAAATCTCAACCTAGATGTTACATGTGATTAATTCCTTGCTACTTGAACGCTTTCTACTTAGCTCTTGACTTGTTTAAGTCCATGAGATCCTAAGCAACTAGTACGGCTCGGTAATAAGTAGTGCCTCCACAAGCCTTCTAGTTGGTCATGGGATATGTTATCTGACTTTGGATAGTGCAAACCTCTAAACACCACCTTGGCTTGCCTCAAAATAGTAAAGAGAGGGGGGGGGGGTGTTTTGGCCCTCTCAAAAACCAAATTCCCAATCTCCTTTTACACACAACCTCTCACATCTTTAGACTATATCTTAGGCATGGAATCAACCATGAATTCTGATACTAAAAGTTGAATAGAGGAAGTCTCCAGTACTATCCCCAGAGAGGAAGAAGTTCCAACTATGTAAGAGAAACTAATCAACCATTGATTTTAGGTAGAATTTAACAACAAACCAAATTTAAAAGAAGGATCATTATCAATGATCAATGTTAGCAATATTTGCACGTAATTTCTCAAGGCTATAAAAAGTTTGGAAGAAGCAAGCAATTTAATAGCACCATGGTAAATTCTCAAAGAGAACTCGATAGTTGGAAGTAGTGCAAAATTATCAAGTATTGGAAGTCTAAATATTACAAGAGGTGAATAATTCACTAACATGGACAAAGATCCATACAAATATGAAGTTATGTTGATCATCTTAACGCTTAGCAAATTAACATCTTTTTTGTTTAGGCAAGGCAATCTTGAACAAAATGATTTAGGAGCATTGCTCATATGATGACGAAGTTAATGCAAAAGCATGCATGTTCAAGCAAGAACAATGGTGTGTTGTTGTAAAGTAAAGATTAATGAAGCCACTAACCTCAATGAAGAGGTAGGGGCATGTAGCATCCCCAATTTTAAAGTAGGAAAAACATAGACTTAGTAGGGTATTGACTCTAGAAATAAGACTCGTGACCATTCCTCGATTTCTTGCTTGTGTAGAGGAGATTTAGAAATTTGGAGACATCAGTGCATTGAGCTGAGTTGAAGCTCTTGGTTCTTCCCATTATAATTCTAAATATAGTTATAGACTTGTATGTCAACCCTTATGTAGACTCTCTACTATCTCCTGTGCTGAGTGCCGCACTGTAGACTCTTTACTACTATCTCTTGCATTGAGGGCCACACGATAGACTCTCTACTATCTCTGCTATGTAGACTCTCTACTATCTCTTGCATTGAGTGCCACACTCTGGACTCTCTGTTATCTTCTACATTGAGTTGTGGTGCTATGTTATTGTCTCGTTATTGTAAGAGAGAGATTTTCTCTTTGTTCTTATCAATATGCATGTGGTATTTACTAGATGAAGTTTACTAGAGAGGAAGCCTGAATGTCTAGCCGACATGACACAATTAACACTAAAGTGCGCAGGTTACGTGTTGTGATTTAGTCCTTCATCTTGTGGCCACTTTGTCTTCTAGTTGGCAGGGCAATTGCCATTTTTAGATAGCTAGGTGAGTGCTTGCCATGTCAGAGATCACAAAATGGATGCAAGAAGGCATACTAGAAAGACCAAATGAGAAGATTTCTTAGAGAAAGAGTTTTTCTATTATGTAAGGCCAAATCGACTAGAGACAGCAGCAACTCTAGTTGCACTTGACACATGCATAGATCTTCCTTTAGAATCCCAATCTTGACTATAGGAATCTGAATCCTATATTTACTATCATGAAATGGGTACTACCCACAACCTTTACAATAATAAAAGGGCTCTGATATTTGCCCCTACTATTAGGCCTCTCACTCAACTCTGACATTCTCCTGCCTTTTCCTTAGCTTTTGTGCTCCCTCTTTTCTCGCACCTTTATTGCCCTCAAAAGGGGCTCTAGAAGGTGATGTTGATGGCTAGCTCATAGAGTTAATGTGTCTCTGGGTCCTTTGACCACTTTGTCCAAGAAGTCATTCGGGAGAAGTGGCACTCGGCTACTTCATCCCTCACTTCTACCCCTTTGTTCTTCACTTGAGGCTCTTGGCTCCACATACGATTGCCCATGGGGTGCAACATTTTCCCCAACTCTATTTCTAGTTGCGTCCTCACGGTGTCAACTATCAGGGATTGTTCATGGAAATGAGCTTTGGTCTTTGGCATCCATGAGGTATCAGGTGGGTCTTATGGAGTGAACATGAGCTACCCTTTGACACTGAGAGCCTCTACATCTTTGCCTAGGTGTCTTGTTAAATTTGAAGGTTTCGAATCTCCTCTCTCATTGTTGGATTGAAGTCTTTCTACACCATTTTGATAATCTCTAGAAGGGTGTATTGATGGTTGGAACTATACTCCCAAATCTTGGTAGCATTGTTGATTTGTCTATTGATGGCGCACTTCCACTATTGGTCTGTAATTAGTGGGATCATTGGAGAGGGAAATGGCAAAGCGATCATGATTGAGGGCTTGCAATCTCGTTTGAATTGGCAAGGGAGGTACTATTGCTTCATCATCACTAAGCACAATGGGCTCCAACCTTAGGAGCTCCTCCTTTTGCCTATGTTTGATGAGCCATCGTGGGGCACCTTTGCTCTTATCAGCTTAGGACTTCAACCATAGCTGGTAGCAAGCTTCATGCACAGCATGTTTGCGGTCCCTTTTGGCCTCCTTGTTCCAAGCAGCTTCATTCGCTTCCCCTTTATCTGATTTGTCCTCCTTTGTGCCCTATTCAACTATTTTAGTGCTCTGGTGGGGTGTGGCTTTGGTATGTTCTTTATTTAGCTATACCCAACCTTCACCATAGGCTTGTGCTACCCCCTCATTTTACTCTTTGGGCTTTTATTTCATAGTTACACTTCCCATGGCATCCTAATGTGCTCGGTCCTTTGATGCTCTTATTTCATTTGTGCAGGGGATTGTTCCCAATGTTTACATTCTGGCTATAGAGGATCCTCCTTCTTGGCTAGCTCCTACATCCCCATTGTCCTCTTTGTCATTGTCACCCTTTATTTGGAACTTATCATGGCCTTGTGGCTTGGTGAGTTCTTGCAGTAGTTCTTCTAGGTCAACATTGTTGCATCTCATTGCATTGAAGTTTGACACCTTCAAAGAATTTTGAGGCCTGCTTTGTGTATTTCTCTTTGAGTGCTACTAGCTTACTCCTTGAGATTAGAAGCTTGTCTTTGATTGGTCCTAGTTGCATTTCTAGCATATCCAATCTTGCCTTCAATGTGATATTTTCTTTGGTGAGCCTATCACTCATGTCAATGGCTTGCTTTATTTGCTTTTTGTGTCACTTGATGGCCTTCTGGCTTACCTTGCTAGCCCTTAGTACCTTGCTTCAAAGAATTTTGAGGCCTGCTTTGTGTATTTCTCTTTGAGTGCTATTAGCTTACTCCTTGAGATCAGAACCTTGTCTTTGATTGGTCCTAGTTGCATTTCCAGCATATGCAATCTTGCCTTCAATGTGATATTTTCTTTGGTGAGCCTATCACTCATGTCAATGGTTTGCTTTATTTGCTTTTTGTGTCACTTGATGGCCTTCTGGCTTACCTTGGTAGCCCTTAGTACCTCTATTTCACCCTCGGTTCTACTGCCTCTTGTCAGGCTTGATTAGCATTGAGGATGGACACGGCATACCAAATCAAAAAATGCTTTGACAATAGCACAATGACTCTTGAAGATCTCAATAGAGCAAAGTTTCCAAAGCAAGTTAATGGAATGAAGATCAAAGTATTTTATTCACAAGAAGACAAGTTTATGCAACAAGCTCAAAGCCACAAGGGACAAAGGCTTAATATTGGTTGAATCAGCACTAATAAACCATGATAAATGATATTGATGGGAGAGGGTCACAAATCCTTAGAATTAATAGCAGTACAACTCTCAAAGAAGGATGGCACCAAGTGCCCGCTAAGGAGGAGTTGATCCAAAATTGAGACTCAAAGACACCAATACATAGAGGCTTTGTCAATTGTGAGGAATTCCATGAGATATTTATATTCCCAAATGCTCTAGATCTCCTGCACCCTATGGACTCCCTAACCATGTCCACTGTTAGAAAACCGCATTCCCTATATAACACAAAGCATGGCAATTGAAGGAGAGAAATAGAAACAAAAGAGTAGTGGGGAGTCATCAAAGCTTAAGAGGATCAGAGCATACTAGTGTTCCATGGAGCCTTTGGAGAAACAAGAATCACCTCATCCCAAAATGAATCGGCTAAAAAAGGTGGGCCTAGACAGATTTCACACGTTGCCCTGGCCCAAATTTTATAATTGGGAGATAGCAAAAGAAGCCATCGAATTGTACATAGCCACACTACAAATCTTCATGCAGGATGGAAAGATAGTGCAATTGGACAAAGAAATTGTGGCAAAGGCACTCAAATTTCTAAATTTGAAGGAGGTGACAGCTAACCATCCCACCATAAAATGTGACACCCTATTCAATGAGAGGGCATTGCTCCAAGGTTAAGGGTACTTCAAGAGCAAGACCAAAGAGGCGGATGTAAACAAATTATTTTATTCTTAATGAAATAAGTCACAATTCCCCACCTTGACATCAATGTCACATGTACGATGGTGCAAAAAGCAATAAAGGTCACAAAATAGGAACCTATAAACTAGTCAAATCTGGTCACAAGTAACATTTTGACCTAGTTGATGAATCTACACTTGAAGAAAACGAGCATGTACGATAGTCATCAAGAACCATGACAAAAGAATCCTAGCACCTTTCCCCCAATGACCTCTCTTTGAAAGGTTGTTCAAAGAATCATGGCCGTGCGAACCACCCATGAAGGGAGTAGAGCATCGGAAAGACAAGGTGGCCAAGTGCAAGACTATGGAGTTTTAGTAGTTGAAGGAAACCATGATGGGGAAGAGTGAAGGCACGCAAACTTAAAAATATGAACCCCCATAGCAAACAAAAGCATAGGAACTTTCAACCTAAGAAGAGTTGAGACCAAAAGGCACTCTGCCTCTGATGAAAGTGACGAGGAGGCCAAACAAGAACAGTTCTCCAATGAGAAAGAAAAAGAACAAGATAAAGGGCAACACCCACTACTCGATCAAGAGTAGGAGGGCCCAACCTACAAGTACAGAATGCAGAATACAGCAAAATGCACTAGACCCAATTATGGCGCAGATACCCCAAAGGGCTTATGCCATTAGATGTCCAAATGCCCACCTTTTGAAGATCAATCTAAACACCACTAGCTATGAACAAGTGTAGAAGTATGAAGTTGCATTCCATTTCCAGGTCAAATAAACCTCAACATTAATGTTATGCTATGCAAAAAAGGAATTCATGCTTGACAAAGTCAATAGGTATGCCATATGAATTTTGAAAGAAACGTCAGTCACGCCGATGCCAAATTCAAAACCCTCTAGGCAAAGAGGCAAGAGGGCAAGGACACATATCAAATAGTTCTAAGATTGAATGCTAGTTGGAATGGAGTGTGGATTGTGGTGACCTTGAATGCGGTATAGTATGCCCACAATAGTATGCCCACAATATGCAACTTTTAATCCCAGTCATTGCAATTATCGTTAACCGTCTTGTGTAGGATTGTTTTGAGTACTTTGTTGGCTGCTTTGGCATATAAATTTTCTTTCCCTTGAATAATAGGTTATGAATTTTTTGTGTAGATGAATTTATGAAATTACTCCCTTGGTCTAGCATGATCTTAATGGGGCACCCAAATCCACAAATGATGTTATTATACAAGGACCTTGTTGTGCTATGTGCTATTTTGTCCCTTAGTGCCTTTGCTTTAGCCCATTTGGCCACATAGTGAGTTGCTACCATTATGTGCTGATTCCTTGTTGGGTGGGTTGCCACAGTAAATGTCTGCCTAAGTTATATTTTCTTCTAGGTAATCAACTTGTGCTTGACCCAAGAATGCATCAATTGAATTGTGAAGAAAAAAAAAACATGTGGAGAGAGCCCACTTATATTTCATCTTCCTTCTATTAGATGCAAAGCAAAAATGTAGTCATATATAAATAGTTGACTCATGATTACTCCATAGCTAGATGATGCCCTCTAGCTCACTATATGTGTTATACATTATCTGCGAGGGATATTTCTAGTCATGTCGAATATCACAAAGTATTCCATAGGAGTGCACCAAACATGGTGGTGGTCCTAGTGGATGCTTTGCATTGTTTCATCAGGGATGCCTAATTGAACCTATGCTTTGCCAGGCTAGATGGTTAGTACTTTGGGTGATTCCATGTTAATACATTACTGCTAGTGTTACTAGTGTTACTGTAATTGGATCGCTATGTATTTTGATGTTTGTATATCAAGTGTAATTGTGTTAAAATTAGTTGGTGTGATGATTCATCAACTGATTATTGTAACTAACATAATTGGTAGCTTGAGGACAGATGATGAGTTGGATAACGAGGAATGGAGATGTCAAGATGATTTGAATCAATCAATGTATTGAATGGTTGATGAAGGCCATGGACCAATTTTGGGAAACAATGAACGTTAAGCCATGGGCTAATTATTGCATTAATTTTGATGAGGGTATATTAAGCTTTGCCATATTTTTGAGTCATGGATCTTGGTTGAGAAATCCCTTCAATTATGGACAAGAGATACCTATAGAATTGGCTCTTTTATTTTTGGAATATCCAATTATAAATACTCTAGATGGGAAGCAAGAGCCACCATCTAGAGGGGGTAGATTGGACCCCATTTTGCATCTCTCTCTTCGCTTCCTTAGTCTCCTTTGGTTCTCTTATACATGCTTTCTTTGTTTATGTCTCTTTATGTTACTTTGTAAATTTGGGGCATTGTGTATTTTCTTTGCTTGTTAATAGTGGTATCAAATCTAGGAATAAATACATGATTTGAACCAAAAGTCCTCAACCTATTACTGTTTTAGCTCGACAAGCTCTAACCATTCCAGAGCAGAAATGGAAAAGCTCAAAACCACCATAGAATCTATGATAAGAGCAATGATGTAATGGTGTTTGTGGACTATCCTCATACACAAAATCTTGTTCTTTAGAGAGTGGCTTCGTCCATATACTTGCGACGACTCAAAATTGTCAAATATGTTTGCAAGACATCAAGAAGAGCACACCAAAGAAGATGAAGGCCATAAACTTGTGGAGGCTCTAGGATTGGGAACACTCAAAGCACTTACAGAAAGCTTTTCCATGTGGTATCACCATCTCACCCTACACCTCAGCATCCACCGTCTCTATCACATTTTTTTTCTCTTAGCTTCCTAAAAGCCATGTCTAGCAAATACCAGGTTTATAGATTGTCCTGCGATTGATTAGATGCTTGAAGTAAATTGTGTCCAAGAGTGCTAACAAATATATTTTTTCTCTTAGCTTCCTAAAAGCCATGTCTAGCAAATACCACGTTTATAGATTGTCCTGCGATTGATTAGATGCTTGAAGTAAATTGTGTCCAAGAGTGCTAACAAATATTAACGAATTACTTCTTCTAAGCTAAAAGCTCACAACTTTGTTGAAGGACTCTGTAGGAAGTTGACATTTTGATCAACTATTGTCTTTCTTTTGTGATTACTCAAGAAAGCTGCACCCAAATCCTTGTCTTCGTACTCTGCTCCCCATGCCCTCAAAGTTTAATGTAGTGCTTGCTCAGGCAAACATGGTTGAGTGAATGCTGAGGTACTCAAGGAGAAGCCACTCCACCCATCCAAATACTAATCTTATCCTTGGACTTGCATGGCTATTTTAGTGTACATACATCTTGTAGCCTAGACGGAGGAGAGTATTTAGAGACTTCTTGTTTTAGCAAAATAATTTTGTTGGAGTGTTATTTGGTAGTTTGTCAGTTCTGCCCATTAACTTGAGCAAGCAAAATGGATGCTTCCTCCTGCAACAAAAAAGTTGTTGTGATAATCTCTCATAAGTTCTAATTTTGACAATTCATTATGTCTTGATTAATGAAAGTTTAATATCTCTTAAATATATATTTTTATTGTCTCGATGATAATACTCGATGTATATCTAGGATAGTCTTAAAATCTGTACTCATTGCCTTGGAAAGTCAAGCACACAACTAAGGTCAATTGCAATCCATGCAAGAGGTATGTTACAAAAATTATATTTCCTACATTACTTAATAGGGATATTATTTTATTTAATAGTCATGTTGCCAATGGCAAAGTATTTCATAGGAGCACACCAAACATGGCGGGGTTCCTAGTGGATGCTTTATATGGTTTAGTTAGGGACACCTAACTAAACCTGTGATTTTATGTATTTTGATGTTTTTATATTGAGCATAATTGTGTTAGGATTAGTTGGAGTTGTGATTCATCAAATTGATTGTTGTAACTAACACAATTGGTGGCCTAAGTGTAGACGATGAGATGGATAATGAGGAATGGAGATGGTGAAGATGATTTTCTTTTAGCAAAGTATCAAATGTTGCTGAAGGCCATGGGCCAATTTTCTAAAATAATGAATATTAATATTGGGCTAATTTGTTATTTTGATGAGGGCATAGCCTTGTGATATTTTGAGCTCGTGGAGCTAAGTTGAGAAATCCCTCCAATTGTGGACAAGGGATGCTTCTAGATGTATTATTATTGGCTCTTTACTTTTTGGAATATATAGTTGCAAATACTCTAGATGGGAAGCAAGAGACACCATCTAGAGGGAGCAAGTTGGACCCCATGATGCATCTCTCTCTTCTGCTTCCTTAGTCTCCTTTAATTCTCTTGTAATGGGTTCATAAAATTGGTCATTGTGTATTTTCCTTCCTGATAACAATATGATCGAACCACACACCAATATAATATAGATGGTACACATTACCAAAATTTTTAAGGGGAAGACAACCATTGCACTTTTTGTATCTGTATGATCTTATAGTGATAGGTAGGAGAGAAAATAGAGTCATCACAAAGCTAAAGAAAGACCTATTTGTAGAATTTGACATGAAAGATCTTGGTGTCATGCACTACTGCCTAGAATAGAAGTTTGAAGAAATACAAAAAACACATTAAATATAAGTCAACACAAATATGTTAACCATTTGTTGAAAAAGTTCCACATGCAAGATTGTAGCAGCTCTAATGGAACAAAATATGAAGTTGACCAAAGAGGAAGAAAACCCAACTTGGAAGGTATATAGATGGCTTATTACATCTTTGATATATTTGACAATCACAAGGACTGATATACATTAGCTATTAATTCATTGGCATAGTTTATGTCAAAGCCAAAATAATCACACTTTACTGCATCCAAAACACCAAATGATTTGTAATTGAATACAGAGGAAGTCATATCCAATTGCTTGGTTACTATGCTAGTGATTATGATGGAGATAAGAATACAAGAAGATCAACCAATATTATGCATTTTTCCTCGGTTAGGAAGCAATTTCATGGTGATTATACAATAAGCCAACTATTCTTTGTCATCAATAGGAGCAAAATATAATAGGAGCATGTAAAACTATTTGGCTCAAAAGGCTATTGTCAAAAGTTGACTATGTTGATGAGACAATACCAACAACAATAGACCATAATAATGAGTTAGCAAAGACAAAACACATTGATGTTAGAGAGCATTTGAATAGAGAAAAAGTGCTACTTGGTGACATCACAACACAACATTATGACAGCAAAGTAATGTTGTAGGCATCTCTACTAAACATCTTGGAGAATAGATTTTCGAGAAACACTGACAAGCTCTTGGTTTGCAAAACTCAAAGGAAGGGTCACATTCCTAGTAAGGGGGAGTCACGAAAGTAATGCGGAGTCTTTCTTCAAACCGTAGAATCATTATCTTGGCCTAGAAGGCCAACTTCATGATGTTGATCATGAGGGAAGGCGTTGAGACGAACAATGTCAAAGTCATGTAAATAACACATGTACATGTTGCTAATAGAGTGCAAGAGTAGAGGGGTATATGCTAAGGTAGGGGTAGAGTGGTATAGGCTAAGGTCCATTTTAGGGAAGATCTAGAGGAAATGAAGAGCAACGCTATCCCTATTTCCTAATTGTATATAAGTATGCATTCCTTCATTTTTCAATAGAGTTGTACATTGTAAGTTTCTATGGTGTACTTTCCACCTCCCTAGAGCTCTTTACTTTTGTACACTTGTGCTACCTCCTCCTACTATTTATATTTGTGCTATGATGTGGTTTTGACCGTCTCCTAAAGATAATGGACATGAAACTTTGAGGTTTTCCTATTGACTCTCTTGCACTCTTCTTTCAAGCTTACTTGTGTTGTGGGCATCCTTCTACTATTCATGGACAATTCCTTTGTAAGTTTGCTTGTTCTCTTAGCCTAACTTTGGAGATGGATTTCTCATGGTTTAAGTGCAAGAACTTGAAACTTTTGTTGGCCTTCAAAAATGTTTGAAGTTCATGTTTCTAGCAGCTAATGTTATTGAAATGTTTTACACAATTCTAATCACATGTGTTCTATGAATTGCAAATTGCTCACCCATGATCTACCTTAACCTTTTATATATGCAATAGACTAACAATTTGTCATGCACACTTTTCAATGTATATTTAAAATGCCTTTACACTAGGTACCTAGCCTTCCATGAGATAGCTTCTCTCTTGAGGTCATAAAAATGATGCCCAAAACTTGCATCAAACATTGGTCAACCTCAGGTTCAACCTCAGGTTCACGACCGTGAGCTAATTGCCTTGTATGATCTAGATCCCTTGATAATCTCCTTGTAATGCCATGTCATATACGCAAGTTTTTTTATTTTAGCAATGTGGATTTGGATGGCCTTATGTCTTTTCATGGTCAGAGAATGGTTTGTAGTACCTTTTGGGGGGCGGGATCCATGCTTATGAAAAGCAATGATGTGCAAAACTAAAATGCGATAATATGAGTTGGAATGGAAGACAAGATTCTTGAAAAGTGTTGCCTAACTTTGATCATCAACAAAAAAAAGGAAAGTTTATTTTGTGTCCTCTCTTTCGGGTTTACGTAAGTATTCTAAAGGTTTTTATATTTTAAATGTAGTTGTTTCTCTTGATTTTAAATGATTGGAATTTTTTATAGTTTAAAGAATCTACTCACTTCATAGTTTTTAATTGAAAGTATAGTTTTAATGTGTAGGCTTGCATTAAAAACTAGATTTTTAATGTGATAATATGAGTTGGAATGGAATACAAGATTCTTGCACTATGCCTAATGTCTCAGAGTACTTATTGAGCTTTCACGGCTATTTTTAGGACTGTTTCTATAGAGGAGTGCTATAGCAATAACTTGGATTGTGATTGTGGAAAATTTCCACCTGTTTATCCTTCTTCAAGAAAAAATGGTACTATAATCTCTCTCTCTCTCTCTCTCCCCCTCTCTCACACACACACACACACACACACACACACACAATAATGCACAGTATATGCGGGAATTGATGCCCCCGTTAATAGTGTGTGGAGAGGCTTAGATTTGTGGGGCGTTACGCATGACATTTAGAGGTATGGAAAGCGCAATGGAAATTTGGGTGGAAGGTGTGCGGAAGCGGCCCGCCTTGCTTGTCAGCTACTTTCCAAGAACGCTCACGGAAGTTTCTTTCCCGCATCAGCCATCCTTACTTTGGACTCTTGCGCTCTGCGCGTCTCCGCCTTAGCCCTTTCTCCTCATGTCTATCTTCCCTCCTCCTCACCCTTCATTCTTTGCCCGCTCCCTCTCCCTGTCATGGCCCTCTGCCTCCTTTGACCCCTTGTAATTCCTTCTCGCTCCCCCTTTGCATCTCTCCAATTGCCAGCCTGGCTGCTGCACGATCTCCTTTACCCTTCGCAATCCGCCCCTCCGACTTCGGATGTCGGAACGCAGTTAGACGCTGGGGTGCGCTTCACAGGCCGGATCTCTTTGCTGCTCCGTCTACCCCATGGCACAGAGCGATCGCAGCGTGTGGGTACTTCCTCCGACCGAAGGCTTCGAGGATTTTCTTCCCGTTATGGCCGAGAAGCTGGGTGGACAGGATTTCATGACGGAGCTCTGCAACGGTTTCAACCTGCTGGCCGATCGCGCCCAAGGCACCATAACGTTCGAGAGCTTGAAGAGCAACGCTGCGTGCCTGGGGTTGGAAAGCATGAGCGACGATGAACTTCGTGCGATGATCAAGGAAGGGGATTTTGATGGTGATGGGATGCTCAATCAGCAAGAGTTCTGCATCTTAATGGTGCGAATGAGTCCCAATATAATGGCCGACGTGGAGGGGTGGCTGGGGGAGGCCCTGGAAGAAGAGTTGGAGGAACTGATGAACCAAGATGCTCCTGTGAGTCCTGAAGATTTATCTTCTTTTCTACACCTTTGAAACCGGCATCAGGCCAGAGGAATCTATTGCCACTGTACAAAGAAATAAGAGAACTCTGTTACAGGCTGCAGCTCATCACTATGTATGATGCCGGTATCCACATGATTTTCCATCTTTCCCTGCGTTCTCGGGAATCTGCTAACGTTCCATCTATATCTGGTTCTCCTCTATGGTTATCGTGCCTCTCAGCGACCAATAAACCCAAGTTATTCTCTCTCTCTCTCTCTCTCTCTCTCTCGTACGCACATTAGACCTTACATCCCCTAAGAATTAAAGTGTTTAACTGATGCTTACTTCCTAAAATGTTCCCAAGTTGCATTTGTGCTTCATTTCAGATTGGGATTCATGTCTTCACTAAGATATTTAACGTATATTTTCGCTTGGTAAAATCATTTTGCGAGCAGCTTGCAGAGCATTTCATTGATCTTTCTGCAATCAGTTTCATAATGTCTAAATTTGTGAGACTTGTCATATTTCTTGATAGATTTCCTCTACCTTCAAAGTTTGCTCAATTCAAGAAGTAATTCAATTTTAATATGTACCTCTTTCTGCAATTTGATGAATTCAAGAATTAATTCAATCTTAATTTGTACCTCTTGAATGTTAATGTTGTTGGGCTTGATTTCTATTTTGTTAAGGATTTATTTGTTGATGTGACAATCTTTGTATGATAATATGGCTCTTCCTATAATCTATTTGAGGTTGCAAAGCCTTCCTCTCTTGTTTACCTTGCCCTTGCTTAAATTGCTTGGGTCCTTAATTTTTTACCCAACAAAACTGATTGTGGCTCTTTTGGTGTTGTTAGTGGCTTTGAATGGCTATGCTTTGTCATAACCTTCTCCTATTATATGGATTTGTCAATATCATTGATCCTTAGCACATTGCTTTGTTAGAAGCTTTGATTGATTTTATTCATGAGTGTTAGAACTCTTTATATATTTGATAGATATAGTGTTGCAAACATGTCCCAGGTCGTTTTTTATGTTTTGACTAAATTCAATTGTCTAAGCATTACATTTGGTACATTTTGTTTATCCCAATCTTGTTGTGCCTGTGGAATGACTGGATCGGTTCTGTGTATTATGTCTTAGTCATCAGACATCAAAACTGATCAAAATAGGCAAATTTTTAGAATTCAAAATTGGGTGAGGGTTGAGACACTAGAGGAAATCCCCTCCTTGGTAGCAATCCCTATAGTTGAGAGCTTTTGGCTCTCCGATACCTAAGTTCAACAATGTAGAGAATTGGTTTCCATATGTCTTGTAAACACACACACACATGCACGCATGCATAAGCACATGTACACGTGCATAAGCACATGCAAAAGAAATCTTGTATGCTGCATGCATGTGTGAGTTTTGTGTTGCTCACAATAATTTCTACATTATATCACAGCCCATGGTGGATTCTAGGGTTGGTATCCTTCCATATTAGAGTAAATGCATGCTCAAACTCTAAGAGTATCACTTGATGCCAACAACACATGTTTTGTAAATTTTTGGGGATTTCGAACAAAGCCCAAAAATCCTTTCCAAATGAAAATTAATTTTAAGACACCTTAATTTTGTAATCATTAGGTAGAATTTAGGTTGTGAAACACATAGTCAACTTTAGCAAAGGCATGCATAATCTGATCAATATCCTTGTGTGTATGTCCAACCTATAGAAATACTACTTGACCTCATTGAAGATTCCATGAACAATTAGCGTCAAGAAAAATGAGGACATGAATACATTCTTATCTCTCAAGCAATTATGTACTTTTATTCTCATAATATATTGGTGCTAGGTGACCTTGTTGCATGCACAATGTGAATTGCATGCATAATGTATGTTAAAGCTTGATTGCTGTCATGAGAATCTAAGGATATGTCTACAAAACCATGCACTAACACTCCATAAATGTGTCTTCAAAAAGTGATGGAGTGGCAAAAAAGTGAGGCAATGTTTTGTTTTTTACTTCATATTAACTATTATAAGACAAGTTTACTTGTTTGGATGCCAAATATTCATCTCACATGTCAAATATGTCCATGATGATATTTGCACTTCCTTTTGTATAACTCCCTATTTTCTAGACTAGGTGTACTCTCAAATTGCCCATTTTTTGGGAGTAGATGCAATCTCGTTCCAAGTTATCACATTCATTTAATTTTGACATTTTCTTCTCTTCTATCAAAGAGTATACAAAATACAAGAATAAACCACGATATGCCATCATCCCCTTAGTTTTTCTTAAATGTAATCAGTTTTTTTCTTAAGCCCCTTGGAAGATACTTTTTAGTGAACTCTTCATGGTTAGGAAGTTTATGAGAAAAATGGGATTTGGCAAAGAACCTTCATGAAATCATTCAGAAGTGCTTAGTTAAACTTGAGCTCCTTGTTTTGGACTTCCCTGTCGTTTCATGACTGTTGAAATTCACTTCTTCTTTGGCCTTACCATCTAAATCCCAATATGCTCCATGTGATAATATTGTAGTAACTCAATATTGATTATTGTAAATCCTCTTCCCATTTAAAAGAGGATTGATAGCTAGGATTGATTTATCATTTCAAAGAAAGAAACAAGTTTTGGCGAGGATGTACTTATTCCTTTCACTTCCTCTCTTTTGCCACACATTTTTCGTACATGTCTTAATATAAAGCAAGTCAATGGAATGAATGCATCTGTGCTTATAACTCCTAAATCAAATCCATTGATGATATGCTCCTCATTCATTATTTTCATTTTGTTTGTCTTGTTAGAGTGATTTTGATACTTTCTTCACCAAGTTTGTTAATATCGATGAACTCATCCATGCTTAATAAGACATCACTAATGATACCTTCCCTTTCTCAATGTGCATGAATTTGCTTACTTTGGATAAGACATCAAATATCTATGATTGAAATCATATATGTCAAAAAGGGAATCGATTCTATATTTTAGAAAGGTACTCACTTTAGTATAGAGGTTTATTTATCCAATTCTATTGATCTATGTATTAATTAAGATTGTATAATCTTGGCTTGTGGGTAATATTATTCCCCATAGAGTAGCTTATGGGAGATGGTATCCAGCTTCACTGCTTGGAATATATGGGTTGCATGCTGTTGCTGTAGTTTGTTGATGGGAGGCCACTAATTGCCATTTGGTAAAGACATTATCTACACTTTATGTTGATGGAGGGGGGCTATACCTTCTCCATTGACCTAGCCTCCCCACCTTATACGATCTAGGGTTAGTGGGTTTTTTGGATAGAGGCATAGGATGCAATGCCTCCTTCCCAAACTTGTGTTGTGTCCTTGCCCCATAGGGTAGCTTATGGGAGATGGTGTCCAGCTTCACTGCTTGGAATATATGGGCTACATGTTATAGTTTGTTGATGGGAGGCTGCTAGGTCCCCCAATAGCCACTATAATTGCCATTTGGTAAGACATTATCTATACTTTGTGCATCATATGGGAGCATGGGACTTCAAGATCTCGGATGAATGTTGAGAGATGGATGCAGTTTTGCAAGTCTTGGCCTATAGGTGTCTTCTATGTTTTCACTGAGTGATCCATTCATTGGGTATATAGTCCTCTACCTTGGTTGTTGGCCCCTGTTTCAGAGATTCTTGAGATAGTTAGCTAGGTTCTGTAAAAAAAAGCTGATTGACAACTAGTCCTTTTTTCTAGCATTTTCTTCCACGATCAATGTCTCATGGATGATTAATCGATCTGGTTGGTTTTCCTTTCAAGAATCGATAAAAAGTCACTTTCTCTGAGAAAAAGAAGAAGAATTTAAGGAACTTGGAAGAGGTATACAATTGGAATTCTTTCTAATTGCTCGGATACTATATGGGTTGGCATTTGCAAACCAAAACAATATTTGAGATTATGTTGTGAGCTACTTGGCACGTAGAATGACTGTAAAGAGTGGATCACTCATCTACATATAAAGCCTCAAAACATTTTGCTAAACAATGCTTTATGGCAAAAGTCATAGATTTCAAGCTTTATGGTCATAACCACTAGCAGCTAGACTATCTAGCACTAGAATGCCTTTTGCAAGCTTTGATAATGGACAAGGAATATGTGTAAATTTTGGATCGATGAGAAGATCAAAATGTATTCTGAGGCCATTTGGAGGCTTAAAACAAGCGTAATTGATGAGATAGATGCACTTGGGTTTAAACATGCCATATCTACTATTGGAAGAATTGTCCACACACATCTGCAAGGATACCAACTCGATACCAATAGCCAACACGCTCCTTCTTTGATTGCTTCTTGGTCTTTTTGAGAGCTCTAGGCACCTTGATAACATTGAACCTTGGAGATCTTTTGCAAGTTGTCTTCATCATGCTATATGCCCAAATTTGCAGGCCATATACATTTTTTATGTTTGAAATAGTACGTGTCTTTGCATCTTGCTAGATTAATTTTTGCATTTTTTAAAGTTTTATGAATCACCTCTTTTGGGTTGATAATTTCTTCTTCATTGCTAGACATATATTTACGTATCCTATGTTGCTACATTAAGGTTCATATCATGTAGGTCCTACATCTTATTATCATCATCCTAGTCATTGAATGGTTCAAGTGGTTTAGAAGTTCCAATCTGGTCTAGACTTGTTTAGTAGATCTGAATCAGACAATCACATTTGATTTTAGTCGGCACATTTGGTTGTCCTTGAAGAGTCCAATAGATCTAGCTTGATTTGAACAAATTTGATAGATTTGGATTAGATTGGCACATTTGCTTTGAGTTGGCTCTTCAAACTATTTATTATTGAAGGATCTAGCAAAACAATCCAAACTAGTTTGAGTAGGCACATATAACCATTGAATGATTAGGGCTGATAGTAGATTTAGCCAACTCAAAGCTGGCACAAATCCTGAGACCTGACTTGACACTCCTCAAGAAAAATGCAATCAAGGAGGATCAAAAAATGTGCGTGACAAGGTAATGGTACCCAGAATTAACATATTTGACATTCACACTTTGCAAGAAGAATGCTTTGCAACAAGAAGAGTTAAGAACTAAATACAATGTAGAGTACTATAAGAGTAAGTTTGGCCAATATTGTAAGGAGCAACATCGTCAAGATGGAGGTTTCATCTTAAGGAGAGAAGTGACATGTGAAACAAAGCAACAACAAGGCATCCCACTAAAGTAGGTTTTACTTGAAGGGTGAGAAATGGCAAGTTTGATATGTAGAAGAAATAAATGGTAAGGAAGCCACCAATAGCTTCTAGAGGAGAGCAAGGAAGGCAAGTTTGACATGTAAAAAATGAAGGAAAGGGATGGGCTACGAGGAGTGGCTTGACTAGAGAAGCTGAGGGTGTGAAGAATAAAAGCATAAAAACAAGGGAAAATCTTCAAGGAATGTTTTATCACCAAAACTACCCTTGAGACCACAGCCTCAAGGATAGCTTTGGCAATGAAACATCCCCTAAAGAAAATCAAGCACTCAGTCACTCTAGGCCCATACATTGCAAATCTAGTTGGATGGTCATATTTGGCCTTTGCATAAGTCAATATATCTGATGGTTATTCAAGAATATGGACTAATTTAGGAGATTCAGTCCAATTTGATAGATCTAGATTGGGTTGTCACACAGTCTAAGCTAACACATTTGGCTATCATTGAATGGTCTAGCAAATCTGACTTGAATATGATAGATTTGGATTGTAATGACACATCTTGTACAAGCTAACACATCATTGTCATTAAATTTCCAACAAATCATAGGGTCCGATAGATTTGGTCTAGTGTAAGTTGGCACATCTAATAGTCATTGAACACTCCATACTAATTTGATACATTTGTCCTTGTCCAAATTGGTCTAATAGATTTGGATTAGACCATCATAGTTCATTTCAGCAAACATATTTTGTTGTTATTTAATGGCTCAATAGGTCTAACTTGGTATAAAAATTTTTAATAGATTCAAATAGGATCATAATACTTGGTCTAAGCTATAGCACATTTGACTATCATTGAACAATCCATCAAATCTAGCCTAGTCCATCTTGGTGTCGACTTAGTGCTCAACTTCATGGCCTACAAGACATAGACTTCATGGCAACACCAGCTTCCTTTGTGAATGATCCCAATCTTTGTGGGTAGTTGGCTTCTAGCCCACAGTTGGACTTATGGTCCACTAGGTCCACAAGCATCCAATAAAGCAACTTAAGAGAAATTTCAACATGTAGAATTCTGTGTTTTCTAGGATTTGTTGCTTTGAAAGAAACCAATCAAAATTCATTGGCTCTAATGGCATCATGCTCCACTTCATTTACATTGTCCTACTCTGATCAACGTCCAATTATTGTAAATAAATAATTTGTTGATGGTAACCACATGCGCTTGTTTTAGAAGCACATTTTTTTCACCTCAAATTGTGGCTGTTGTATTCCATAGCATCTTGAAATTGGTTGAATCTAGAAATTTACATTCTAGAACTCCATCCTCAAGTAAATCCATGTAATGAATAGCATTTTTTACCTACAACAAACTTTACCTGATGTAGCCAAAACTATGAAAACATGTCTCACTGCAATATGATGCAAAGAAGAAGAAAACGATTGTAGAAAAGGGGTAGGGGATAGATTGGAGAAAGATGGGATTGAGGAGAGGAAGGAAGAGAGAGGATGGGGGAGAAGGGGTTGGAGAGAGAGTAAGAGGTGGGAAGTGTTGGATAAGTTGGAGCCTCAGATGTGTGTGTGTGCGTGACTAAGGTTGTATGTGACTAAGGTTCTAAGGTTAGCGTGTCAGTGTGAAGGTACTTAATATTGGCCATCATATCAGCTCTCTTTGATTGCCTTGTTTAACAAACACACGCCATCTTCTCTGCCTTCATATTAGGCTCTTAGAGATAATGTTGGCCACCACCCATTATTTCCACAATCAATATAAGTTCATGATCAAGCATGGTGTGTTGTTCTTGTTCAATGCTGGCTTCTCTAAACTTGTGCACCATATGATAGCTATGCTGCGGCATTGCAATAAAAGGAAACATTAACTAAATCTGTCAATTGCAAAAGGACGGACTACACGCTTTTGAGTTTTTTGTAATCCACCATCCCTTCTTGAATACTACTCTCACATTACCACCAGAGATAGATAGATGGCAGGTAATTGGAGATTTGTAGAGTTCATGCGGATCTTGCATGCTAGCTTCTTGCAAATCTACACTAGGTACCCCTTGATGTTTTAAACACATTTTTTGCTATAAGTTTTTTTTTCTTCAGTGCCAAAAGTTCTAGATTCATGACCATCGTGTTGATGTTGGCTTAGTGCTACTACCGCACTAGTTCTTGGAGTTATTTTGGTAGTGGCTGAAGCTACTTCTAATTAAACCAAAGAAAATCCATTTACCTTAATCACTAGGTCACGTGAGACCTACATTGGATTCCACAATTGTTCATATATATTTAGCATCGAGCAATCCCCTTTCTTAATTTATGTTCTTAGCATGCCATCAGGTAGGTTTAAAACCATCTCAATGGTTGAAACATCATGTTGTTATAGTGTAATGAGTTTTGGGATGGATTGAACCATGTGACCTATAAGCTCCCTCAAATGGTTTAAAAGAGAATTAATAAAAATATATAAAGAATTTAAATTAAATTAATGAATTTCTAAAACTTTACTATTCGTTTGTCGGTGGCAGATGAGCAGCCAAAAAAAAGGAATGCAAGTGAAAAACTTCAAAAAGATTTATTGATGCTTTACAAGAGAATAAATGAATTGGTAGACATGGGAGTGATGCCTTGACATGTGCCATTTACCCTCATATAGCTTCTTACTTCTTTCAATGCTGGCACACCTTTGAAGGCCAAAGATCCAGAGATAACTTAAGCCCACTAACTTAAATTCTTTATAATATATCTTACATGAAACTCTAACATATATAAATTAAGATCCTTGTGCTTGCTTCCCTATATAGTTGAACTTGCTAGTGTATGCACTAATGGCCACCATGGGATTAACATGGTGCGCCATGGGAATCAATGCCCATGTCTCCCAGATGAATGCGCAGTCTGCAGGCTACCTTGATCCTTATCATGTGTTGCAAGGGAGACCGAGTTTTGTAGCCTAAGGTCTCTGTGGGAGCGAATGGTTTGTCCAAAGGGAGACCGTGAGTGGCCCGCATTGAATGCATTCATGGCACATGCAAATATTATAGTCTGAAGCTGAAGAAGAGGCAATTTCATGTCTATCCAAATGAAATGAGGGAAGACAACCATGTTTCTTAAAAATGGAAGAGATTTGAAAATGTCAATGTTGAAGGATCTGATAAAAAGAGATGGCTACTATCGTACAAGAGCACTTAGTCGAGGGAGCTTATGGGTCACTTGGTTCAACCCATCCCAAAATATGTGCTTCACAATTTCATGGCCAGCTGGCAGGATATGCAGTTTAGGACGTGTCTTGCCAATTTTTCCCATGACACTATTGTCTCTGTTGCTTTAGAGATGCTTCCCTTCAGTGAATTCTTCTTCCATGATCCTGATGGCTTTGCTTTAGGAGTGCTCAAGGTATGATCTAGAATAGCTGCTCCACGTAACATGTCAATGCCAAACTCAGCAACGAGGCAAACCAATAGGGTGTAAAGTAGTAGCACAAAGATAAACATAGGTGCAATCACAAGAAATCTAGAGCCTTCCCAATTCTTAGTTATGAAGCTCATCATTGCAAGGTATTAAGGCCCACAAGAACTTTGTTTTGGACTGAAGCTTATGGAAAGATACTTCGCTACCAGTATAGGAGCTTGCTTGCGATCATGATAAAAATGGAGTCTCCTTCAAAGAAATATGTGACATCTCGTGTAGGAGTGGGTTGGTCACTCCTCCTTGTAGAGGAGTCGTCGTGAGCTCCATGTGGTTGCAAATGATAGTAGCATCAATTGTGATTACGATGTAAAGGTACCCGAGTGCGGATACCAATTGAAAGAGAATTAAAATTCATATTTGGAAGGATATTTTATGAGGTTGGAAACTCCATTAAATATGAGCATTTTTGATCATCCACAAATGATGGTAAAAATAAAAGGGTCAATTAGATCACTAAGGATATGCTTTGATTGCATTTAAGTAAAAGGAAAACTAATTGGAAACTATATTCTCCCATATTATAATTTGCAGACAATAGTGCTAGCTGGACATTCAACAACAGGTTTTAGTCCATTCATGATGATGTATTGTTTTCAACCTAGAGTGCTAGCTGTAGTGGGAGTAAAAAAAGAGAAGATTCAAGCAACCAAAGATTTTCTTGAAGATATGAATGAAATGCTTAAGTTAGTCAACGATAGCATTAGAAAGGCTCAAATTAGAGCAAGAAGTTATGCAAATCCACACATTTAAAACACTAAAAAAGTTACTAAAACATTGAAACCTTGTACCAAAAGTATGTACATCAATAAGTAACATGTGTAGAAGCACAAATTTCCACAGAAAATCTAGCATTTTTGTACAAGATTCATCTATAACTAGGTATCCAACAAGGATGGAGCTGTCATTTGAACAAGGCATAATCCCTAATAGATACAATTTCAAATGACAACAATTGTATTGCAAATCCCACAATACAATTGTGTGGAAAATCTAGCATTTTTGTAGAGGGCTCACCTGGAACTAGGTATCCAACAAGGATGAAGTTGTCATTTGAACAAGGCACAATCCCTAATAGATACAATTTCAAATGACAACAATTGTATTGCAAATCCCACAAGATTTCAGGACCAATGTCAACACCATGTCGCATATTATGGATAAACACTAACCTATAGAGTGCTAAAAGGAAAGAAAGGTTAGAAACTATAACCCTAATGAACTTTTATCCATTCATTCTTTATAACTAATCTAATAGACAATTAGTTATTTGTGGTATGCTCCATAGATGTGTTCTCTCTCCTCCTTCATTAGCTTGTAGAGATTCCATCTTGTGGTATTTTAAGGAATCATGTGCTCTTTATGAGAAAATTTTGAGTAATATTGTTTGTCCTGTGTGTGTGTGTGTGTGTGTGTGTGTGTGAGAGAGAGAGAGAGAGAGAGAGAGAGAGATGATATGATATGATTGTATTAAATTCCTCTTGAGACCCTGCGGGATCTATGGGACTGGTGACGACTATTAAACGAAATAGTGGTCAATTACATCTAGTAAAACAAAATTCTCACAAAGATTTTTATGTTGTGAGAATTTGCTATGCTATTTTGTGGCTAATCTGAGAACTTTGCTACGGTGTTCCAAGATTTCTTTTAGGTAGCTTCTAAGCTTGTGGGTTGGCTATTCTAATAGATTTTTTAGATTGTTTCTATCATCCTAATTATTCTTTGTAATGTGTGCATATGCTTGACATGTCAAGAGCACGTGTTGCTCATCTTCTATCTCCCTATAGGGACAAATTTTGCTTAACCTTCCCTCTCTTGGAATCCTGGGCCACATCCATCTGTTGTTCTCCACTTCTAGCTAGTCCTTAGTTTGCATATTAAATGCCTTCTTAATATTGAAATGTGCTTCCTAAGATATTTTTGCGTCGAATATATGTCTATCAAGTTAGTTTTTTGTTTATAGCATTTTTGTTCCTGGATCATGCCATATCTTCTATAGCATTTTTTGCATTACTAATTCTCTGATTTCACCTGCGCTTTTTGGTATATAAACAATCATTATTCACCATATCTCCTTCCATTCCTCCCCATCTCTATACCAGCCTGTGGTGGTCGTAGTGGCCTCCATTACTTTGTGTGGTATTTGGTGTGCATACATCTTCTTAATCTTGTTGTGGTATCCCAGATATTGGCATAGTGCTTCTCCTCCAATGGTATTGTAGTTGTTTTAGCACATACACCTTGTGTATGTGCGATTATATCTAGTTCTCCTATGGTAAAGCATTTTTCAAGATAAAAAATGGTCACAGTAGTCTACAAGATTAGTGTAAGATCCATCTCTTTGATGGGTTGCATAGCTAGCTCTCCATTGCAACCAAACTTCTTGAGAGGCTCTATTACAACCTTAGGTGTTTTTCTCTCCAAAAGTTTAGTTTCCATTATATTGTAATGTTGTAATGGAATTCAAAAGCATGCACACATTACTATTGCGATATGCGTCAATTGAGTGTACATCAAATTGTGGGTTACATCTTCCTTGCATTGTAAAAAGCACAACTTTGGTGCAAGCGAATGTTTCTAGCATATCTTGTTGATGCTTGAGAATGCACTCTACAAAATCCTCCTTAGTATCTAAGAATGAGGTACTTATAATCTTTTGAGAGCCTTCTTGTGGTCCTAAAAAATGTCTCATGCCATTATCCATTCAATGACTCCCACTTGATATGCACCATGTACTGTAATTTATCTAGAAGGATGTGGAGCCACTAGGTTGCAAGTATATATCATGGAACCATTGAACCTCATGCAATCATGCTAATCTAGTCAAGAGAGCATGGATCACATGTTGCATACTGATGCAAAAGTATTTCATCCTCTCTAGCCAATCCCCACTTATGATTGCATGCTCTAGTGTGCCTTTTTCTTTATCCACATCTCTACACTTCCTTTTAATGCACTATCCACATATTGACTAAAGAACCCTTCCAATGGCATCATGAGGAAAAACAAAAGCAAGTTGTTGACATTAAAGAATGGGTGTGACAATCCATATGGGCTCCTCTCGAGTCATAGCAATAACCTAGGTAAGGGCATGGAGTACCATTTGCATGGCTATCTCTCTTTGTTCCCCTTTTTTATGACTCCCAATATTGCTAATGCTTGGATTGGTCACTAGTATACCATCTCTCTTGTTAGGCTAGCAAGACCTATTAGCTGCACTTTGTTTAGTCTCATATATTTCACATCCAATCCTATCACTAATAAGGATTCTTTTTCTATGATGATTATCACAAAAGTCAAATATGTTGTGTGACTAGCCCATCGCAATAACTTCTATAGCATATCTCCCTATAGATTTTCCTTCAAGATTGCATTGCCTCCTTCCTCTACTTGCTCAGCTCGCTCCTCAACACTTCAAAATTTTATGCAAACTTCTTCTAACAAACCTTGGCCATGATGGTTTTCTTTCCATAAGGACTCTAGTCATTGTGAAGGCCATATTGAAACTCCAAAACTCTATCTACAATACCATGACATTGTCAACAAATAAAAGACTTTGACACTATGCTTCTCTGAAGTGTGTCATGATAATAATTTAATTCAAAGCATTGCATTAGATTCCCATTTTATGATACTAATAAACAAGCTCATTGCTTTGGACATTGGTTTGTATAGCAACCACCTTGTTTTCTCTACTATAGCCTTGGTCTTCAAGTTCTACAACCTATAAGTGCTCTCTAAGTGCTATCTATTGTATACTCTCTCTCTTTCTCTCTCTCTCTCTCTCTCTCTCTCTCTCTCATGCTATGTGTTGACTCTAGCAGTTGCTCTTGAAGCACCTAATTGACTAGATTGTGTTGACCCTTTGTCCATGTAATACTAAAATTTGACTTCATAGCATCACATAGACTTCTTATACATGCACAAGTTTGTAAATTGCATGCAATATTTATATTGCAAGCTATAAGACATGTTAGTGCAACTTGTGCTCTAAATGTCTATGAATGGACATCCTCCATCATGGTGGTTGACTACCATACACTATGTGTATATGTATTCATAAAAAAAGTACTTCCAATACACAATGATACTACATATAATTCAATGCATGCATGTGTGACATATAAAATAGGCATGAATGTATGAAATAATTTTACATATCAATGTAGAAGTGCATGCATTAACACAATGCATAATTCATTTTATACATGCATGATCTATGTGGAGCAATTAAAAAAATCTCCAATTGAGAAAAAGCAAAAAAAAATATTTTTTGGATAATTAAGTCACATGGAGCTTAGAAAGAGTCCCATCTATCCCTTGCCTTGTAGGTGCAAGAACCAAGAACCACTTCCTAGGCTAGGTCCTTGGGTCACCTTAGATTTAATAAAATGTTTGTAATTAAAAAGCTACATTTTAAAATGAATTCAAATTATTTAAATCAAATTAAAAATGAAACATTTTAAATCATTTTAAATTGATTTAATAAAACGTTTGTAATTAAAAAGCTACATTTTAAATCATTTTAAATGGATTCAAATTATTTAAATAATTAAAAATAGCTACTTTTATGGAAAAAAATTAGCTGATCAAGAATATACCACTTAATATTTGATTTCATTACATTGCATATCATGTACAAGTAATATTTATGGCATGGTAGTAAGGAAACCATAGGGTGGGCATTGACCTATCCACTAAAAGGTAAAAAGGTTCCTTGATCAAGCCAAAATTTTAATTATTTTTAATTTTTAAAATGATTAGATCAATTTTATTTTATTTTTAAAATTGATTAGATTGATTTAAATCACCGTTCCAAGTCAAAAAAATATAATTCCTTAGAAAACCTTGGCTTAGATTCTGGATAGAAGAGTATCTATTATCCAAAGAAGTCTGAAAGAAGTAGAAAATAATTGGTGGGCTCATCATATGGTTGTGCCAATTGGGTAGTATACTACTTTGGGTAGTAGTAGTAGTAATAGTATCACCAATAAAAGGCTTACTACCACCAATAAAAATAATACTACCAATGGTAGTACAACATCTACATGTGGTAATGTGGATAATATGGAGGTGTGAATTCTTTCAATTGATTTGCTAGTTTATTGGTAGCAGTAGTAAGATATTCATTGCTAAGTAGTGCATATGTTATCGTGGACCTTGTCCTGGCACTCAACTTATAGGTTTTCTAAACCGAGAATGTTTATCCATGATTATGTCTTTCATTGCATAAAAATGATGTTCACATATGTCACATTATGTAAAACTCGTGATTACATGAATAGGAAAACTTGACTTTTATTGTCATGAAAGACTTCATAATATGTTTGGCATTCTTCATTGCATTGATGCCACATCAACATGCCAAAGGAAAGGTAACATGGCACAAACTCATTGGAGCCAAATTATTAATGGAAATTATCAATAATCGCTAATAAGAGGTCCCCTTTGAGAAGAAGGATCAATGGACATGTTTCTTTCACTCCTAACGTGGTCCATAAATGATTTGATTGATCAAGTGAACCAAAATAATGAGTGTCGTTTATATGGCATGTCTTTACATGCAAAATGCACATGTATGCACATATACAGTTGCATGCATGGATGCGAATGCCTATGCATGTGTACATCATCCACATTACATGTGCATAATCCCTTATGTTTTGGGATGATTTCATGTATGGTGATGAATTGATGACCACATCATAAGAAACCATGTTTTTATATTTATACAACACAATTGGAAAAAAAGAACTCCATGTTTTTCCAAGAGGTTGCTTCATACAAAGTGACATCTTCTTAAACTTGCAAAAGATGTGCAAACATGGACAAATTTATGTGAAAGCATGATAGAAAGCCCAAGAAAGGTTCAACTTCAAAGAACTATTTCTAGGTTGTGCATTTGCATGATTTGAGGTAAGGTATTGGTCTCTATTTCTCTCCACTCTAGCTACACATAAGTTGTATAACAAGGACAAGCAGAATGATGGCCTTTTCTCTTTTTATTGTTGGTGAACCACAGTAATTTAAACCCAAGCAAACTCAAAGCTAAAAAATGAAATGGAAAACTATACTAAAAAGAAAAGGCATGCATTGCAATCACATGAAGCATGCGCAGGTAGTAGAACTCGAGTCAAAGGGTAATAGGTAGAATAGATTATGTAATATCTTACTTCACTTTATTTGTTTGAAAAGGGACATACTCGAGTCCTTATATTAAGGATGACCTTAGTGAAACCAAAGCTTTTACATTAGCATTGCTTGAACTGTAGTACGAACAATAAGCACTATCGTAAGGGTGAAAACATTAGAATTTAGAAGCTGAAGGAAATACACGAAATCCTAGTCTTAAGTGTCTAACCGTGAAGTAGCATATCCATTTCCCAAATCTGCCATCCAACCGAATGAAGGCCACACAACCTCAAAAGAACCGCACTTCCTCCTTGCTCATACCTATTTCCTCCTTTCCCGAGTATTGCACAGGGTGAATGAGGACCCCTTCCTCGACATCAACTACCTACCTGCTCGCCTGAGATAGAATCTACACGAGTGTTGGTCTGGTGAAGCTTTTAAAGAGATGGTGTAGGGCTCGTAAATTTTAAATGTGAATCTGGCGATCGCCGACAACAGGAGTAAGAGGAAAAGAGAGAAACCTGTGAATTTGTGGCGTTTAATCTACCAACCTTAGGCTGCAAGGAGGAACTAGCGTTTGGTACCCGAATTCGGTACAATGGCACGACTTAGTGGATAAATTCCGTTGCCTGGCTGCAACCACTTACCCGTCTTAGGCGCCTTTGAGCTCGTGCGAAATCCTTCATTTCTGAAATGCTGTTGATGGCGGTGATGCTTGTCTTCTTTACTGACTGTCGGCTCCTTACTGCCCTTCTTAGCATTTGCCGAGTCCCCATTTCTAGGCAAGCAACTCGCCGGCGCCCCCTCAGCACCTGTGATCCTCGGCAAGGCCTTTGAGTACTCTGCCAAATTCTTGCTAGCCGGCTCCGGAGCGGCTTTTTGAAATGTTTTGAGCAGGCTTTGAAAAACCTTTCGGAATCCAGTTTTCTGTTTTATATCTTGTGGTTGTACTCGAGAAGGAGGAGGAACGGGAACAACTGTGCCCGCAGAGAAGGGATGTATCAAAGGACTTCGTTTGGAAGATTTTGTGAAAGGAAGAAAAGACGGGAGATGGATGGAACGAGGGATGTAGGGAGTGCCATGCATATTAGGAGGCTTGGGAAGTGGAGATTGGAGGAGATGAGGGGGAGCTGTGACGGCATGGACTGTTGTTAAACAACGTCCCAGCTGATTCGAGAGACAAAGCAACTCGAAGGAGTCGTACAGAGAGCTCCCACAGTCCCAAGGGGAGTCGTGCTGCTTGCCATCCTTGGCCCGCTCCCTCTGAAAGCACTTGAGAGTCTGGTGCTGAGGCAGTAAGCTGAGAAGTGCAAGAGATTGCCCAGCATTGATAGAGGAAGGATCGAGCTTCTCTCCCTGAAGCTGTGCTTCGGTCTTGAATCTGGAAGCTTGAGGAGCAACGAGCCCCGGAGGACTACAACCCATAGCAGCATTTCCTGAGACGGAGTGCATTCGGCTAGCTCGAGCAGCTGAGCTGCCGCGTCGCCCATGTCTGTACCAAGCCAAGGCAGCTGCCTTCCTGTGAAGGAGGACGATGCTCTCCTCGGTCTCCCGTTCATGATCCTGCTTCATGGTGTGGGTGTCGTCTTGCATCCGAGCCAGTGTAACTTGCAACAAGCTGATCGACAGCAGCTGCATGCAAGCTCTAGCGTAAACTAGGCGATTGTCCTGCTATGAACATCGCGCCTGCGTCGATGTTGTTATCCTTCCAAGTTAGAGGGCGTTGCTGTTGCTGCATGCGCTGAGCTGAGGTGAGCAGATCGTAGCAACAGCAACTGGCGTTCCAGAGGCTATAAGCATACTTACCACCTTTGCTTTTCTTATTTTTTTGAATTGTCTACCCTTGCTTTTTCCCTACCTTGACAGTGACCGTCCACTCCCACATTTAACTATTTGACCACTCAAAATTCCACCTCACATTCCACATTCCATGTCGATCTCTGCCAGCTGGCCCTTCCCTTTTATAGAGCCACAATGTCATTCAATCCTTCCCCCCTCTCTCGCTCTCTGTCTCTCTCTCTCTCTCTCTCAACTTTCTCTCAAGCTTTCTTTTTCTTTTTCTTTTTTAAGAATCCCTACAATGGATTATGATTCCTAATGCTTGCTTCGCCTTATCATAATTCTCACTCTCACCTTTTGTCGCTTGAAAAGACACATAAAAATCCCAAAAGTTTAGAATTTCCCATTCGCTGACACAAGCAACATTGATGGGCAAACAAGCCATGATTTTTTTCACTCATAACAACATGTTGAAATGTACCCCTTTCATGTATTTCAGCTTTATCATAATAAAAGTGGCCACTTAGCCTATATGCACACTAATTTTTTTCCCTACATATCTTAAGGTCTATTATAGTATACAATAAGGTCGAATACATATTCACTATTATTGTGGCTTCCTCATGGTCGGTTCATGATTACAACACAACATTGGTGCAAGTTAGAAGGTGGTTTATAATATAAACCTCTATAGGTCCCCCCCAACTTGATAAAAATCCTAAAAACTATAATTAAATTAGTCTTGAGGAGCTAACAGCAAGGCTCAAGCTAGCATCTAACTTTCTAGCAAAGTGGCACAAAAAGATTACAAGGTTCTTACTTTTATCATTTCCAAACACAATGTAAGAAGGCCATTTTCCAGTTATTCCATCATGGTTTGTTTTAAGCAAGTGATACATTGCACATGCATACATATACTTAATTTGATGAGTTTATAGTCAAAGTCCTCTTGCTTAGATTGGCAAAAGAATAGCTAGATCTTGTCATGAGCTTTGGCTTAACATTCATTTAGGTTATTAGCCATCTGTCCATGCATTCATGATGTGACTTGTGAGTATAAAATAAAGGAGGGAGCCACGTTAAAGGAGCTTCATTGAAAACATGTGCACATTTATAAAAAATGATTTGCTCTCCAATTTGAAGATTTCTTCTTTCTTTTATAATTGGATGACATTTTACATATTGAAAAATTAAATTATCCCCATAAGAGGGAAACATCGAAAGGGATGACAAATTATCATATCACTTTAAGGACAATTATGTTTTGGAAGATGTTAATTTTATGGACTCCATTACATTACATGGATTTTAAATTTTTTGTTGCAATGAAAAATCTAGTACATGTTTCAAGAGGATTATCATAATAATATAGTACAAGTCCATCCACACTAAAAATGTTCCCTAAGATGGGAATATTGCAACTCTTATTCTAGAAAAATAGCATTTAACAACCATAAGTAAGAAGTACAAGTTTAGTTGGTCGATAAGGTTGTTTCAACTTTATTTATGAGCTACCTTTTAGTGACATTAGAGCATCAAAGTCAATCTATCTTATGAAGAAGCCCTTTATATTTTAGCTATATTTTGTGGCATTAGAGCTTCAAAATCAAGCCATCTCATGACAACCCTTTTCATATATTATGTGGCGTATGTATGGAAAAGGGCATTTATGTATGGGTGTGTTCATTTTTTTGACACAATTCCAACTAAATAATATAGATCAATCTTTGAAGCCTCATTAGAGGGGTTATTTGAGAAGAAAATTTCCCATTGTTTTGTCATAGTATGCTTTAAATAGTGTAACATCTATTTTGGCTACATAACATTGGTACCCGTTTTAAAATTCCCTCAAAAATTTATTAAAAATACAACTATTTTTAAAACATGTCATATTCTACGTAGTCAATTTTTTGAAAGTTCTTAAATTCAAGAAATTTTTGTGCATTGTGTTCACAAATTACTAAGGAACTCGACTACATCACAAAATATCAATCTATTTTGAAAAATCAAGAAGTCCATGAGTTTTTTCTTTTCTTCGACCTAGTGTTTTATTTTGAAAAACTACATGATACAACTTAGGTTGTTACGCGTAGTAGCATGACCTCATTATTACTATTCAAATTTAACTTTGCATTATCACACTAACTACTGAAAGAACATGAAAATATGACCAAACTAATAAAATAAACTCTATGCCTCCTTCCTTAAAATGTGCAAGCATAGGGATTGTCAAATATCTTAGAAACACTTATTTATTCAAACCACCCATATTCATGAAACTGTTTACACAAATCCACACTAGAGTGATGAGTCTAGTCATATGTGCCAAATGTATTGTCCAAATCATCTGTAGGATCCCTGGGCTTACTCTATGGGTTTCTCAATAACTTTCTCTTTCTCAACCTTCTTCTCCCAAGTGTTAGCTAGCTCGCCTGCCTCCATAAAACCGGGCTTGAATATTTCTGGAGGTTGGGGCTCACATGACAAGGCTACCACTAGATCTGCGTCAAACTTTCCACCTTTCAATCCAAGCTCTTAATTGTCATCAGGCAAGTGGTGAATTGTTGTCAATCTCTGCTTTGTGTAATCACATTGAATAGGATCTTTCTCAACTGCAATTATATTATTATGATCCTTTTTCAAGGCATGGGCTATTACTGTGCCCAAACTAGCAAATAGATCAAGTATCCACTCATTCTCATTTGAGAATAGATCAATAAGGATCTGTAGTTTCTGATAAGGATTGACTATCTCCCCATTCTTATCCATTGTCACATGCTTGAGCTTCTTTGTTATAGCTAGAATAATAATATGATCTAAAGTGTAAGTAGCAGATGGAGGGAAATTGATATGACCTATTCTTTTCTTGCCAATGACAAACCAATATCCAATTGAAATGTTCTTTGTAGCATCTTTTCTTGCCATCAACAAACCAATATCCAATTGAAATATTCTCTGTAGTGGAGGTGAATCAATGTCCTTTCATCTACCTAGCTTTTAGATTTATCAAAAGAAAAAACAACTAACCAAAAAACATCTCTGCATTATGTTGGTAGCACTCACTAGTAAAGTGGGTCATGTCCAGCATATTTATAATTGATGACACTCATCACTACCTCAGATTGCAAGTCTGAATGAAAAATTACAACACACCTAAGTGTTTCCATTGTTATCATCATGAACTGATCAAGAAAACTCATTAGCTCCTTCACCTTGTAAGGTACTTCATGGAATGTAAAGCCTGGAGCATTAAAACCATATGGTATATCTGCATCAATTGACCAATGTGTACTCATTCTTCAGAACTATCTTTGACAATTCATTGCAATCACTCTTGCTGATCAAACTTTAACATATCGTCATTAAGAGTGATAGATAGTTGTCATGTTCAATGCTCTTTTTCTTTGATATCTAGATCAATGAGTTGCTTGAAACTAGCAACTATCATGGTATGCGCAGATCCCTTCTTGGTTCATTTTTTATAATTATTATCAAAATAATAGTTTAATGTTTTTATGCATAAAAATTTTTTAATTCTAAAAGACAATTGTCATTAACATATGCATACCAAATTTTGAAGACATTGAAATATGGAGCAATGCTCTCCATTTTACTACACTCAAGATATTCTTCCCGAACAGATTCCCAATCTGGCATGTTCAATTGCTGGATCACTGATTCTTGCATTCTCATATATATTTTATGCTTGCATAAAAAACACATGTATAGTTTATTCTTCTTTCACTTTAAAAATACTATCTCTTGAAATATTCTTTATAGAGAGATTAATGTAAAATCAAGGAAAGCATCATAATACAAAGGAGAGATGTTTACTAAGTACTCATCAAACTCATTGCCCATTCCTGAGAGAGAGAGAGAGAGAGAGATCACTAGATACAACTCTACCAAGCATGGACTTAATAAAAGTCTCATCCTTTATTTCTTGAATACTCTTATGTTGTGGCTCGAATCTCGTTAGGTAAAGCCTTCATCGCTTGGGTGTCCTTCTTGCTTCCTTTAGCCATGACTTTTTTTTGCCCTTTGATTTCAAAATTCTCCCACTTTGTGGAAATCAAATCCCATACATTACCACTCCAATTAGCAATCTGAAACATCCCATCCCATGCTCTAAAGCTATCACTTAGCCTTGATGGATCTTTAATGATTGTAGTAATCCCAGTCTCATTGAAAAAGCAAACCAAAAATTTGGATTGATCAAAGTACGATCCTCTTTAATTTTTATAACAAACTCAATGTGAGAAAACAGTTGTACTCATTCAATCCATGACATGGATTTTTGATAGTCATTATTGTTATTGTGATCAAAGGCTGCCTCCTCAGTAGTCAAACCGGTATAGATAGTTTAATTAATTACATGTCTTATAAAATTGATTGCAAGGAAGCTCAACATTAAGTTTCCTTGTTGCTTTTGCTGAACTGGAGCCTCCAAGAACAAAGTAGTGATAATCATTGGCTTTTCGGCGATCAAAATACTCCTAGTTGGGACAATCATTTGGATCCACCAGTACAATGAAGTTGACAACTTGTGCATGGGGATTTTCTTCATCCTTGTCTTCAAATTCTCACTGTGAAAAGCATGAATTGAACATACCTCTAGTAAGCGAAGGCCAGTGTAGGGATAAATAGGAGGTTTGCAAATGTGATTAATGAGCAAGATTTTTTTTTGATGATCCACAAGGTTATCTCGTTGCACCTTTGTACGAACTCTGTTTTGATATGTATCTGAAGTACCATATCCTATTTCTACTCCAAGTAATTGTGGCTCACTACCCTTTTTTATTTCTATGACATCCCATGTTAGTCTCTTCTTTTTTCTTGCCTTTGATCCCTTTCCTAATTTACTATATTTCCTTGCTTGTATAATAGCTGGAGTCTCCACTACAACATCTTCATTTCCTTGCTTGCCTTTTAATCCATGACTGCAAGTAACCCATTTTTCAACTTCATATACCGAAGATCATTTTTGCCTTGACTTGGAAGGGCCCATGCCTTTGATTGTAGATGCTATAGTATCTTAAGACCTCATAATCCTCCTCCACATACTCCTTTGAAGAACTCTTGGAAGTAGATATCTCCATCTCTTCAATTGTCTCCTCCACCTCCACAATTTGATTAGTTAAGTGGTGAATAGGATCTTGAATAGACAAAAAATTAAATTGAATGACTCATTGTTCTTCAAGTAAAATACATAAAAAGAAGAAAGATAAAATTATGTATGGATAATAGCTAATCTTTCCTTCAGCCATGACTTTTTTAAATTGTTCTGCTATAATAGGAGGAGTCATGGCTTTGTACGAAAACGTGTCCTCCAAGATGACACAAACAAGATGTCTCTTATAATCAACCCCAAGCACTTCAACTTCCCCAATTTTAGAATTGCTTTTGATTATATCTTTGATCTTTATAATTGGCGTAATCTTCCACTAGGAAGTGTCTTTGGAAACATCGAAGTCATCTCATCTCTATCTATATCAACTTTGAAGGACCATTTTGATCCTTGAACATTCTATACTTTAGCTTTGTCCCATAATTTTCAAAGTTGCAAAGAAGCTTCATGACCAGGAGGAGGAACATCATAAATTTGTTGAAGTTGTTGCACATTAGGATTTGAACCTTTTCCAGTTCTCTTTGATTCCTTGGTATCATTCTTTGTCAAGTTTATCTTCTTGCTTTTAGGGGGAGCATCCTCTATGGAAGGCTTAAAAGCACGTCAATGTTGCTCATGATTGAAACATGATTTTAAATTCCTATTTTGAAAAATTTATATATTTTTCCAAAACCTATAGATAATAAACAAAATTGAATAAAAAATTACCAAATTATGACAAAAAAGCAAAAATTTTTGATTAAGCATCAACTTATTCAAATATTTCAAAAATGCTTTAAATATCATGTAAAAATTAAAGAAATCTCTCTCTCTCTCTCTACCTCAATTTTCTATTTGATGCAACAATTTCAACATAGATTTATATGACATCTAACATGGTCAATGATATCATCAATTGTGCCAAAGCCAAGTCGATGATATCATCGATTGCACTTCAAGAATTGGAGTCAACGCTTCAAATTTTAAATGAAAAAACTAATTTTGGATTGGCAGGATGTTTTCTAGATTGAAGGGAGCATCATTGACCTCCAGGTCGATGATATCATTAACTAGGCTAGAGCCCAATCGATGATATCATCGATCGGCTAGTAGTCGATCTATGATATCATCAACTCGGTGATTGCTAGGTCAATGATATCATTGATTGGTTTGTCGCCAATCGATGATGTCATTGACCACCATTGGGTTGATGATGCTCCCTTTAGCCCATGCTTGGTTCCCCTTGTTCAAAATTCGGCATACTTTATCTCCTTTCAATCCAAATTTGCCAAAACTTTGGGGGGGAAATATAGGAGAGTGGAGATGGAGAGAGTGATGGTGGTGAGGAGCCTCTTACCTCTATGTTTTCTTGAAGGAGAGGGAGAGGTTTAGACCGTGAGGGAGAGGGAGAGGAGAGATTGAGAGCCTCAGGTTATAAAGAGTAGAAGCAAGTCCACTAACCAAATGTGAGCCTGCATGGGAAGAATCTATTTAAAGTTTTGTGGGATATGAAAAGGCAACCTTTAAAAAGCATATGATTTAATTTTTAAATTTTTAATAATTTTCAAAAAGCACAATGCTTTTCAAAAAATTTATTGCTATTTTTTATATGTAGGTGACATTATTGATTATTACAATGTTTTCTCAAGAAAGCAAAGACACCCAATTAGAAAACATGTTGTATCATCTTGGAGCATGCCATAAATTTCAATCTCTTTATTGAATTGAATTGAAAATACAAAACACTAAACCATAAAAAATTGCTACATACCAGGAAACTTCTTGAACTTTTTAGCGCGTTCCATAAAGAATGAGAATACAATGTGGGGGCCTCATATTTATAGGTAAAAAGTATTATTTAAAAAAAAACTTTGGTCAAAACCCTAATCACAACTCTTACTTTTGTAGTGTGGCATATAATTTGCGCCTTTCATTGTTGCATGGCATGAGATTTTGTTCCAGAGATTTGGAAGAGGTAATGAATGAATATCCAAGGGAGGTGTTGCATGCAGAGTACGAGTATAAAATGGCAATCTCAGGCAGGAGGAGATGTCAAGTTCTTCATCATTTTGGTGTCCATTTGTTTAATGGTGGCTGAACGTGAGGAAATCAGTGAATTTATGGGTGAATGCTAGGGCCCTGGTCTCCCGTCCATTTCACCGTGGTGGACTCACGTGTCTTCTTCTTCGAATTCACTTTCATTTGATGTTTCCATTAGAAATTTCTTTTCGACTTGTACTTTGTTTGTCTACTTGGATTGCTTGGAATTTTTGTACTAACCCGATTGCATGTCACTATTGTTGCAGAGATGTTGAAAAGGGTTTCTGGCAAGCACGTTGACAACACCAGTGTGACGAAGCAATCTTTTCCATGAACAATGACCAATCGGTTCACCATACCAATGACGATGCAATCTTTTCCATGAACAAAGATTAATCGTGTTGTTCTGATCATTGCTTCATAATACTTAAGCTGTTATCTCTCTAAGTCCTTGTGGTATCGACGATCACCATACCTATAGATTTCATCCTCCTCACTATGTAGTTTTTTTGCAACCTCTTCCCTATTCGCCATGGATGGCTCTTAGTGCTATGATCCTCCTCTCAAAATTTGTAGGGTAATTTTTTGTTTGCATGCAGAGATTCGTGCTGTGAGTTGCCCATCTCCATTGACGGGTGGCATATAGGGACCGAAAAACCCAAGCACTATAAGCTCTCCCATCCTCCTTACTTTTGTTGGTGCCCCACAGAAACAATCTCTACTCATGGAAAATATCACGATAAATAAAAGTGCCAAGTGTGATCTCCAAAAAGCATTCCATTTGCATGCAAGGCCTACGTTGCTTGGGTTGCCTTTACTCATTCTTTGTGGTTTCAACATGGTGTGCATTTGATTCTTTTTTTGAATGCTTGTGCAGGGCTCTATTACTCAAACAAGAGGCTTTGTACTTACTATTGCACATATAGTGTTTGCAAAGAGTTTGTCCTAGTGTTTGACGATTAATTCTAGACTGTTTCTTTCATAGATATTACTTGCATGTGCCAATTTATGTATCTTGGCAATTCAGCAAGGCTTCGCAACTTATGAGTTCTTGTGTGGCAGAGTCATAGGGTTTTTAATTTGTGTAAACTTTGATAGTACTATCATAGTATGATTCGAAATGCTTGCAAACGTGTTCCAATATTTTATGACCAAACTATGGACTCATTTAATGTTTGTTCATTTTAATGAATTGTACATGTAAGATGATCTTTTATAGAGTATTTAATACAATTTCCCCTTAGTAAAAAACAAGAGGGAGTTCAATTACTTTGAACTGCTCTTTTATGTTTGTTTCTCATTACATTTTAATGTAGTGAAAGATACTATGCTAATGATCTTTGTGTAAATAGATTTTATATTGAAAGAAAGCAACTCCAAACATATTACAATCATGAAATGTTGTCTAGCAAACTTAAATAAAGAAAATAATGGATCTTGGATGTGTCTTCCACTCCTTTACCTAAGCATGATGATCAAGGACATACAAGCCCAAAAACTCATATCCATGCCCGGGACATTCCCATTGAAGGGAATGAAATAATGGATGGCATTGCTTCAAACAACACCCTGGCTAGCACAATGGACATCTAGCCTAGATGGTTCACGATTATCTCAATTATCATGACATGGAAAGCAGAATTCAATCTCGTTTATTGAGGATAGACTAATGGGAAGACCAATGAATGTGGATCTCTAAGAGTCTTAGTTACTCAATTGGGAGAGCTGATACATTGCTAGACATTGAACATCTTAAAGACACCTACAATACTCTTTGTTGTAGTAGGATTTGTGCTTGGTCACATTTGGGGTTGCAAAATTAAGAGAGTTACATTAAAAATATGTTCAAATGAACAAAGGTGTCCGTAAGATCTAGGGCAAACGAGATGAAAAAACCGTGTTTGAGTACTCATTCAGTTCAAGGATAGTTTGTCGCAAAGCATATACACTCGCACATTGTCTTGGCAATGAGAGGCTAAGAAGATTACATGCATGTCTCCATAAAGACCCTCGCATTTGTACAACAGGACAAATGAGAGTGCCCAAACCACATGGCAACATGTTATGTTCTTGTCTGCAAGAATTTGTACAAAAACATGCCGAGGCTCTTCCCAATAGTGACCAATTGAACTTATCGGATAATTTCTCCAAGCACGAGATCCATTCCATGTATAAGGAGGCCATGGTTCATGTAGGTGACAAGTATGTGACCTATCAGCACTTTTGCAAGACTTGGAAGAATGAGTTCAAATATTCTTATTTTTGTCAAAAATAGTTTGCTTGCATTACAGAGTTGCAAAATCATCGAGAAATGCAAGCTTTAGAAAGAATGAAGTTGGCAAAGCATCGCAAGAAGAGGGTCATTGTTTGCTTGGGTGTAGCAATTTTTGGTGAGGTTCAGGGAATTTTTTGTATATAGGTATATTGCATGACCCATAACTTATGCATTGCTCAACAGAATTCAACAAACTCTGTCTTCCAGTTATAGTACGCATTCCAAACTTGAACATGAGACAAAAAAATTAATGGAATAAGGATTGGAATGAGACCATTAAAGCATTACAAGTGTTATGTTGAATGTGAAGCATGCATCCTAAAGACTAAAGGATATAGCAATTTATTCAAAAATATCAAAATTTTGTTCCATACATACATGCAACCAAGTAATCGTTCAAAAGTACACTATGTGATCTTCTCCTCAACGCAAGGACACACTCAAATAAGAACACTAGGTATGGGTTGATGGGCCTCCAATGTTGACCTAAAGTGATGCACATTGATTTGAGGGCACGCGCCATAACCTTTTTTTATTTGTTGAAAACCAAAACGGATTGAAAATTTAGAATCCAAACTAGTGGGACTACTGCATGGTGGTCTTAAAACATTGATAGTTGTTGATATTGGTATCTAGCTAGATTCACCCTAAAATGGAAGAAGTTAATGATGTACAATTTGTGCATGTGCAAAGATCTTTTAATAAATCCAACACTATTTACAATTTTAAATTGTTTCTTTTTTCATGCACTTGCTTGCTATATGCATAGCTCATAAGCATGCCAAAGTTCATTGCATTTCATAATACACCACATCAAACCCAATAGCACGCCCTTTGGCATATTTGTGTTTTGAAGCATTTTAAGCTACATTGCACTTGTTTGGATTATCCAATTCTTTTGCATGTATCATCGGAAGGGGAAATTTCTCTACTTCCGCAAATTTTGAATTTTCACACCTCCCAAAACTTGGAATATTAAGTACTTGCAACCTGCCCCCACCCTGCAAATGCCCTATAACCTGCACCCACCTTGACATGACCGTGTGCAGACTTTGGTTTGGCATTGTCTTCTTTACGGTAAGTTGTCGTCTATTCTTTGCTCGCCTCACAAGATAGCTTCTTTGAGTCTATTATGGATTGATCATGACCATGGCGTCAATGGCAACATGTTGCTTGCCATGGCTTGCAAGAGAAGTAGACAGAGGCTGCAAGATAAGAAAGCTAAAAAGCCTGACCAAGATACAAGGAATAGATTGCGAGTCAAGGATAGCAATGGCACGGTACTGAGATAGCAACGAAAGACACTTTTGCAACATTTGCAAAGGGAGAAACAATAATAAGAAAGAAGAATCCTTGCAAAGTAGTAGTAAGAAGCAGTTGCAGATGCATGCATTCGATCATCGCCATCAAAGCGAAGAACACAAGTTGTGGTGTCACGATTGGTGGGAGCATTCGAGGCAACAACATCAAACCATTCAAGTGAATACCAATCTCGAGTCTTCACAAGCTTTAGCCTACTCCCTGAAGTTTGTAGAGTAACAACCCTACCAACACCTTGGGAGATGCACGCCCGAGAGGCAATGCTCTCTAACCTAAGAAATGGCCTACAAAAAGTGAAAGGGGTGCACAGCTTAGATCAACTGGTGTCCTTTGAAACAAAGGAGAAACGGCTTGGACGCACATTGTCGAAGATATTGTCAATCAGAAGGACCAATGTGGCTCCCCAGTAATTGAACATACAGTAGAAATAATGCACGATCATCCTGATTTGAGAAGTCTGTGGGCTTCAACAAAATGCATGAAAAGAAGAGATAGCCTAAGTGCAAAAGTCCTTGCGAGAGTGATGATGTTTTGGCACAAAAATATGAGAGTTTATCCAAATAAAAAAGGACATCTGTAAAAAGCAAACCGGACTTTGGGATAGTTTACTTTTCTTAAACCAGGCTTGGACTTAATGTGATTATACTGAACTAGCTCGGTGGTTGGAACATCATGCAACTGTGTTAGTTTAGCTCAAATACTAGTTATGTGATTGTCTTAAACTAGCGTGGTTGAACAAACATTAGTTTTTGACCAACGTGGTGGCGTGGTTGAGTAAAAATTAACGATATATTTTGTAACATAAAAGTAATATATTGTTATTTTACTAAACCAGCTCGGTGGTTGAAACATCATGCAACCATGGCTGCTTCGGCTCAATCACTAGTTATGTGATTGTCCTAAACTAGCATGGTTGAACAAACATTAGTTGTTGACCAGCCCGATGGCTGAAATTAATGTGTTTCTTAGTACTTAAATTTAATTTCCTACTACTCGAGTCATATACCACTTAATTTCTAGACTGGGATGGCTTGGATTTAATGTGATTGTCCTAAACTAGCTCGGTGTTGGTTCAAGACAAACAGTAGTTACTGATTGAAATTGTGAAATTCAAAAATGAAAAGCAACACATTGTTATTTTTTAATTGTGAAATTCAAAAATAAAAAGCAATATACTTGTTATTGTCTAATATGTGAAGTTGAGACTTGTCTTAAACTAGTTGGATAGTTGAAATTGTGAGTGTCCTAAATGTGCTCAAAACCAACCCGATGGTTGAAATTGTGAACGTGTCCTAAATCAGCCCGATGATTAAAATTGTGATTGTCCTAAACTAGCTCGATAGTTGAAATTGTGACTATCCTAAACAACACGATGATTGAAATTGTTTTATTTTGCTAGTAGCTTGATTAGTCCAATTTAAATTCATTATATCTGACTGTATTAAACCAGTCCGGGAGTTGAAATTGTTTTATTTCTTCCTACGTTGATTACTTTAATTAGAACATGTTTTTGTGCATACTGTGTTTTGTAGTATTTTAGTAGTGCAAAAAGGGGGCTCACTGGATTGTTCCATTTAAAAGGGGGCTTACTATACTGTTGTTCCATTTAAAAGGGGACTCACTGTACTATTGTTCCCACATGTTGGATCAGCAGACGAAGTTGTATCTTAAGTTTATGGATCAGAATTCTGACCTTTCAATTGGGCTGAGGAGCTTTGAGCATTGTAAGCCCTAGTACGTTAGGAAACTCAAAGACATGAATGTTTGTTGTTGCAAAACACACATAGAATTTGACTTGGCCTGGCAAGTTATGAATGACTTGAGCTCTAGTCGTGTTAGAGCATTGCTCCATGGGGATCGATGCCCATGTCTCCCCAATGAATGCGCAGTCTATAGGCCACCTGAATCCCCATCATGTGTTGCAAGGGAGAGCAGGTTTTGTAGCCTAAGGTCTCTGTGGGAGCCAATGGTTTGTCCAAAGGGAGACCATGAGTGGCACCACATTGAATGCATTTGTGGCACATGCAAGCATTGCAGTTTGAAGTTGAAGAAGAAGACATTTCATGTTTGTCCAAAAAGGAAATGACGGAAAAAAATCATGTTGCTCTAAAATGAAGGAGATTTAAAAATATCAATGTTAAAGGATTCGATAAAAAGAGATGGCTACTATTATATAAGAGCACTCAGTTAAGGGAGCTTATAGGTCACGTGGTTCAATCCATCCCAAAATATGTGCTTCATGATTTCACGGCTAGCTGGCAAGATAAGTAGTCAGGACGTGCTTTGTCATTTTTTTCCATGATACTATTGTCTCTGTCATAGAGTTTGCTCAAAATTATTCATTTCAAGAACAAGTTGAGATACAAAGTGCTCACTGGTACAACAAGAAGATAACAATTCTTGTGCATATCATGTACAGTCATTTGCTTGATTCTTTTTATTACAACTGATGCCAATCTGCTTGCTGACTCACAGGAGTCTAGGTCAGTGGAACACACATACCATTTCTACATTCTTGATGATAGGGAAACATAGCACCTCATTTTTGGAGCATGCTTTTCTACTACATTGGGAATGGCTGAAAAAAGAAAATCCCCATGCAAAAAATATTAAGCGACATTGGGTGTGGTCAGATGGTGATGCCTCTCAATTGAAATCAGCCCGTGGATTCTACTTTGTCTCAAGGTTCAAATCCTTGACCAGTCTAGACATGATGTGGGATTTCTTTGGGTCTAGCATGGCAAGAGTGAACACGATGGATGTGGTGTTGTTATTAAGCAAGATCTTTCTAAACACCAATCAACATGCTCTCAAGAAAAGCTTAATGATGCCCATGATGCTGTAACATGTCTTATAGCCAACCTCTTCACACAAGCACATATTCAACATATCGTCTTAAGAATAGTGTAGTACGCAAAGTGTTCCATGAATTGAAAGTGGATGAAGTGCAAAGGAGAAGCTAGCACAATTGCGTGAAAATTAAAGGAGTTTGTGGTTTACACAGCATATGGGCTTTTCAAACAACCACTTGATTAAAACAAGAAAATTTTCTTGTTTCTGCAATGCGTACATCATAGGGAATCATGACAATTGTGAGAAATTTGCAACTGTGAAGACATAGGAGCGAGTTCAAGTTTCCCCGCTACATTTAGATCAAGTGATAAACAATGGAGAGACAAATAGTGAATAGCCATAGTTTGGGGAGAGTTTCGATGATCTCACTGAGTGTTTGGAAGAGGGGGATAAATTTGCAGTTGTCACCACTAAACGAATGAATTATATGCATAACATTCTTCATATTGTAATAATAGAAGCAAACCACCGCGTTGGTGGCAGTCAATATCCTAGTGTGCAAGAGAGTTTATTAAGGTTGGCCTTCTCATTCTTCTTTCATACGACCTGATATGTCCACCTCTCATCATTCGACTAAGGTGGTTAGTCTTCTTTGTCAGTGTGTGCACTAGGCTTAGTGGTGATCATATATTGGATCTTTCATAGATACCTCCACAATGTTTCTCTTTCTTTTGACCAACCGCCGAGATTCTAACTGAGTTTTAACAAAACATTTATCCTTTATCAGACCTTTGTGTCCTAGAATTGACCATGGGTACTTTCCTTGAATAGGGTTTATTGTATTTAGTTATATAAATTACTCTTAGACCCTTCCAAGATTTCATTTTTGTGAATCATTCTTTATGTCGTGCCAAATGAGATGATGCTCCACATCAGCCTACGGTGGGTCCTAACCATGTTCTCCTACATTGTAAACATGGCATTTATCTTCCAAGCTTTTACTGACAATATACATGTCTTTTTATTGGGTTCACTATGCATAGCTTTCACTTTGTTGTAATGACTAAGGACCTGAGTTCTTGAGAAACAATTGGTTCATCATAGAGAGGAGTTAGCCAATGTAATTGATTAGCTAAGGTTCATATGGAATCAAGCTCAGTGCATCTAGGAATCCCAGAACAAGGCAAAAAAACTCATAACAATTTACTGGCAATGGAACCACAGAGACTAGCAATCTACCCAAGTAATGCTAGCAATCGAGAGGAAGAAGGTTAGTAGTTTGAATGAGGAAGAAGGTTAGCAGTTTGAATGAGGAGATTCAAAAGACAATAAGTGCTAGTGTCCCCCTTAATGTTGAATTGGATTCTTTTCTATCTCAAAGAGATGAATTGAAGTCTAGAATGGAGGCATCGAAGTAGCTTCTTTAGTAGCCTCTTACCTATTTTGAGTTGCACAATTCCTCTTTTTGTAACATGTTATATTATTTTAGGAATATTTCTTTAAGTTGAACATCATGGGTTAAACATTACCACGTGAGAGGGATAGATAAGAATAGCCCATTTGTAGATTATGCACATCGTATAGTTAAAGAATAGTATATTGATACTAAGACTTCTAAATTCACAAAGGGATTTAATGTGAGAAGCTAGATAAGCAAAGTGCAGCAAGAGAGTGACTTAAACATTCTCTCAACCTCCTCTTTGTACTCATGACAGCAATAGTATTTGCTTGTACTAAAGAATATGAATGGAATCATAAAATTCTTTATTAAATGTTTAAATCTTCAATTAATTTCTAAGAGTGTCGATTGTCAAAACGATAATGTGAATGAACTTGTGTGTTCTATTTTCCACTGTTTAATCAAAACAATTGATTCAATTTACATAGACAAAATAGGAAGACAAATTTAGAGGGGATTACCATAATTCGAGTGATGACTTTTGAGCAAGGTGGAAGTTCAAGCGAGGGCTCTTGTTGATTTTCATTTTCCAATGCAGGATTTATGTTGCAAAAGTACCATGCATTCATGTCTTTTATGTTTGCTATTTTCCCCATTAAATACTAAGTAAGCATTGCTCTTACTTGATTTACCTATATGTTGAATAGAGTGGAATATCTGATAGTCTCTGCATATATTAGACTTTTGCTAGTATAACTTTTGCACACACATAAAGAAGATGCATTTCTTATGTTCTCTTGGATAACTTGAGGAGAAAGTACAGTGAGCCTTTTGAATCCTCTCTTGAAAGATTTGCCCAACTTAGATCTCCACTCCACTATTCTATTATCGCAATGACTAGGCTAAACATGACTAATGCATTGCTACATGTTTTATGGGGCACATTCAAACTTTCTTCCTCCTCAACTACAACTACAACTGATTTTTTTCATGCTTTTTAATAAGATTTCTAACAAAAAATCCCACAAAATTTTTTCACACTCTAAGTGAATGACCAGTACACGAAGGATTGATTGATCCACAATCCATGTATGGGCTATAGAGCTGCTAAAAAACTATGTAAAACCTAGTATGTTCACCTTGATATTGAGAATTAGGGCTATATATACATTGCATGTGTTCACGTCTTATCTATGAATTTTTCATTAATAGAATGTAGCTGTTTTCTATTGAATCTGATTTTTTTATTGAAATCCTTTCTGTGGCACCCTTTTGCTAGTAAAGATTTGAGAAAAAAGTAAACCCTTATGTTCAACTTACATGATAGTAACAACTAGTATTTAGTGGCACACTTGAAAAAAAACCACACAAATTATTAACACCATTAGGATGTTTAGTAATAAGGGACTTCCATTATTAGAAATGATGCTGAAGAAGACTCTCAACTAGCTAAAAGTATATATGAGATGTGAAAACTGTCAATGTTTGGCTAGCTCTTAAACTCTCTAAAAAGCTATTAAATATTGCATCAATATCCTCATGTGAATGCCTAACCATCAAGAAGCTCTATTGGATCGACTTGAAAATCTCCCTATGAAGCAAGCTGCACAACACCCATAGAAGTGGAAGTCTAGAGTAATTGCATAAAATGAATAGAGCAGTGTGAGTAGAAATGGTTTGTTTTGTAGATTTGTTGTGTAGCTTACACCCAATGGATTTATTTTGTCACAGAGATGAACCCAAAGCATACCACCACACAATGTGGCTATGTTCTTCTAATAGTCCACTTAGCATCATGGACCGCTGCCTGCATGCTCTGTATGCCATAAAGTCTCTTCATTTTGATAAATGGAACCCATTCCATAACATTAGATGACTAATGAGCTCCAAGATCTTTATGTATGCACTATGTTATTTGAGCTTGAATTCACAAGTAGAAATGATGGGAAACTCTCTCGTAAAAATGGCATGCACATGGGCACTCACGAAACATCATCCTTTGACATGTTGGCTATGGTGAAATCACAACCATTGTTGACCCAAGCTACCACCAGGTCTCATGCATTTCACCAAGTCAAGCCCCAAACTTGAACCAATAGTACATATGAAGAAGACACAAGGTGGCCATGAAAAGGAGCGTTTGTAAAAATGTTTCATGGAGCATTTGTAAAAATGGATATATCTGCACTGGCATTTCAAATCCAACAAATGAATTAAGCCCACAATCGACTCTTTCTAATCCAAATTCACTGTTGTATGTAGGGAGTCTTATGTATAGACACCTATGTGTATAAGAGCTTATAGAAGCATATACATAAGAGTCTCTTGCACACGCATATACATCAGAGCCTATTGAATATGTTATTTTTTATTGAATCTATATGCATGTGCAAGAGAGTCTTATGCATTGATTTTTATCCATATATAGAGACTTATGAATAGTGCACAAGAGATTTAGGAATATTATATAATGCATGCACATAAGTGTCTATACCTAAGACTCTCTACATGTATATAAACCAAAAAGACTCTTAGAGAGTATATGTAAGAGTATTAAAAAGAGTCTTTTATATATATCCTTATATATACAAGAGTCCTACAAGTAAGAATCATATATATATATATATATATATATATATATATGATTCTATAAATATGTGAACATGTATAGCGATGTATATATATATATATCACTATATATGTTCACATATTTTTGTCACCATGTGTATTTCTCTATATATCCTTTTATATATATCCTTTTATATATATCCTTATATATACAAGAGTCCTACAAGTAAGAATCATATATATATATATATATATATATATGATTCTATAAATATGTGAACATGTATAGCGATGTATATATATATATATATCACTATACATGTTCACATATTTTTGTCACCATGTGTATTTCTCTATCTCCCTTAGCTTTCCCATCATCCTTCATCTCAAGATGTACCTGCTTTCCTCGTCTCCATTAGCTTTCCCATCATGCTCCATCTCAAGATGTACCTCCTTTCCTTGTCTCCCTTAGCTTTCCCATCGCCTTCCATCTATCTACGTACCTCCTTTGCCTTGCTTTGATGAACCCTTGGAGATTTGAAAATCTCCTTTCATTGGGTTTGGCACTGACATAATGAAAATGAGTGTCCACCCTATGGCAGACATGGCAACAACTAGAAGGTATGTCTTGAAAGCAGTTTGCCAGACTTAGAGCAATCACTGGCATCCAGCTTGTGTTTTTTGGATAAAAAGGATATCAATAGCACCTCCAGTGATGCCTGGATGAAGCTGGTTCTGGATCAGCTACCTACGGCGACGGTGTGGAACTCCGCCTAGGCCTTGTATGTTCCAACTGACTATCCTCATCGACAGGAGGATGCTGGATGGAAAGGCTTACCCGACCTAGTAGAGGAGACCAGCTTCCCCTGGGCCGAAACACTCCTGCTGAGGGTAGGAAACTCAACAGGTGAAAGGATCCCGACACCTGCTGAAAGGGAGGCGCTGTCAGAACGAATCCCAATGACCGGAACCCCTAAGGTGGAGGGCACAAACTCCTCATCATCCATGAACAGTGATGTGACCTGCATGTCCTCCTCGACCGGATCGAAGCCCAAGGTGTAGGGCAAAAGAAAGATCCTCCTCGAACCCAAAGCCAGGGGATTAGCTTTGAGAACAAGGGTTGTGGACTCGTGGGAGTCGAAAACCACTTGGAAGAATCCACGTCCCAAAAGTCGAATATCCCTGAGGTGAGGGGCGAGGTCTCCTACTAACGCCGCCAGCATCCAGCCTCTAGCCTGTGATCTAGAAGGGTGTGACCCAAAGATGCGGGCGAAAAGTGATGTGGGGCCCTCTAATTCCACATCTTTCTTGAGCTGTTGTAGCTCGTCTTTTGAAAAAATGATGGTTCTCGCGGCCGATGGAGGTGGACGGAGATTGGCTGAATGGGGATCCATTTGCCAATTGATGTGAAAAGGCGATTCCAACATTGAAAAAGCTCCGTTCGTGAAACTACTGCCCAGGACGACCTGAACGCGGGCGTAGGAAGAAGGAGAAAGAGAGGGTAGGAGAGAGGGGAAGGGAAGGGAAAGAGAGGGGCAGGAAGAAGGAGAAAGAGAGGGGAGGAGAGAGGGGAGATGGAGGTAGGCTAAGGGGGAGGCATGGGGAGCTGAGATAGGAAGGAAGGGGGCGGGGAGGGAGAGGTAGGAGGTGTTTTTTTTTTTTAATAACTCTTTTTTTTTTTTCCGGGGGGGTCACCTTGGGGGGGAGAGCAGCGGGGGGGGAGAGCGTGGGGGAGGGAGGGGGGCGGGGGGGCTGGCGAGGGAGAGGGAGGGCAGAGGAGAACGGGGTAGCGGGGAGGGGGGGAGCAACGAGGGCGAGAGGGAGGGCGAGGGAGGGGGGCGAGGGAGGAGAAGGGGCCGGGGGTGCTGGCGGGGGAGAGGGAGGGTGGAGGAGAAGGGGCCAGCGGGGAGGGGGGCAGTGGGGGAGGGGAGAGGAGAAAGGGGCAGTGGGGAGGGGGCAGCGGGGGGGCTGGCGAGGGAGAGGGATGACAGGGGAGGGGACGGGGGAGGAGAAGGGGGGCGGGGGGGCTGACGGGTGGGGGAGAGGTTGGGCGGGGAGGGAGAGGTAGGGGGTAGCGGGGGGGGGAGAGGGAGGGCGGGGAGGAGGAAGGGGAGAGGGAGGGTGAGGGAGGAGGGAGAGGGGGTTGGCGAGAGAGGAGGGAGAGGAGGAGTAGCGAGGGGGGGGCACCAAGGGAGAGGGAGAGGGAGAGGGAGAGGGGGCTGGCTGAGATAGGGAGAGGGAGAGGGAGAGGGGGCTAGCTGAGAGAGGGAGAGGGGGGGCAGTAGCTCACGGGGTAAGCATAACATGGAAAAGCTCACATGAAAAGCTTTTATTAAAGATCAACCATTTAGATCAATTCACATCAAAGGCATCTATTCATGACACGTGGCATAAGGAGATGTGAGAAAACCCAAACATCTCTTTAGGCTGCCTACCATAAATAGTTTGCCTAAAGTAGTGATATGTATAGTGAATTTTACAAGCATAGATAGACTGGTCACCAATTACATTGATGATCAATACTTAAGGAGGCATGAAGTTTAATTTGCTTTTGTACATGTTATGTAAAATAATTAAACACTTCAAGGTAATAAATTTTAGTAATTTATCATTTCAACCTTAAAACTCGTCAATGGTTGAACAGTTATGAAGCTTAAAACTTCGAAAGACCAAACATAATTTAGATTTTTACATATTATCTTAAATAATTGAACACTTCATGCTACTGCATTTCAGCAATACATCATTTCAATCTTAAAACATATAAAAAGTACATAAAATTCTTGTGGGATTTGACATAATAGTAGTCCAACTCCAAATAGCATTGATAGCTCTTAGTATTACAATTCCAATTTGTAATCTGAAATACATTTATCAACAGCAGCCTTAGCGAATCCCTACCATAATCTCCTTCTTGAGTAAGGCAAACCAAACCTTTTTCTCTAAACATAACAAACACCATTTTCTATTAATGCAGAATGTCAGGATTTCCAAACAATATCTTCCAAGCGTGTTGGAAGACATGACCATAACATCAAAAACAAACATGCACCAAGTATTCCAATGGTCTCATAGACAAACTGCACTAGTAATCAATAAACCACTGACAGAAGAATGCTTCATAAACAAACATGGTGCATATACAACTGATGAACCAACCACATTCTCAACTAAACCACCTCATAGTCAACATTGAAGACCCCTACAACATTGTTCGTGTCCAACACCCAAGTACAAGTGTTTTCACCCAACTCAAGAAATAGATGAGACAAAAAAGGATGGGGAAAGCAGCTTGCCTTGTTTCACGAAAGCACCTAATGGATGTATTCATAAAGTAAATGAAGGAGAAAGAAAAGGCGCGCCAGGCTTTCTTGTTGCATAGGAAGCAAAGAACAGTGACAAACACTTAATTTCCATGGCAGTAAGCCATCGTATGAAAAACCAAACGCAACTACTAATGTTCAAGCAGGGACATGATTCTTTTCAAACCTATGCAAATACTTCCAATGTATATAGCTTTCAGCATAGACTTTGCACCATCTATAAGAAGATTAAATGCCATGCTTTCTATGTCAACCACAAGTCTTGAATAACCAGCAATATACATCAGGCATAAGCATGATATTCCTTTCGACATTACAACCCGAATACGTATGAAGCAAACAACCACACAAACTCTTCATTGTGATTGCTGAAACTGCAAATACTTCAACGTTTGCCTCATAATTTCAAAGCGCTATACTTTACATCTCGACATGGATTTCAACTGCATAAACCCGTCCTTTTATAGCCAAACAGGCACGATGAAAATCAACCCAAATAGTAGATACTTAAATAGTAGGCACATCCGAAACTAGAGAGCGGCTAGGAAGGTAGAGAGGAGTATAAGGCAGGCAGAGAGGCATAAAAGCGTCGACAGATGAAACGGAGGTAGAGAGCAAAAACAATGCCGGGACATGAAAGGCAAAGAGGACTAAGACTGCCGAGAGACGAAAGGGGTAGGGAGTCGCAACAAAGTTAGGGCGGAAAAGGAGTAAGCGAGGCGCTCAGGAAGATTAGGACCCAAAAAATAGAGAGAGCACTAAGAAACCCTATATCGACAATCCTAACCTACTCCACCCTTTCCACTAAAAATAACCTAACCCTTGGGTTGCACTAACTTGGTCAACTTGACCAACAACACACAAAAGCCATCTTTTCCCAACCCCTCTCAAATTTTTAGCCTTCCCTAAGACCCTTGCAGGGCCAAAAAGAATCAACCACTTGGAAAGTATCATTTTTGGGATAAGAATGGATATTGCACAAACATTTGTAGTGTACTAATTTATTCACGTAAGGCTTTGAGCGAGAGCTAAAAGTACAGATTACTAATTGCAAATGTTTGCAATACAACCAATATATACACTCGCTAACTCCCTACTTAAACTATCGCATAGAAATATGTAATCATGTAAAGTGTTTAAAATGAACTAGTACCCTACCCGCACATTGCTACATATTAAAAGACACTAGATCATGGTGGGCAGGGATGTTGGGCAAGGCGGCTTGCATTGCGTTGTTTTTTCCTTTTTAACCCACATGATGCTACGAGAAAAAAATGAAGAAGCAGTCTCGAAAAGTTCTTCTAAAGCAAGGTGGAGTCCATGCTTTGGAAGGTGCTGATTTGTGAAGAAACGGTAGAAATTCCATTGCTTGGGAAGCTATACTATAGTTATCAGGCTCTCCGACACAAACACAACACACTATCAAAGTAGCATCTTTGTCTCTCTTCCAAATCCATACCTCATACCATCGGCTAGATTTTGCACCTCTTTTTTCCATCTCTGACCTCAAATGCTTCCCCTCTTGCCCCTTCCACCATCCATCATTCCCTTCTTCATCCACACCCCTCACCCTTGCTCCCTCTGTCTCGAACACATTGGGGCTTTATAAACTCTCTATCATTTCAACTTCTCATGGTTATGGTTTGAAAATCTCCCCCATTTCATTCTTTTTTGTTCATTTTAGGTATGAAATTTATATATGCCTGCATTCTTAGCCTAGGACTTGAGGGAACATTTGTATTCGACTTTCCACATTGTTTACCTGAGACTTACAAAGCCTTTCCTTCCTCCGACCTATTAGGCATCCCCAAGTTTGCCTGCTAATCAACTTGAATTGCCTATCTACTTCAACATTGCTACGCCTTGTAACCTTGCTCCAATTGCTCATCTTTGATATGCCACCCTTTCCTTCCTTCACCTGCAAAGTTCCTATCTTGGCCGCATATCTTCCTCTCCCATTTGCATGATCACGTTGCCCTGCCCCATCTCACTGTCAATTCTTTTATGTTCTTATCGACTTCCCAGAGAATGAGCCTTTGCGAGTCTCAATTTATATCGAGGACCACACCTCATTAGAGCCCCACCCCACAGCTCAGTACTCGCTTTCTCTCTTTTTGGGCGATAGCATAGCTTGCACTTCAATTTCAATTGTTTATGAGGTGAATGTGATGTAGTTGCCCGTTTCAACATATGTGTTCATGTCTTATGTAGATTGGGTTTTGAAGTCTTTAGTTTAGGGGATCACGCTTACAACCCAACCCATCCTCAGCAACCTCCTTGACTTCGCGTGACAATGGAATAGTAGAGAGGGCATTTGTGACCTCCTAGAATACACTGGAAGGATAAGTGAAGATCAAAATACTGAATACAATTTCATAGCCGTGCTTGTGAAAATTTTGACTCATGAGAGGCTTCAACGGATTAGTCGATGTCGTATCCCACCGGCTTCTCTTTGTGCATGTCAATGCTAACTCACTCTCTCTCTCTCTCTGTCTGTCTTTCTCTCTCTGGCTCCCACTGTCTATATCTCACCTTTCGAAAGGAGAATACTCTCATATTGATGAAGAAAGCATTGGCATCCATCACAATCAAAACCTAACTCTTCAGAATCACAATGGGACATTTGGCTTTTGATTACCATTGGACCGAAATGTCACCTAAACTCGCTACCCAGTATTTCAAACATCATGATCTCTGTTAAATGACACATGGCTTTTATCCTCTCCTCAAGGCTGCCACGTGTTCTCCTTTTGTCCATGTTTAATAGGTTAAAGATTCTCCTTTTGTTCACAGTTAATAGGTTAAAGAACATAAGTAGGGTTTGGTAGGCCACCTAAGGGGAATGAATGAAGAGAGCTATCTATAATATGTTAATTATAAATGTAAGGTGCTCGTAGTTTGGGATGGGGATCCAATTCAACAAACTCTTTGGAATTAGATTTCTTCTTAATGGGTATTCTAAGATTAAGATTTGTGAAGAGTTCCGTGTAGCTTTTAGCAAGGATTACCTTCCATTGATGCCTACATTTACTCTTGAGCACTAAATTTTCAGGTTTTTGCAGAGGGAGGCTAAGGATCGCCCCAAGACCTTCATGATAGATGATAAACTTGGTGCACAGCATATCTTCGTTTATAGAAGTCATAACAATGAAGATGTCCGAGTGGCCTGTGTGTTTCATACACAAAGCTATTCATTCGCAAATGGACGATGAGGATGGCCAAGAGTTTGAAGACACACCAACACCTAATGTAATGGTTTTTAAATGTGGAGATGACCCCTACCTAGAGATGCATTGCATTACCTATGGTGATGAGCCAGTTATGGACTGTGTATGCTACAAAGAAGTCGCTATCAGCACCAAATATCTTCCTTAGAGGGACCCCAATTTTCGTAAGTTGTCTAGCAATTGATTTCCTTCACTATAAGGTTATTTTTTTACAAATTAGATTGTCATTATACCTTCCACTATCCTTAATCGGGTATCAAGGATCTTGACATCAATGTTCAGATAGGCTTTCAGAAGTATTTACGGTAGGTAGCCTATGGCGAATTTTGGGTTTCTTGGCCTCTCCTTGAGCCACCTGTCCTAATATAATAAGCCTTGGATTTAATTTGGATCTGAAGGCCTACAACACTTGATGAAAATCATGCTTTTGGATGAAAAGGTCTGCACGAGCGCTTTTAAAGGCCTCTAAATCTATATATTTTGCAAACTTCAACTCTTTGGATTGTCTAGTCAGCTGATGTTGGCTCTGGCGCCCTCTCTCTCCAACATCACTCACATTGAGAAATCGCTTCCGAGGTAGAGACAGGATTTCCATGGCAAATGACATAATAATAAATCACAAGAATTTGGCCCATGCTCAAGTTAGAATATAGATACACTGATTGAGATTTAGGTAATATATCTATATCATTCTCTTACATGTTCGTGATACTCAATCTTGGCGCTAATATTCTTAGTGATTATAACTTTAGCACACGGGGAAGGGCCTGTTCCCTCGGATTATAACAATCTGGGGAAGGAAGTGCATTACCTCCCCGCCCACAGTATGTGTGGTTATATAAAATATATACATATAAATAAATAAAAATATATATATATATATATATGTTTTCCATTTCAAGTTTTCTATTTTCTTTTGCTTTTGCATATTCTAAATTCTTCTTTTTCTATTTGTGTGCCGAGATGATTGCAAGAAGGGAATGTTTAAATACATATGCCATTTGGTCGAGGTTGCTACTACTGTTAGCTTATTTTAAAGTTAGGTAGTTTTCAAACATCGACCTGTCCATTGATAGCGCTCGCTCAAAACTTAGAGATTTGCTCTGGCAACTTGAGGATTTGCAATCCCTTGACCTCCTACTGCATTTGGCATGGCTGGTAGAGTCTTCTGGAGGCAGGATACCATCTGTCATAGTAATGCAAATCGTTGTCATCTTTCTGCTTCTAATTTACCTTATGTTGGGCAAAATTTGCAAAAAAAAACTCGAACTGACAACCTCTTCATGGCTATGCAAAATTGCGGAAGAAAAGTCTATCAATCGTGCTGAGAGTAGTCTGTCGTGCGCATTCAAAGATGTTACTGTCGATGTTGCAGAGCTGGATCCTCTTATTAGCGAGGAGGTTCATCAAAAAGTGACTTCATCTCCCCCTGCACTTACATCCTCAAGGTCATTGCAAGGATAGTAAAACTTGTTGTGAGTTTTCTATAGATACCTTGAATCCGTGGAATTGAACGCAATATAAATCTATTAACGCTACAGGGACTTTATGAAGAAAATCTTGTAGAATCACAAGATAGGCTGGTTTTGCAGAAGAATTTTGTGGCTAGTGATTAGTGGAAGAGCAACAACTCGTGCAAAATGACAGAGCTGTGTGAACTTCAAAGCTATTTACTTATGGGAGTGTCACATAATCGTCCATGCGGTCATCTAGATCGAACCTCGAGCGTGGAGATTGGACTATGGAGGAGTCAAGGCCAATCAATCAATAGCTCTGAAACGATATCCTTATCACCCGCCCTCTTTGGCTGATGAGGAATCTTCACTACGACAATCTTCATCTTCGGTTTCTCGCAGGATTACAATGGAGCTTTTGAAAAGCTAGCATTTCACCTCGTTCGACTTCTAATAGAAATGCTATCAATTAGATTCCAAACACAGCCGTCGATTCCTAAGTCGACATTGTTTTGTGCATTAATCTTGAGTTTCATGAGTCGACTTGACAAATGGAGATCCTCACTTTATATATATAAGGCAAGTCATGTGTGGGTGTGTAAGTGCTCGTGGTTTGGGATGGGGATCCAATTCAATGAACTCTTTGGAATTTGATTTCTTCTTAATGGGCATTCTAAAGTGAAGATCTGTGAAGAGTTCTGTGTAGTTTTTAGCAAGGATTACCTTCCATCGATGCTGTATCGATGCCTGCATTTACTCTTGAGCAATAAATTTTTAGGTTTTTGCAGAGGGAGGCTAAGAATCCCCCCAAGCCCTTCATGATCGATGATAAATCTGGTGCACAGCATATCTTCTTTTGTAGAAGTCATAACAATGAAGTTGTCAAAGTGGCCTGTGGGTTTCATACACAAAGTTATCTACAAATGGACGATGAGGATGGCCAAGAGTCTAAAGACACCCCAACACCGAATGTAATGGTTTCTAAACATGGAGATGACCCTACCTAGAGAGTCATTGCATTACCTACGTTGATGAGCCTGTTATTGACCATGTATGCTACAAAGAAGTCACTACTGGCAACAAAGATCTTCCTTACGAGGGACCCCAATTATGTGTGGTTATACAAAGAAGTCACTATGTGTGGTTATATAAAATATATAGATATATACATACATATATATATATATATATGTTTTCCATTTCAAGTTTTGTGTTTTCTTTTGCTTTTGCATATTCTAAATTCTTCTTTTTCTATTTGTGTGTCGAGGTGTTCGCAAGAAGGGAACGCTTAAATACATACGCCATTTGGTCGAGCTTGCTATTCTCACGTTATTTTATAGTCAGGTATTTTTCAAACACTGACCAGTTTGTTGATAGGGCTCACTCAAAACTTAGAGATTTTCTTTGGGAGCTTGACGATTTGCAATCCCGTGACCTCCTATTGGATGCGGCATGGCTGGTAGGGTCTTATGGAGGTGGGATACCAGGTCTCATAATAATGCAAATCGTCGTCATCTTTCCGCTTCTAATTTACCTTACACGGCAAAATTTCCAAGAAAATCTCGAAATGACAACCTCTTCATGGCTATGCAAAATTGCGAAAGAAAAGTCTGTCAATCGTGCTGAGAGTAGTCTATCGACGCATTCGAAGATGCTATTGCCAATGTTGCAAAGATGGATCCTCTAATTAGCGAGGAGTTTCATCAAAACGTGACTTCATCTCCCCCTGCACTTACATCCTTAAGGTCGTTGCAAGGATAGTAAAACCTGAGTTTTCTACAAATATCCTGAATCCGTGGAATTGAACGCAATATAAATTTATTAATGCTGCAGCGACTTTATGAAGAATCCCATGGAATCACAAGATAGGCTGATTTTGTAGAATAATTTTCTGGCTAGTGATTAGTGGAAGAGGAACAACTCGTGCAAAACGACAGAGCTGTGTGAACTTCATAGCTATTTATTTATGGGAGTGTTACATAATCGTGCATGTGGTCATCTAGATCGAACCTCGAGGGTGGAGCTTGGACTATGGAGGAGTGAGGGCCAATCAATCAATAGCTTTGATATGATATCCTTATCACCCACCCTCTCTGGCTAATGAGGAATCTTTGCTACTACGGCAATCTTCGTCTTTGGTTTCTCACCTAATTGTAGCGGAGCTTTTGAAAAGCTAGCATTTCACCTTGCTCGACTTCTAATAGAAATGTTATCAACAATTAGATTCCAAACACAACCATAAGTTCCTGAGTCGACATTGTTTTGTACATTAATCTTGAGTTTCATAAGTCGACTTAACAAACGGAGGTCCTCACTTTATATATATAAGGCAAGTCATGTGTGGGCGTGTGAGGTGCTCATGGTTTGGGATGGGGATCCAATTCAACGAACTCTTTGGAATTCGATTTCTTCTTAATGGGTATTCTAAGGTCTTGCAAGATCTGTCAAGAGTTAGGTGTAGTTTTTAGCAAGGATTGCCTTCCATCGATGCCTACATTTACTCTTGAGTACTAAATTTTCAGGTCCTTACGAGGGACCCCAATTTTCGTAAGTTGTCTAGCAATTGATTTCCTTCACTATAAGGTTGTTTTTTTGACAAATTAGTTTGTCACTATACCTTCCACTGTCCTTACTCGGGTATCAAGGATCTAGACGTCAATGTTCAGGCAGGCTTTCAGAAGTATTTACATTAGGTAGCCTATGGGAATTTTGGGTTTCCTTGCCTCTCCTTGAGCCACCTGTCCTAATATAAGCCTTGGATTCAATTTTGATCTGAAGGCCTAAAATACTTGATGAAAAGCATGCTTTTGGATGAAGAGCTCTGCATGAGCGCTTTTGAAGGCTTCTAAATCTATATATTTTGCAAACTTTAACTCTTTGGATTGTCTAGCTGATGTTGGCTGTACCGCCCTCTCTCTCCAACATCGCTCACATCGAGAAACTGCTTCAGAGGTAGAGACAGGATTTCCATGGCAAATGACAGAAGAAATAATGACAAGAATTTGGTCGATGCTCGAGTTGGAATACAAATACACTCATTGAGATTTAGGTAATATATCATTCTCTTACATGTTTGCGATACTCAATCTCGATGCTAATATTCTCGGTGATATAACCTCAGCGCACGGGGAAGGACCCGTTCCCTCGGATTATAACTATTTGGGGAAGGAAGTGGGCCGCCTCCCCACCCACACACTGTGGTTATATAAAATATATACATATATATATATATATATGTTTTTCATTTCAAGTTCTTTGTTTTCTTTTGCTTTTGCATATTCCAAATTCTTCTTTTTCTATTTGTGTGCCGATATGATCGCAAGAAGGGAATGTTTGAATACATATGCCATTTGGTCGGGACTGCTACTATTGTTAGCTTATTTTAAAGTCAGGTATTTTACAAACACCGACGTGTCCATTGATACGGCTCGCTTAAAACATAGAGATTTGCTCTGGCAGCTTGAGGATTTGCAATCCCCTAACCTCCTACCGCATTTAGCACGATTGGTAGAGTCTTCTGGAGGTAGGATACTAGCCGTCATAGTAGTGCAAATCGTCACCATCTTTCTGCTTCTAATTTACCTTACGCTAGGCAAAATTTGTTTAAAAAAACTTGAACTGACAACCTCTTCATGGCTATGCAAAATTGCGGAAGAAAAGTCTATCAATTGTGCTAAGAGTAGTCTGTCATGCGCATTCGAAGATGTTACTGCCGATGTTGTAGAGCTCGATCGTCTTATTAGCGAGGAGGTTCATCAAAATGTGACTTCATCTCCCCCTGCACTTACATCCTTAAGGTCATTGCAAGGATAGTAAAACCTGTTGTGAGTTTTCTATAAATACCCTGAATCTGTGGAATTGAATGCAATATAAATATATTAATGATGCAGTGACTTTATGAAGAAAATCCCGTAGAATCACGAGATAGGCTGGTTTTGCAAAAGAATTTTGTGGCTAGTGATCAGTGGAAGAGCAACAACTCATGCAAAATGACAGAGCTATGTGAACTTCATAGTTATTTACTTACGAGAGTGTCACATAATTGTCCATGTGGTCATCTAGATCGAACCTTGAGCATGGAGATTGGACTATGGAGGAGTCAAGGCCAATCAATCAATAGCTCTAAAACAATATCCTTATCACCCATCCTCTTTGGCTGATGAGGAATCTTCGCTACGGCAATCTTCATCTTTGGTTTCTCACATAATTGCAATGGAGCTTTTGAAAAGCTAGCGTTTCACCTTGTTTGACTTCTAATAGAACTGCTATCAATTAGATTCCAAACACAATCGTTAGTTCCTGAGTCGACATTGTTTTGTACATTAATCTTGAGTTTCATGAGTCGACTTGACAAACGTAGGTCCTCACTTTATATATATAAGGCAAGTCATGTGTGGGTGTGTGAGGTGCTCGCGGTTTGGGATGGGGATCCAATTCAACGAACTCTTTGGAATTCGATTTCTTCTTAATGGGCATTCTAAAGTCAAGATCTATGAAGAGTTCCGTGTAGTTTCTAGCAAGGATTACCTTCCATCGATGCCTGCATTTACTCTTGAGCAATAAATTTTCAGGTTTTTGTAGAGGGAGGCTAAGGATCCCAACAAGCCCTTCACGATCAATGATAAATTTGGTGCACATCATATCTTCTTTTATAGAAGTCATAACAATGAAGATGTCAAAGTGGTCTGTGTGTTTAATACAAAAAGCTTTCCGCAAATGGATGACAATGATGGCCAAGACTCTGAAGACACCCCAACACCGAATGTAATGGTTTCTAAACACGGAGACGACCCCTACCTAGAGATTCATTGCATTACCTACAGTGATGAGCCTGTTATTGACCGTGTATGCTACAAAGAAATCACTACTGGCAGTAAAGATCTTCCTTATGAGGGACCCCAATTTTTGTAAGTTGTCTAGCAAATAATTTCCTTCACTATAAGGTTGTTTTTCTTACAAATTAGTTTCTCACTATACCTTCCACAGTCCTTACGTGTCGGGTATCAGGGATCTCGACATCAATGTTCAGGCAAGCTTTTAAAAGTATTTACGGTAGGCAGCCTATGAGGAATTTTGGGTTTCTTGGCCTCTCCTTGAGCCATGTGTCCTAATAAAAGCCTTGGATTCAATTTTGATTTGAAGGCCTACAACACTTGATGAAAAGCATGCTTTTGGATGAAGAGCTCTACACAAGCGCTTTTGAAGGCCTCTAAATCTATATATTTTGCAAACTTCAACGCTTTGGATTGTCTAGCTAATGTTGGCTCTGCCACCCTCTCTCTCCAACATCGCTCACATCGAGAAACCACTTCAGAGGTAGAGACAGGATTTCCATGGCAAATGACAGAAGAAATCATGACAAGAATTTGATCGATGCTCGAGTTGGAATACAAATACACTCATTGAGATTTAGGTAATATATCATTCTCTTACATGTTCGCGATACTCAATCTCGACACTAATATTCTTGGCAATTACAATCTTAACGCACAGGGAAGGGCCAGTTCCCTCGAATTATAACTATTTGGGGAAGGACACATGCCGCCTCCCCGCCCACACTATGTGTGGTTATATGAAATATATACATATCTATATATATATATATGTTTTCCATTTCAAGTTTTGTGTTTTATTTTGCTTTTGCATATTCTAAATTCTTCTTTTTCTATTTGGGTGCCGAGGTGTTCGCAAGAAGGGAACGCTTAAATACATACGCCATTTGGTCGGGCTTTCTATTGTCAGGTTATTTTATAGTCATGAATTTTTCAAACACTGACCAGTCCGTTGATAGGGCTCACTCAAAACCTAGAGATATGCTCTGGGAGCTTGACGATTTGTAATCCCCTGACCTCCTACTGGATGCAGCATGGCTGGTAGAGTCTTATGGAGGTGGGATACCAACTATCATAGTAATGCAAATCATCATCATCTTTCCGCTTCTCATTTACCTTACACTGGACAAAATTTCAAAGAAAATCCCGAATTGACAACCTCTTCATGGCTTGCGGAAGAAAAGTCTGTCATCTTTCGCTTCTAATTTCTCACATAATTGTAGCGGAGCTTTTGAAAAGCTAGCGTTTCACCTTGCTCGAATTCTAATAGAAATGTTATCAACAATTAGATTCCAAACACAACCATAAGTTCCTGAGTCGATATTATTTTGTACATTAATCTTGAGTTTCATGAGTCCCCCCAAGCCCTTCACGATAGATGATAAACCTGGTGCACAGCATATCTTCTTTTATAGAAGTCATAACAATGAAGATGTCAAAGTGGCCTATGTGTTTCATACACAAAGCTATCCGCAAATGGACGACGAGGATGGCCAAGAGTCTGAAGACACCCCAACACCGAATGTAATGGTTTCTAAATGTGGAGATGACCCCTACTTGAAGATTCATTGCATTTCCTATGGTGATGAGCCCATTATTGACCGTGTATGCTACAAAAAAGTCGCTACCGGCACCAAATACCTTCCTTACGAGGGACCCCAATTTTCGTCAGTCATCTAGCAATTGATTTCCTTCACTATAAGGTTGTTTTTTTTACAAATTAGTTTGTCACTATACCTTCCACAATCCTTACTCGAGTATCAAGGATCTCGACGTCAATGTTCAGGCAGGCTTTCAGAAGTATTTACAGTAGGTAGCCTATGGGGAATTTTGGGTTTCTTGGCCTCTCCTTGAGCCAGATCATGTCAAAGTCAAATGTGATGTTCCACATCAACATTGAGCACCATAACTTTTGGAATTTTTAAAAAAGGTCCGATTTAATTTTGATCTAAAGGCCTACAACACTTGATGAAAATCATGCTTTTGGATGAAAAGGTCTACACAAGCGCTTTTGAAGGCCTCTAAATCTATATATTTTGCAAACTTCAACTCTTTGGATTTTGTAGCTGATGTTGGCTCTATCGCCCTCTCTCTCCAATATCGCTCACAACGAGAAATCGCTTTGGAGGTAGAGACAGGATTTCCATGGCAAATGACGGAAGAAATAATGATGAGTTAGAATACAAATACACTCATTGAGATTTAGGTGATATATCATTCTCTTACATGTTCGCGATACTCAATCTCAGTGCTAATATTCTTGACGATTACAACCTCAACGCACAGGGAAGGGCCCGTTCCCTTGGATGATGACTATTTGGGGAACGAAGCACGCCACCTCCCCGCCCACACTATGTGTGGTTATATAAAATATATTTATATCTATATATATATATAATGGCATATGTATTGAAACATTCCCTTCTTGCGATCATCTTAGTGCACAAATAGGAAAAGAAGAATATATACCATTTCAACTTGTGTGTTTTCTTTTGCTTTTGCATATTCTAAATTCTTCTTTTCCTATTTGTGCACCAAGATGATCGCAAGAAGGGAATGTTTCAATACATACGCCATTTGGTCGGGACTACTACTATTGTAAGCTTATTTTAAAGTCAGGTATTTTTCAAACACCCACCTGTCCATTGATAAGGCTCGCTCAAAACTTAGAGATTTGCTCTGGCAGCTTGAGGATTTGCAATCCCCTGACCTCCTTCTGCATTCGGCGTGCCTGGTAGAGTCTTTTGGAGGCAGGATACTAGCCGTCATAGTAATGCAAATCATCGTCATCTTTCCGCTTCTAATTTACCTTATGCTAGGCAAAATTTGCAAAAAGAAACTCGAACTAACAACCTCTTCATGGCTATGCAAAATTGCGGAAGAAAAGTCTATCAATCGTGCTGAGAGTAGTCTGTCGTGCGCATTCGAACATGTTACTGCCAATGTTGTTAAGCTGGATCCTCTTATTAGCGAGGAGGTTCATCAAAACATGACTTCATCTCTCCCTACACTTACATCGTTACGGTCGTTGCAAGGATAGTAAAACCTATTGTGAGTTTTCTATAGATACCCTAAATCCGTGGAATTGAATGCAATATAAATCCATGAATGCTGCAGTGGGCATGTGAGGTGCTCGCAGTTTGGGATACTCTTTGAAATTCGATTTCTTCTTAATTTAGTGTAGTTTTTAGTGTCCTAGTTCGGCCAATTGCTATGTCAATAAGTGCACCACCTTGGATTTTCACACCATATTTTAATGGAGGGACACTGTACACATTTTTCAAAGAAACCCAAAAAAGGAGAAACCACTTCAGACGTAGAGATAGGATTTCCATGGCAAATGATAGAAGAAATCATGACAAGAATTTGGTCGATGCTCGAGTTGGAATACAAATACACTCATTGAGATTTAGGTAATATATCATTCTCTTACATATTCGTGATACTCAATCTCGGCACTAATATTCTCGGTGATAACAACCTCGACACATGGGGAAGGGCCCGTTCCTTCGGATTATAACTATTTGGGGAAGGAAGCACACCGCCTCCCCGCCCACACTATGGGTCGCTATATAAAATATATACATATCTAAATATATATGTTTTCCATTTCAAGTCCTGTGTTTTCTTTTGCTTTTGCATATTCTAAATTCTTCTTTTTCTATTTGTGTGCCGAGATGATCGCAAGAAGGGAATGTTTAAATACATATGCCATTTGGTCGGCACTACAACTATTGTTAGCTTATTTTAAAGTTAGGTATTTTTCAAACACCGACCTGTCCATTGATAGGGCTAGCTCAAAACTTAGAGATTTGCTCTGGCAGCTTGAGGATTTGCAATCCCCTGACCTTCTACTGCATTTGGCATGCCTGGTAGAGTCTTCTGGAGGCAAGATACCAGCCGTCATAGTAATGCAAATCATCGTGATCTTTCTGCTTCTAATTTACCTTACCCTAGGCAAAATTTGCAAAAAAAAACTCGAACTGACAACTTCATGGCTACGCAAAATTGTGGAAGAAAAGTCTATCAATCGTGCTGAGAGTAGTGTGTCATGCGCATTCGAAGATGTTACTATCGATGTTGCAGAGCTGGATCCTCTTATTAGCGAGGAGGTTCATCAAAACGTGACTTCATCTCCCCCTGCACTTACATCCTTAAGGTCATTGCAAGCATAGTAAAACTTGTTGTGAGTTTTCTATAGATACCCTGAATCTGTGGAATTGAACGCAATAAAAATCTATTAATGTTGCAGCGACTTTACGTAGAAAATCTTATAGAATCATAAGACAGGCTGGTTTTGCAGAAGAATTTTGTGGCTAGTGATCAGTGGAAGAGCAACAACTCATGCAAAACGACAGAGCTATGTGAACTTCATAGCTATTTACTTACGGGAGTGTCACATAATCGTCCATGTGGACATCTAGATCAAACCTCCAGCGTGGAGATTGGACTATGGAGGAGTTAAGGCCAATCAATCAATAGCTCTGAAACGATATCCTTATCACCCGCCCTCTTTGGCTGATGAGGAATCTTCACTATGGCAATCTTCATCTTCAGTTTCTCACATAATTGCAATGGAGCTTTTGAAAAGCTAGCATTTTACCTTGCTCGACTTCTAATAGAAATGCTATCAATTAGATTCCAATCACAACCATAAGTTCCTGAGTCGACATTATTTTGTACATTAATCTTGAGTTTCATGAGTCAACTTGACAAACAGAGGTCCTCACTTTTAATATATAAGCCAAGTCATGTGTGGGTGTGTGAGGTGCTCGCGGTTTGGGATGGGGATCCAATTCAACGAACTCTTTGGAATTCGATTTCTTCTTAATGGGCATTCTAAAGTCAAGTTCTGTGAAGAGTTCCGTGTAGTTTTTAGTAAGCATTACCTTCCATCGATGCTGTATCGATGCTTGCATTTACTCTTGAGCAATAAATTTTCAAGTTTTACAGAGGGAGGCTAAGGATCCCCGCAAGCCCTTCACGATCGATGATAAATCTAGTGCACATCATATCTTCTTTCATAGAAGTCATAGCAATGAAGATGTCAAAGTGGTATGTGGGTTTTATACACAAAGCTATCCGCAAATGGACGATGAGGATGGCCAAGAGTCTAAAGACACCTCAACACCGAATGGAATGGTTTCTAAACATGGAGACGACCCCGACCTAGAGATTCATTGCATTACCTATGGTGATGAGCATGTTATTGACCGTATATGCTACAAAGAAGTCGCTACCAGCACCAAAGATCTTCCTTACGAGGGACCCCAATTTTTGTAAGTTGTCTAGCAATTAATTTTCTTCACTATAAGGTTATTTTTTTGACAAATTAGTTTGTGACTATACCTTCCACTATCCTTACGTATTGAGTGTCAAGGATCTTGATGTCAATGTTCAGGCAGGCTTTTAGAAGTATTTACGTTGATGTCAATGTTCAGGAAGGCTTTCAGAAGTATTTACAAAAAGGCAACCTATTGGGAATTTTGGGTTTCTTGGCCTCTCCTTGAGCCACGTGTCCTAATATAAGCCTTGGATTCAATTTTGATTTGAAGGCCTACAACACTTGATGAAAAGCTCTGCACGAGCGCTTTTGAAGGCCTCTAAATCTATATATTTTGCAAACTTCAACTCTTTGGATTGTCTAGCTGATGTTGGCTTTGCCACCCTCTCTCTCCAACATCGCTCACATCGAGAATTATAACTATTTGGGAAAGGATACACACCGGCTCCCCGCCGACACTATGTGTGGTTATATAAAATATCAACATATATATATATATATATATGTTTTCCATTTCAAGTTATGTCTTTTCTTTTGCTTTTGCATATTCTGAATTCTTCTTTTTCTATTTGTGTGCCGAGGTGTTCGCAAGAAGGGAACGCTTAAATACATATGCCATTTGATCGGGCTTGCTATTGTCAGCTTATTTTATAGTCAAGCATTTTTCAAACACCAATCTGTCCATTGATAGGGCTCCCTCAAAGCTTAGACATTTGCTCTGGGAGCTTGTCGTTGCAAGTATAGTAAAACCTGTTGTGTGTTTTCTACAAATACCATGCATCCGTGGAATCGAATGCAATATAAATCTATTAATGTTGCATCGACTTTCTGAAGAAAATCCCATAGAATCACAAGATAAGTTGGTTTTGCAGAAGAATTTTGTGGCTAGTGACCAGTGGAAGAGTAACAAGTCATGCAAAACGATAGAGCTATGTGAACTTCATAGCTATATACTTACAGGAGTGTCACATAATCGTGCATGTGGTCATCTAGATCGAACCTCGAGGGTGGAGCTTGGACTATGGAGGAGTTAGGGCCAATCAATCAATAGCTCTAAAATGATATCCTTATCACCTGCCCTCTTTGGCTGATGAGGAATCTTCGTTACTACCGCAATCTTCGTCTTCGATTTCAACCATAATTGCAACGGAGCCTTTGAAAAGCTAGCGTTTCACCTTGCTCGACTTCTAATAGAAATGTTATCAATTAGATTCCAAATACAACCGTAAGTTTCAGAGTCGACATTGTTTTGTACATTAATCTTGAGTTTCATGAGTCGACTTGACAAATGGAGGTCCTCACTTTATATATATAAGGCAAGTCATGTGTGGGCATGTGAGGTGCTCACAGTTTGGGATGGGGATCCAATTCAACGAACTCTTTGGAATTTGATTTCTTCTTAATTTCGTGTAGTCTTTAGCAAGGATTACCTTCCATCAATGCCTGCATTTACTCTTGAGCACTGAATTATCAGGTTTTTGCAGAGGGAGGCTAAGGATCCCCCCAATCCCTTCACGATCGATGATAAACCTAGTGCACAACATATCTTCTTTTATAGAAGTCATAACAATGAAGATGTCAAAGTGGCTTGTGTGTTTCATACAGAAAGTTATCCGCAAATGGACAACGAGGATGGCCAAAAGTCTGAAGACACCCCAACACCAAATGTAATGGTTTCTAAACGTGGAGATGACCCCTACCGAGATTTTCATTGCGTTACCTATGGTGATGAGCCTATTATTGACCGTGTATGCTACAAAGAAGTCACTACTGGCAGCAAAGATTTTCCTTACGAGGGACGCCAATTTTTGTAAGTTGTCTAGCAATTACTTTCCTTCACTATATGGTTGTTTTTTTTACAAATTAGTTTGTCACTATACCTTCCACAGTCCTACGTGTCACGTATCAAGGATCTGGACATCAATATTAATGCAGGCTTTTAGATGTATTTAATGGGGAATTCTGGGTTTCTTGGCCTCTCCTTGAGCCATGTGTCCTAATATAAGCCTTGGATTCAATTTTGATCTAAAGGCCTACAACACTTGCTGGAAAGCATGCTTTTGGATGAAAAGCTCTACATGAGCGCTTTTGAAGGCCTCTAAATCTATATATTTTGCAAACTTCAACGCTTTGGATTGTCTAGCTAATGTTGGCTCTGCCACCCTCTCTCTCTACCATTGCTCACATCAAGAAACCACTTCGGAGGTAGAGACAGGATTTCCATGGAAAATCACAGAAGAAATCATGACAAGAATTTGGTGGATGCTCAAGTTGGGAATACAGATACACTCCTTGAGATTTAGGTAATATATCATTCTCTTACGTGTTTGTGATACTTAATCTCAATGCTAATATTCTCGGCGATTACAATCTCGATGCATGGGGAAGGGCCAGTTCCCTCGAATTATAACTATTTGGGAAAGGACACGCACCGCCTCCCTGCCCACACTGTGTGGTTATATAAAATATATGCATATCTCTATATATATATATATATATATATATGCTTTCAATTTCAAGTTCTGTGTTTTCTTTTGCTTTTGCATATTCTAAATTCTTCTTTTTCTATTTGTGTGCCGAGGTGTTCGCAAGAAGGAAATGCTTAAATACATACGCCAGTTGGTCTGGCTTGCTTTTGTCATGTTATTTTATAGTCAGGTATTTTTCAATCATTGACCAGCCCATTGATAGGGCTCACTCAAAACTTAGAGATTTGCTCTAGGAGCTTGACAATTTGCAATCCCTTGACCTTCTACTTGATTCAGCAAATCGTCGTCATAGTAATGCAAATCGTCATCATCTTTTCGCTTCTAATTTACCTTACACTAGGCAAAGTTTTCAAGAAAATCTTGAATTGACAACCTCTTCATGGCTAAGCAAAATTGCGGAAGAAAAGTCTGTCAATCGTGCTGAGAGTAGTTTGTCATGTGCATTCGAAGATGTTACTGCCGATGTTGCAAAGCTGGATCCTCTAATTAGCAAGGAGGTTCCTCAAAACGTGACTTCATCTCCCCCTACACTTACATCCTCAAGGTCGTCGCAAGTATAGTAAAACCTGTTGTGTGTTTTCTACAAATACCATGCATCCGTGGAATTGAACGCAATATCAATCTATTAATGCTGCATCGACTTTATGAAGAAAATCCCATAGAATCACAAGATAGGCTGGTTTTGCAGAAGAATTTTGTGGCTAGTGACCAGTGGAAGAGTAACAACTTGTGCAAAACAACAGAGCTGTGTGAACTTCATAGCTATATATTTATGAGAGTGTCACATAATCGTGCATGTGGTCATCTAGATCGAACCTTGAGGGTGGAGCTTGAACTATGGAGGAGTCAGGGCCAATCAATCAATAGCTCTAAAATGATATCCTTATCACTTGTCCTCTCTGGCTGATGAGGAATCTTCACTACTACGGCAATCTTCATCTTTGGTTTCTCACATAATTGTAGCAGAGCTCTTGAAAAGCTAGTGTTTCACCTTGCTCGACTTCTAATAGAAATATTATCAACAATTAGATTCCAAACACAACCATAAATTCCTGGAGCGACATTGTTTTGTACATTAATCTTGAGTTTCATGAGTCGACTTGACAAACGGAGGTCCTCACTTTATATATATAAGGCAAGTCATGTGTGGGCATGTGAGGTGCTCGCAGTTTGGGATACTGTTTGAAATTCGATTCCTTCTTAATTTAGTGTAGTTTTTAGCATCCTGGTTTTCAGCCAATTGCTATGTCAATAAGTGCACCACCTTGGATTTTCACACCATATTTTAATGGAGGGACATTGTACCCGAAAAAGGAGAAACCACTTCAGACGTAGAGACAGGATTTCCATGGCAAATGATAGAAGAAATCATGACAAGAATTTGGTCGATGCTCGAGTTGGAATACAGATACACTCATTGAGATTTAGGTAATATATCATTCTCTTACATATTCGTGATACTCAATCTCGGCACTAATATTCTCGGCGATAACAACCTCGACACATGGGGAAGGGCCCGTTCCTTCGGATTATAACTATTTGGGGAAGGAAGCACACCGCCTCCCCGCCGACACTATGGCTGGCTATATAAAATATATACATATCTAAATATATATGTTTTCCATTTCAAGTTCTATGTTTTCTTTTGCTTTTGCATATTCTAAATCCTTCTTTTTCTATTTGTGTGCTGAGATGATCGCAAGAAGGGAATGTTTAAATACATATGCCATTTGGTCGGCACTACAACTATTGTTAGCTTATTTTAAAGTCAGGTATTTTTCAAACACCGACCTGTCCATTGATAGGGCTCGCTCAAAACTTAGAGATTTGCTTTGGCAGCGTGAGGATTTGCAATCCCCTAACCTTCTACTGCATTTGGCATGGCTGGTAGAGTCTTTTGGAGGCAAGATACCAGCCGTCATAGTAATGCAAATCATCGTGATCTTTCTGCTTCTAATTTACCTTACGCTAGGCAAAATTTGCAAAAAAAAACTCGAACTGACAACTTCATGGCTACGCAAAATTGTGGAAGAAAAGTCTATCAATCGTGCTGAGAGTAGTGTGTCATGCGCATTCGAAGATGTTACTACCGATGTTGTAGAGCTGGATCCTCTTATTAGCGAGGAGGTTCATCAAAACGTGACTTCATCTCCCCCTGCACTTACATCCTTAAGGTCATTGCAAGCATAGTAAAACTTGTTGTGAGTTTTCTATAGATACCCTGAATCTATGGAATTGAATGCAATAAAAATCTATTAATGTTGCAGCGACTTTACATAGAAAATCTTATAGAATCATAAGACAGGCTGGTTTTGCAGAAGAATTTTGTGGCTAGTGATCAGTGGAAGAGCAACAACTCATGCAAAACGACAGAGCTATGTGAACTTCATAGCTATTTACTTACGGGAGTGTCACATAATCGTCCATGTGGACATCTAGATCAAACCTCCAGCGTGGAGATTGGACTATGGAGGAGTTAAGGCCAATCAATCAATAGCTCTGAAACGATATCCTTATCACCCGCCCTCTTTGGCTGATGAGGAATCTTCGCTATGGCAATCTTCATCTTCAGTTTCTCACATAATTGCAATGGAGCTTTTGAAAAGCTAGCATTTTACCTTGCTCGACTTCTAATAGAAATGCTATCAATTAGATTCCAATCACAACCATAAGTTCCTGAGTCGACATTGTTTTGTACATTAATCTTGAGTTTCATGAGTCAACTTGACAAACAGAGGTCCTCACTTTTAATATATAAGCCAAGTCATGTGTGGGTGTGTGAGGTGCTCGCGGTTTGGGATGGGGATCCAATTCAACGAACTCTTTGGAATTCGATTTCTTCTTAATGGGCATTCTAAAGTCAAGTTCTGTGAAGAGTTCCGTATAGTTTTTAGTAAGCATTACCTTCCATCGATGCTGTATCGATGCTTGCATTTACTCTTTAGTATCCAGTAGTGGCACTTGGTTAAATCCTTTTTATCTACCCTTTCCAGGGGCTACTTTGTTTCAGGGTTGAAAGGCATTAAATCCGCTACAACAGCAGGAGGCCTAGAGTTATAACCGAAGTCTACAGCAAGCTTCTTCACATGCTCTTTGTTCAACCCTCTATATACATAGCTTGGAGGAGCTTTTTGACATCTTGTAACTGGAATTGAAAATGTTGCATGCAACCCAATTGTGTAGTATTTTTCATATTCCACCAAGCCTGATGGTTTCTTTTGCCCTTTTTTTGCTATGACCTTTCCACTTGGCTCCAATTCACTACCACTGCTTCTTTCCACAACTGCTAGCATACCCTCTGGAGGTGTTCCTTCTTGTGGTACATCAACTATAGTTAGCTTTCCTTTCTTTGCCCCTTCTCCGCTACCACCTGGTGCTTGAACCATAGTCGATTTACCTTTCTTTGTTCCTTCCCCACTATCTTCCCCACTCTTACGCTTCTTTAATGTTGCTGAAACTTTGCGATATGATTCAATGATTGTTGTCACTGTGTCAATTTCATTTCCATCAATTGATTCAACACTTATCCAGCCTCTTGAGTGCATGTTGTCATCTACATCAGACTTCATACGAGATGCTTCATAATCATTGGGATCCAAGAGAAACTTCTTATTTTGATTTATAATGATCAACAATCCAATATCTCCCTCTTTTCCAACCACATCTTCAGTGATTTGATGTACCGATCCAACACAAGTGTATGCACTTTTATTAGGTAACAAAACAAATAAGTGAACTCATGTCAACTATGCTCCCTCAATACTATATATGTCAAAGTACCAAGGTATGCTTTTTTCTACAAATCCACTTATAACTTTCTCAACCTTCTTCACATTTGTGTCTTTCCTATTAAAAAACCCAAGCAATATACAAACTATCATCTTTATAATCTTTAATGTCAGACAAAACACATTATCGACAAACATATCTGAAATAGAATCTAGAATTGACACTAGACATAGTAGTAGATTTGAGAAAGCACTAGATTCTAGGGAGATTTGGCCGCATTAGGGAGATTTGGCCGTGCGGCCAAATCTTATGGCCTTCTTTTAAAGCACTGGAAGGGGAGGTTTAGATGTGTGGCCAAATCATATGGGCTTCTTTCAAAGCACCAAAGTTTGGGAAGATTTGGCCTTGTGTCCAGATCTTGTGGGCTTCTTTCAAAGCACTAGGGTCTGGAGAGATTTGAATGTGCAACCAAATCTTGCTAGCTTCTTTTAAATCAGTCAAATCTTTCTAGCTTCTTTTAAATCACTTGGGTTTAGGGAGATTTGGCCGTGCGGCCAAATCTTGCTAGCTTCTTTCTAATCACGAGGGTCTATGGAGATTTGGCCGTGCAGCCAAATCTTTTCAAAGCACCAGGGTTTGGGGAGATTTGTGTGCGGTCAAATCTTGCTAGCTTCTTTCTAATCACAAGGGTCTATAGAGATTTGGCCGTGCCGCCAATTCCTTTCAAAGCACCAGGTTTAGGGAGATTTGGCTGTGCAGCCAAATCTTTTCAAAGCACTAGGTTTAGGGAGATTTGGTCGTGCGGCCAAATCTTGCTAGCTTCTTTCTAATCACGAGGGTCTATGGAGATTTGGCCGTGCAGCCAAATCTTTTCAAAGCACCAGGGTTTGGGGAGATTTGTGTGCGGTCAAATCTTGCTAGCTTCTTTCTAATCATAAGGGTTTATGGAGGTTTGGCCGTGCGGCCAATTCTTTTCAAAGCACAGGTTTAGGGAGATTTGGCCGTGCAGCCAAATCTTTTCAAAGCACCAGGTTTGGGGAGATTTGGCCGTGTAGCCAAATCTTTTCAAAGCACCAGGTTTGGGGAGATTTGGCCGTGCAGCCAAATCTTTTCAAAGCACTAAGGTTTGGGGAGATTTGGCTACGATGCGAAATCTTTCTAGCTTTTTATAAGTGACGAGGGTTTAGGGAGATTTGACTGTGCGGCCAAATCTTGCTAGCTTCTTTCTCATCACAAGGGTCTAGGGAGATTTGGCCATGCGGCCAAATCTTTTCAAAGCAGCAGGATTTGGGGAGATTTGGTTGTGATGCCAAATCTTTCTAGCTTCTTTTAAATCACTTGGGTCTAAGGAGATTTGGCCATGCGGCCAAATCTTGCTAGCTTCTTTCTAATCACGAGGGTCTAGGGAGATTTGGCCATGCGGCCAAATGTTGCTATCTTCTTTCTAATCACGAGTATCGAGGAAGATTTGATTGTGTGGCCAAATCTTTTCAAAGCAGCAAGGTTTAGAAAGATTTAGTTGTGATGCCAAATCTTTATAGCTTCTTTGAAATCACCAAGGTCTAGGGAGATTTGGCCATATGGCCAAATCTTGTATGTTTTGAAAGAAGCCAGAAGATTTGGCCGCATGGCCAAATCTCTCTATTTAAAATTTAAAATTCAAATCTTAAGATTCAAATTTCAAATCTGAAAAATTCAAAATCTTAGATTCAAAATTTAAAATTCAAAATTCAAAATCTTAGATACAGAATTCAAATTTCAAATTTGAAGATCTAAAAGTCAAATCATATACTAAAGACCCTACTTTCAAATCACACTTCGAGATTCCTACTTTTACAAGAGTCTTTCTTTCAAATCGTGGTGTTCCGAAATGGAGAAAATGGAGAACATGCATGAATTAGGTACACTTTCGATTTCTTTCGTTTTCTTACTTGGATGATTGAGTAGCCATTATTGTTTGTGAGCTTGTGCTCTTTGGATTTCAAGCAATCATAGGAGCTATAGAGAGAGTAGTTGTAGCATCAAGAGAGAATTTCGTCCAGCAAAGGAGTGGAGCTGTAGTTGTACTAGGAGAGAGGAGCGTCAAGAGGGGATTTCGTCCAGCAGACGAGTGGAAGGAGAATTGAGGGGATTTCATGCAAGAGGAGAGGGGATTTTGTCGAGGAGTGGAAGGAGAGCTGAGGGGATTTTGTCCAAAGGGGATTTCATGAAGAGGGGATTTCATCAAGATGAGATCTCGTTTGGAAAGAGCGGCCTGCTGAGGGCTGTGAAGAAGAAATAGATTTGTCCTTTGTGCCTACCCAAGGAGCATCATTGATCGAAGGAAAGCTGCCACTGAAGGCAAGAGTAGGTCGAAACTGTGCAGAGGAAGAAGAAATAGGCTGAAACAGTGCTCCGCAAGAAGAAATAGGCCGAAACAGCGCGGAGGAAGATGAAATAGTGCGGGGGAGAAGAGCAGCGCACGTCTTATGAAACAGTGCAGAGGAAAGGAGCAGCGTCGTGGAGAGATCCCAAGGCCAAAAATAAGAAGAAGTAGGCCGAAAGCAGTGCGGCGGAAGACGAAACAGTATAGGGGATACGGAAAAGCGCGGAGGGAAAGAACACGGAGGGAAGGAGCAGAGTCGTGGAGGGGAGATCCCGAGCAGCGCTTTGAAGTCGTGGAGGAGAAAGGCAAGGGCAAGATATCCCGAAATAAGCATGCTTTGGGGGGGGGAAGAAGTAATCCCCCCAAAAAAGCATGCTTTGGGGGGAAGGAGCAATCCCCCCAAAAGCGTGTAGAGTCCAAAAAAAAAAAAAAAAAGGACCTCTTTCTAATCCAACTATTGTGTGGAATCTATGGAGAGTTGAATTGGTAATGGAAGTTTAAAACCTACATAGTTAAGTACACATTGTTAGGAAAAAACTGGGATGGGGAGCCTCCAGGACCTCTTATTTTGACATAGTTTTGAACTTTTTTGCTTGCAATTAGCTAAGCAAGGGTGGAGGAGTGTTTTCCAAGAACTACCCCATCTAAGACGTTGTCCTAAAGCTCTCAAACCACCCTAGGTACACATTGGTTTCGGGAGAGAACAAGGTGAGCCTAGCACTTGATCCCCTTGCTTGCAATTAGCTAAGCAAGGGTGGAGGAGTGTTTTCCAAGAACTACCCCATCTAAGATGTCCTAAAGCTCTCAAACCACCCTAGGTACACATTGGAGATCTAGGAAGGGAGAGAACAAGGTGAGCCTAGCACTTGATCCCCCATGAAGACGAATTCAATTCCTTCTCATAGGCTTACTTTTTATGCTTGGTTTGAAAGGTTTGTTTAGCTTTGCCTTTTAAAGTTTTGGTTTTTTAATAGTTTTAGATTTTCTAGTTTGCTTTTAAAGTAATAGTATGATTTTAAAGTGTAATAGCGTGAATCATGAAAAGCATGTACGATTTTTTTGAAAGTAGGATCTCTAGATTTGAATTTCAAAATTTGAAACTTGAAACTTGAAATTTGAATTTTTTATTTTAAATTTTGAATTTTGAACTTTAAATTTTAAATTTTAAAATCTGGATTTTCAATTTTTAAATTTAACGTTTGAAGATTTGTCCATTTGGCCAAATCTTCCTAGTGATTTGAAAGAAGCTAGCAACATTTGGCAGCACGGCAAAATCTTCCCAAACCCTAATGCTTTGAAAGATTTGGCCACACGGCCAAATCTCCCAGAACCTGGTGATTTGAAAGAAGCATGCAAGAGGAGGTTGCACGGCCAAAACTCTCCATACCCTAGTGCTTTGAAAGAAGCCTACAAGATTTGGCCACACGACCAAATCTCCCCAAGTTTGAAAGAACGCCACAACCAAATCTTCTCAGTGCTTTGAAAGAAGTCACCAAGGTCTCGAAGGATTTGGCTGTGCATCCAAATCTTGCTAGCTTCTTTGAAAGCACTAAGGTCAGAGCAGATTTGGCCGTGTGGCCAAATCTTATTGCTTCTTTCAAAGCACTAGTGTCTTAGGAGATTTGGCCATGTGGCCAAATCTTGTTGGCTCCTTTCAAAGCACCAGGGTCTGGGGAGATTTGACCATGTGGCCAAATCTTGTGGGCTTCTTTCAAAGCACCAAGGTCTAAGTACATTTGAATGTGTGGATAAATCTTGATGGCTTCTTGAAAGCACCAGCGTCTCAGGAGATTTGGTTGTGTGGACAAATCTTGCTATCTCCCTTTCAAAGCACCATGGTCTATGAAGATTTGGCCATGTAGCCAAATTTTGCTGCCTAAAATTCAAAGTACCAAGGTTTAGGAAGATTTGGTCTTGCATTGAAATCTAGTAAAGCATTTTCATCCTAAGTCACACCATCAGATATCAATATTGAACTATAACAAATGCTATGTACTATGCAGGTGCCACATTGAAAGTGGGGGTTAAAGTCAACTTGCTTGTCAGTGAAAAGATTGTTGCTATTGGGACAATATTCTCTACATCACATGATGACATGTGCCAAGGTGTGCCCTTGGGAGAAAACAATGTATCGGTGGCGATCGATATTTGTATGGATGAAAGTGCACTTCTTCCATTTCCTACAATGGATGCATTCTTAGTCTATGAGGCTTTGGGTAGTGTTGTTCGAAAGCACAATCAATGAGTTGTGTGGACAATGTTAATGGAGCTATTGTACCAATGAATGATATAACATCAGATACCATTGATGTTGAACCTCTATGTGAATATGATGAGTTTTCCATTCAAGAATCATGGAAGGACAAGAAAGTCTTAATATGGGATGAGCAAAAAACCAAGAGCATTGCAGAGGGTGTTGTTTTGTATGTCTACCCATTTGAACCTATAAATTTTGAGATGCTTGGTGAAGGTAATCTAGGTGTGGGAATTGAAAAGTATCATAGTGATGTATCAGGCATCGATATCATCCACTTAATAAAATGGCCCATTGCACAAATAACCTTTTTAGATGGAACTTCATTAAGAATCGATGACACCATGAATTCTTTAAGTGGTTCTGGGAAAAAGCACATGGAAGATGAGGACCCAATGGAAAAATCCACAAAAAAGAGGCGTTACTGCATGATAAAGAGAAAAGCTAAAAAACATGGCACGCCATTAGCATCATCTAGACTCACAAAGGATGCAGTCATAAAAGTATCTATGATTGATTGTTGTAAACAAAATTGTTGTCAATTTGCCGATCGTCAAATGATATCCAAATTACGCATAGAGTATTGGGGCCAAAGTTTGGAGGCTCGCACCAATTATGTATATGACACTCTTGGGGTTGCTTGTCGAAAAGATGACAATGGGCAGTTCAAATATGTCTTTTCATTGAATGGTATTCAAGTTTGTTGTAGAGCATGGTATTCCAAAAACAACATTTTATCGATACAGGGAGCAATTTGAAATTGGTATACGAAGGTGCATACATGGTAATAAAGGAATCGTGCGGAGAGGTTGGGACCGCACAGAACTGGGTAAAGCCATAATCCAAGATTTTGTGGATAACAATTCTGAGCGTATGCCACACAAAAGTAGAACACTTCAGGATGGATCAAGGGAAACACAGTTGGTGATACCGGATGTATACAAGCAAGTTGATATTCTCTATGAAGTTAACATGCAATTAAAGCATAGTTTGGGTTGTAAGGAGATGTCAACTTCCACATTCAACCGCATATGGAACTCTGAATTCAAGCATGTAACTTTGTCAAAAACAAGTGAATTCTCTAAGTGTGGTTTATGTAGTGCAATCAAGGCTCAGCTTGCAGCGACAAAATGCCAAAATGAACGTAATAAGTTGATGGAAGATAGAAGAAAACACATATTACAACAAAAAAGTTGTAGAAATGTGTACTACACTTGGCACAGATTTTCTGAAATGTATCCTCAGACATACTTGTGCATTATCCATGATAAGATGGACCAAAAGAAGATAGCCATCCCTAGATTACGCAATCGTTCAAAGGACACAGACAAATCCTTTCAGCTCCTAGTGGCTTTGACTGGCATGATAACACATGGACATGGTCTAGGACATTATGGTCACTTTTCTTTATCCTTGTGGCCATCGGATCCTAACTTCACAATTGGTTCATTGGCTTTGTATTTGAGAAATCTTGAAAGATTTGATAACCATGCACTTGGAGATTTGGTACATGATGGGATGCCAAGGTCTGACAACGCTCTGCTAAATGCACTAACCTCAAGAGAAGCATTGGATTCTCACTATGTTTCTAATGGCAAGCAACAACTTCATCTTGGAGCAGTGGGTGGAACATTCAAAGACCTTGGACTTGGAAGTTCCCATCAAGAAAATCCTTATAAGAAACTACCCGAACACCTATTGTTGTAGTTGGATAATTGTGGTTCTGAAAACAAGAATAGGTACTTGTTTGCATACCTATCATTACTTGTTGCTCGAGGGATTTTCAAGTCAATTCAATTGGGATTCTTGATGGTTGGGCATACACATGAGGATATTGATGCAATGTTTAGCAGGTTTTCAAAGAGGTTAAGAACTAGCCAAACATTGACATTTGCACATCTCATGGATACGTTTAGACAATGTGAGGAGTCTTCTCCAACACCATTTTTGGTAACGAAAGTCCCTGATTTCAAGAGCTATGTCGATGGATGCCTATGCGATGGGAAAGATTCTTTAGTGGGACACTCAAAGCCTCTCCAATTTCGGTTCTTTATGCGAAATGAAGTTCCTATCATGCAATATAAAGTGCATCCACGATCATTAGATTGGCAACCAAGTGAAGGTGGCATTGAGTTGTGGAAGAGACATTCGGATGGTCATCCAATGCTACCAAGTGGAGAGCCGCCTTAAGTAACCATGTTCAAGTATGTGAAGGATCACTTAGATGTGATAGTTGGTATCAAGGAGTATGTATGCTTTTGGGAAAAATGGGCACACCTGCAAGGTCTAGAAGCATCTTTCACAAAGTTTTACAAGCCAGTAGTGAAGTACTGGAAGAACATGATTGATGAGCTTGATAAACCAAACAATAGTGTAGAGGGCATGTACTGTGCAAGTAGTTGATAATGAAAACGACGAGTTTCAAAGAATTGAAGAGTTGAATGATCATTACTGTGGACCTCAAAGGAAAAAGCCAAAACAATCATTTGATCCAATGGTTGATGTACAAAAAGGACACTTTCTTTTGATCCGACCAGCAAAAAAAATTTACCCAATTTGGCTAGGCATTGCTCAAACTGATGTACAGAAGGATAATAAATCTAAAAATTTCAAGAAGGTTTTCATACAATATTGGGCACCTATATGCAAAAGACACAATGCACAAATTGAGGAGGTGTATGCAGATTGTTGGAACAAGATTTGGATGTGCAATAAAGTGATCCTCCACATTGGGAATCTGTTGATGCTATTGTATGGTCATGGGTTCCAAAATGTAAACTCTCAAAGAATGTTTCCTCGAAGAGCAGCAACCTCCCCATCAAGGTGAAGATACCAACCATTGCACGTGAGCAAGCTTTATCCAATTTGTCTCATAGAACAGATTCCGACTCTGATGCTGACTCCACAATGGAGTGAAGGTACTTGAAAAGCATGACTTTTTTTTCCTTGCACAACAATAATTTATTTAAATACTGACAAATATTTGGAAGGTATGACATTGATCTTTTTTCTTTATCTTTTTTTTTGCAGACCATTGCTTTGTGGTTGCAAGTTTTGCACACTCGACAAAATATCAAGGACTACTGTTGCATTATTACTTTTTCTCCAACTAAACTAAAATGGTGTTTTTAAACACCACCTTTTTTCGAGAAGAGGCAAAAAATGCTTCGTTAAACTCAAACATATGATGTTTTTTTCTCGGCTAATGCAGAACAGGCACACTCCAAATTGTGAGTTTCATATACACAGCAAATCCAGGGAGAAAGTCAATGGAGTGCATGCACTCAATGCATTGTAATTGTAACCCCTCAAAAAATACCATGCATTGGTTGAAACCTCAACATTTGACATTTTATTTATGTTGATGCAAACCATGCACATTTGCAAGATTTGGATGGACTGCCAAATCTATGGGAAAAATCAATGAAAAACATTGAATGTTACATAATTACAACCCCTCAAAAGTTCCCAAATTATCAGGATTTTCCCAAATTCTCTAATATGGTGTTTACTCCACCCTTTCCACTAACCATAACCTAACCCTTGGGTTGGACTAACTTGGTCAACTTGACCAACAACACACAAAAGCCACCTTTTCCCAACCCAACTCTCCAATTTTTAGCCTTTCCTAAGACCCTTGCAAGGCCAAAAAGAATCAACCCTTGGAAAGTATAATTTTTGGGATAAGAATGGATATTGCACAAACATTTGTAGTGTACTAATTTATTCACGTAAGGCTTTGAGCAAGAGCTGAAAGTACAGATTACTAATTGCAAATGTTTGCAATACAACCAATATATACACTCGCTAACTCCCTCAAACTATCTCCATAGAAATACGTAATCACATAAAGTGTTTAAAATGAACTAGTACCCTACCCGCACATTGCTACAGATTAAAAGACACTGGATGGTGGTGGGCAAGGTGGCTTGCATTACATTGTTTTTTACTTTTTAACCCACATAATGCTACAAGAAAAAAATGAAGAAGTAGTCTCAATAAGTTCTTCTAAAGCAAGGTGGAGTCCATGCTTTGGAAGGCGTTGATTTGTGAAGAAACGGTAGAAATTCCATTGCTTGGGAAGCTATACTAAAGTTAGCAGGCTCTCCAACACAAACACAACACACTATCAAAGTAGCATTTTTGTCTCTCTCCAAATTCCATACCTCATACCATCGGCTAGATTTTTCACCTCTTTTCTCCATCTCTGACCTTAAATGCTTCCCCCTCTTGCCCCTTCCACCATCCATCATTCCCTTCTCCATCCACACCCCTCACCCTTGCTCCCTCTGTCTCAAACGCATCTGGGCTTTATAAACTTCGTATCATTCCGACTTCTCATGGTTATGGTTCAAAAATCTTCCCCATTGCATTTTTTTTTGTTCATTTTAGGTACGAAATTTGTATATCCCTGCATTCTTAGCCTAGGACTTGAGGGGACATTTGGATTTGACTTTCCACATTGTTTACCTGAGACTTACAAAGCCTTTCCTTCCTCCAACCTATTAGGCATCCCCAAGTTTGCCTGCTAATCAACTTGAATTGCCTACCTACTTCAACATTGCTATGCCTTGCAACCTTGCTCCAATTGCTCATCTTTGATATGCCACCTTTCCTTCACCTCCAAAGTTCCTATCTTGGCCGCATATGTGCCTCTTCCATTTGCATGATCATGTTGCCCTATCCCATCTCGCTGTCAATTCTTATCTGTTCTTATCGACTTCCTTGAGAATGAGCCTTGCAAGTCTCGATATCCATCGAGGACCACACCTCACTAGAGCCCCACCCCACAACTTAGTACTCACTTTCTCTCTTTTTGGGCGATAGCATAGCCTGCACTTCAATTTGAATTGTTTATGAGGCGAATGCGATGTAGTTGCCCGTTTCAACATATGTGCTCATGTCTTATGTAGTCTAGGTTTTGAAGTCTCCAGTTTAGGGGATCACGCTTATAGCCCAACCCATCCTCAACAACTTCCATGACTTCACATGACAGTGATGAAGAACGCAGGTGAATGCATTGAGCAAGGAATAGTAGAGAGGGCATTTGTGACCTCATTGAATACAATGGAAGGATAGGTGAAGATCAAAATACTGAATACATCATAGCCTTGCTTGTGAAAATTTCGATTCATGAGAAGCTTCAACGGATTAGTCGATGTCGTATCCCATCGGCTTCTCTTTGTGCATGTCAGCACTAACTCACTCTCTCTCTCTCTCTCTGGCTCCCACTGTCTATATCTCACCTCTCAAAAGGAGAATACTCTTGTATTGTGATTAAGAAAGCGTTGGCATCCATCACAATCAAAACCTGACTCTTCAAAATCACAATGGGACATTTGGATTTTGATTACCATTGGACCGAAACATCACCTAAACTCGCTACCCGGTATTTCAAACATCATGATCTCTGTTAAATGACACATGGCTTTTATCCTCTCCTTAAGGTTGCCACGTGTTCTCCTTTTGTCCATGTTTAATAGGTTAAAGATTCTCCTTTTAACTGTGGTTAATAGGTTAAAGAACATAAGTAGGGTGCGGTAGGCCGCCTAATGGGAATGAATGAAGAGAGTTATCTATAATATGTTAATGATAAATTAACGATGAAGAAAGGATGACAGGTCACTGTTTGAAAAATACCTGACCATGAACTAAGCTCACAATAGAAAGCCCGACCAAATGGCCTATGTATTCAAGCATTCCCTTCTTGTGAACACCTCAGCACACAAATAGAAAAAGAAGGATTTAGAATATGCAAAAGCAAAAGAAAACACAGAACTTAAAATGGAAAACATATATATATATAGATATGTATATATTTTATATAACCACACAGTGTGTGGGCGGGGAGGCGGCGCGATCCTTCCCGTGCACTAAGGTTGTAATTACCGAGAATATTAGTGCCAAGATTGAGTATCGCGAACATGTAAGAGAATGATATATTACCTAAATCTCAATGAGTGTATTTGTATTCCAACTCGAGCATCCACCAAATTCTTGTCATTATTTCTTCTGTCATTTGCCATGGAAATCATGTCTCTACCTCTGAAGCGATTTCTTGATGTGAGCGATGTTGGAAAGAGAGGGCGGCAGCCAACATCAACTAGACAATCCAAAGAGTTGAAGTTTGCAAAATATATAGATTTAGAGGCCTTCAAAAGTGCTCGTGCAGACCTTTTCATCCAAAAGCATGATTTTCATCAAGTGTTGTAGGCCTTCAGATCAAAATTAAATCCAAGGCTTATATTAGGACAGGTGGCTCAAGTAGAGGCCAAGAAACCCAAAATTCCCCATAGGCTGCCTACCGTAAATAACTTCTAAAAGCTTGCCTGAACATTGACGTCGAGATCCTTGATACCCGACATGTAAGGACAGTGGAAGGTATAGTGACAAACTAATTTGTATTAAAAACAACCTTATAGTGAAGGAAATCAATTGCTAGACAACCTATGAAAATTGGGATCCCTCATAAAGAAGATATTTGGTGCCGATAGCAACTTCTTTGTAGCATACACGGTCAATAACGGGCTCATCATCGTAGGTAATGCAATGAATCTCCAGGTAGGGGTCAAATTCACATTTAGAAACCATTACATTCCGTCTTGGGGTGTCTTTAGACTCTTGGCCATCCTCGTCGTCCATTTGCGGATAGCTTTGTGTATGAAACACACAGGCCACTTTGACATCTTCATTGTTATGACTTCTGTAAAAGAAGATATGATGTGCACCAGGTTTAACATCTATTGTAAAGGGCTTGGGGGGATCCTTAGCCTCCCTCTGAAAAAACCTGAAAATTTAGTGCTCAAGAGTAAATGCAGACATCGATGGAAGATAATCCTTGCTAGAAACTACACAAAACTCTTCACAGATCTTGACCTTAGAATACCCATTAAGAAGAAATCGAATTCCAAAGAGTTCGTTGAATTGGATCCCCATCCCAATCTGCAAGCACCTCACATGCCAACACATGACTTGCCTTATATATATAAAGTGAGGACCTCCGTTTGTCAAGTCGACTCATGAAACTCAAGATTATGGCTCTATTTGGACTAGAAACTTATGGTTCTATTTGGAATCTAATTATTGATAACATTTCTATTAGAAGCTGAGCAAGGTGAAATGCTAGCTTTTCAAAAGTTCTCCTACAATTATGTGAGAAGCCAAAGACGAAGATTGTGGTAGCAGCGAAGATTCCTCATCAGCCAGAGACGGTAGGTGATAAGGATATCATTTCAGAGCTATTGATTGATTGGCCCTGACTCCTCCATAGTCCAAGCTCAACCCTCGAGGTTCGATCTAGATGACCACGTGCATGATTATGTAACACTCCCATAAGTATATAGCTATGAAGTTCGCACAGCTCTGTTGTTTTGCACGAGTTGTTACTATTCCACTGGTCACTAGCCACAAAATTCTTCTGCAAAACCAGCCTATCTTGTGATTCTATGGGATTTTCTTCATAATGTCAATGCAACATTAATAGATTTATATTGCGTTCAATTCCACAGATGCATGGTATCTGTAGAAAACACACAACAAGTTTTACTATACTTGCAATGACCTTAAATCCGGATGTAAGTATAGGGGGAGATGAAGTCAAGTTTTGATGAACCTCCTCGCTAATTAGAGGATCCAGCTTTGCAACATCAGCAATAACATCTTCGAATGCGCACGCGACAGACTATTCTCAGCACGATTGACAGACTTTTCTTCCGCAATTTTGCTTAGCGATGAAGAGATGTCAATTCAGGATTTTTTGGGAAATTTTGCCCAGTGGAAGGTAAATTAGAAGCGAAAAGATGATGACAATTTGCATTACTATGATAGCTTGTATCCCGCCTCCACAAGACTCTACCAACCATGCTGAATCAAGTAGGAGGTCAAAAGATTGCAAATCGTCAAGCTCCTAGTGCAAATCTCTAAGTTTTGAGTGAGCCCTATCAATGGATTGGTCAATTTTTGAAAAAGACCTGACTATAAAATAACCTGAGAATAGCAAGCCCAACCAAATGGCATATGTATTTAAGCATTCCCTTCTTGCGAACACCTCGGCACACAAACAGAAAAAGAAGAATTTAGAATATGCAAAAGCAAAAGAAAACACAGAACTTGAAATGCAAAACATATATATATATATATATATATATATAGAGAGAGAGAGAGAGAGAGAGAGATGTATATATTTTATATAACCACACATAGTGTGGGTGGGGAGGCAGTGCGTGTCCTTCCCCAAATAGTTATAATTCGAGGGAACTGGCCCTTCCCCGTGCATTGCGATTGTAATTGCCGAGAATATTAGCGTCGAGATTGAGTATCGCAAACATGTAAGAGAATGATATATTACCTAAATCTCAATGAGTGTATTTGTATTCCCAACTCGAGCATCGTCGACCAAATTCTTGTCATGATTTCTTCTATCATTTGCCATGGAAATCCTGTCTCTACCTCTGAACTGAATTCTCGATGTCAGCGATGTTGGAGAGAGAGGGTGGCAGAGCCAACATTAGCTAGACATTCCAAAGCGTTGAAGTCTGCAAAATATATAGATTTAGAGGCCTTCAAAAGCGCTCATGCAGAGCTCTTCATCCAAAAGCATGCTTTTCATCAAGTGTTGTAGGCCTTCATATCAAAATTGAATCCATGGCTTATATTAAGACACGTGGCTCAAGCAGAGGCCAAGAAACCCAAAATTCCTCATAGGCTGCCTACCGTAAATACTTCTGAAAGCTTGCCTGAACATTGATGTCGAGATCCTTGATACCCGACACGTAAGGACTATGGAAGGTATAGTGACAAACTAATTTGTAAAAAAAACGACCTGATAGTGAAGGAAATTAATTGCTAGACAACTTACAAAAATTGGCGTCCCTCCTAAGGAAGATCTTTGCTGCCAGCAGTGATGTCTTTATAGCATACATGACCAATAATAGGCTCATCACCATAGGTAATGCAATGAATCTCTAGGTAGGGGTCGTCTCCACGTTTAGAAACCATTACATTTGATGATGGGGTGTCTTCAGACTCTTGGCCATCCTCGTTGTCCATTTGTGAATAGCTTTGTGTATAAAACACACAGGCCACTTTGACATCTTCATTGTTATGACTTCTATAAACGAAGATATGTTGTGCACTAGGTTTATCATCGATCGTGAAGGGCTTGGGGGGATCCCTAGCCTCTCTCTGCAAAAACCTAAAAATTGAGTGCTCAAGAGTAAATGCAGGCATTGATGGAAGGTAATCCTTGCTAAAAACTACACGAAACTCTTCACAGATCTTGACCTTAGAATACCCATTAAGAAGAAATAGAATTCCAAAGAGTTCATTGAATTGGATCCCCATGCCAAACTGCAAGCACCTCACATGCCCACACATGACTTGCCTTATATATATAAAGTGAGGACCTCCGTTTGTCAAGTCGACTCATGAAACTCAAGATTAATGTACAAAACAATGTCGAGTCAGGAACTTATGGTTGTGTTTGGAATCTAATTGATAACATTTCTATTAGAAGTCGAGCAAGGTGAAACGCTAGCTTTTCAAAGGCTACATTGCAATTATGTGAGAAATCGAAGATGAAGATTGCGGTAATAGCGAAGATTCCTCATCAGCCAAAGAGGGCGGATGATAAGGATATCGTTTCAGAGCTATTGATTGATTGGTCCGGACTCCTCCATAGTCCAAGCTCCACCCTTGAGGTCTGATCTAGATGCCCATATGCATGATTATGTGACACTCCCGTAAGTATATAGTTATGAAGTTTACACAGCTCTGTAGTTTTGCACGAGTTGTTACTATTCCACTGGTCACTAGCCACAAAATTCTTCTGCAAAACCACCCTATCTTGTGATTCTATGGGATTTTCTTAATAAAGTTGATGCAGCATTAATAGATTTATATTGCATTCAATTCCACGGATCCATGGTATGTGTAGAAAACACACAACAGGTTTTACTATACTTGCAATTACCTTAAGGTTGTAAGTGCAGGGGGAGATGAAATCACGTTTTGATGAACCTCCTCGCTAATTAGAGGATCCAGCTTTGCAACATCAGCAGTAACATCTTTGAATGCACATGATAGACTACTCTCAACATGTTTGATAGACTTTTCTTTCGGAATTTTGCTTAGCCATGAAGAGGTTGTGAGTTTAGGATTTTCTTTGAAATTTTGCCCAGTGTAAGGTAAATTAGAAGCAGAAAGATGACGACGATTTGCATTACTATGACAGCTGGTATCCCACATCCACAAGACTCTACCAGCCACACCGAATCCAATAGGAGGACAAGGGATTGCAAATCATCAAGCTCCCAGAGCGAATCTCTAAGCTTTCAGGGAGCCCTATCAATGGACAGGTCGGTGTTTGAAAATAAACTAACTCTAAAATAAGCTGACAATAGCAAGCCCGACCAAATGGCGTATGTATTTAAGCATTCCCGTCTTGTGAACGAGGCGCCTCGCACACAAATAGAAAAAGAAGAATTCAGAATATGCAAAAGCAAAGAAAACACAGAACTTAAAATGGAAAACATATATATATATATATATATATATATGTATGTATATATTTTATATAACCACACATAGTGTGGGCAGGGAGGTAGCGTGCGTCCTTCCCCAAATAGTTATAATTCGAGGGAACTGGCCCTTCCTCGTGCGCTGAGGTTGTAATCGCTGAGAATATTAGCGTTGAGATTGAGTATCGCGAATATGTAAGAGAATGATATATTACCTAAATCTCAATGAGTGTATCTATATTCCAACTTGAGCATCGACCAAATTCTTGTCATGATTTCTTTTGTCATTTGCCATGGAAATCGTATCTCTACCTCCGAAGTGGTTTCTCGATCTGAGCGATGTTGGAGAGAGAGGGTGGCAGAGCCAACATCAGATAGACAATCCAAAGGGTTGAAGTTTGCAAAATATATAGATTTAGAGGCCTTCAAAAGCGCTCGTGTGGAGCTTTCCATCAAGTGTTGTAGGCGTTCAGATCAAAATTGAATCCAAGGCTTATATTATTAGGACACATGGCTCAAGGAGAGGCCAAGAAACCCAAAATTCCCCATAGGGTGCCTATGGTAAATACTTTTGAAAGCCTGCATGAACATTGACGTCGAGATCCGTGACACTCGATATGTAAGGATAGTGGAAGGTATAGTGACAAACTAATTTGTCGAAAAAACAACCTTAGTGAAGGAAATTAATTGTTGGACAACTTGCAAAAATTGGGGTCCCTCGTAAGGAAGATCTTTGGTGTTGGTAGCGACTTCTTTGTAGCATACACAGTCAATAACAGGCTCATCACTGTAGATAATGCAATGAATCTCTAGGTAGGGGTCGTCCCCTCGTTTAGAAACCATTACATTCGGTGTTGGGATCTCTTCAGACTCTTGGCCATCCTCGTCATCCATTTGCGGATAGCTTTGTGTATGAAACCCACAGGCCACTTTGACATATTCATGGCTATGACTTCTATAAAAGAAGATATGCTATACACCAGATTTATCATCGATCATGAAGGGCTTGGGGGATTCCTTAGCCTCCCTCTGCAAAAACCTGAAAATTTATCTTGTCATATTTTCTTCTGTTATTTGCCATGGAAATACTATCTCTACCTCCGAAGCGATTTCTCAATGTGAACGATGTTGAGAGAGAGGCCGACAGAGCCAAGATCAGCTAGATAATCCAAAGAGTTGAAGTTTGCAAGATATATAGATTTAGAGGCCTTCAAAAGCGCTCGTGTAGACCTTTTCATCCAAAAGCATGATTTTCATCAAGTGTTATAGGCCTTCCGATCAAAATTAAGTCCAAGGCTTATACTAGAATAGGTGGCTCAAGGAGAGGCCAAGAAACCCAAAATTCCCCATAGGCTACATACCGTAAATACTTTTGGAAGCCTGCTTGAACATTGATGTCAAGATCCTTGATACCCGACACGTAAGGACAGTTGAAGGTATAGTGACAAACTAATTTGTATAAAAAACAACCTTATAGTGAAGGAAATCAATTGCTAGACAACCTACCAAAATTGGGGTCCCTTGCAAAGAAGATATTTGGTGCTGGTAGCGACTTCTTTGTAGCATACACGGTCAATAACGGGCTCATCACCATAGGTAATGTAATGAATCTCTAGGTAGGGGTAATCTCCACATTTAGAAACCATTACATTCGGTGTTGGGGTGTCTTTAGACTCTTGGCCATCCTCGTCATCCATTTACGGATAGCTTTGTGTATGAAACACATAGGCCACTTTGACATCTTCATTGTTATGGCTTGGGGGGATCCTTAGCCTCCCTCTACAAAAACCTAAAAATTTAGCGCTCAAGAGTAAATGCAGGCATCGATGGAAGGTAATCCTTGCTAAAAACTACACATAACTCTTCACAGACCTTGACCTTAGAATACCCATTAAGAAGAAATCGAATTCCAAAGAGTTCATTGAATTGGATCCCCATCCATAACTGCAAGAACCTCACACACCCACACATGACTTGCCTTATATATATAAAGTGAGGACCTCCGTTTGTCAAGTTGACTCATGAAATTCAAGATTAATGTACAAAACAATGTCGAGTTAGGAACTTATGGTGATTGCGGTAGTAGTGAAGATTGGCCCTGATTCCTTGATAGTCCAAGCTCCCGTAAGTATATAGCTATGAAGTTCACATAGCTCTGTCGTTTTGCACGAGTTGTTACTCTTCCACTGGTCACTAGCCACAAAATTCTTCTGCAAAACCAGCCTATCTTGTGATTCTATGGGATTTTCTTCATAAACTTGATGCAGCATTAATAGATTTATATTGTGTTCAATTCCATGGATGCATGGTATCTATAGAAAACACACAACAGGTTTTACTATACTTGCAATGACCTTAAGGATGTAAGTGTACGGGGAGATGAAGTCACATTTTGATGAACCTCCTAGCTAATTAGAGGATCCAGCTTTGCAACATCGGCAGTAACATCTTCGAATGTGCACGACAGACTACTCTCAGCACGATTGACAGACTTTTCTTTTGCAATTTTGCTTAGCCATAAAGAGGTTGTCAATTCGAGATTTTCTTGGAAATTTTGCCTTGTGTAAGGTAAATTAGAAGCGGAAAGATGATGACGATTTGCATTACTATGACAGCTTGTATCCCACCTCCACAAGACTCTACCAACCATGCTGAATCAAGTAGGAGGTCAAAAGATTACAAATCATCAAGATCCCAGCGTAAATCTCTAAGTTTTGAGTGAGCCCTATCAATGGATTGGTCAGTGTTTGAAAAATACCTGACTATTAAACAACCTGAGAATAGCAAGCCTGACCAAATGATGTATGTATTTAAGCATCCCCTTCTTGCGAACACCTCGGCACACAAATAGAAAAAGAAGAAGTTAGAATATGTAAAAGCAAAAGAAAACACAGAACTTGAAAGGGAAAACATATATATATAGATATGTATATATTTTATATAACCACACATAGTGTGGGCGAGGAGGCGACACGCATCCGTTCCCAAATAGTTATAATTCGAGGGAATTGGCCCTTCCTCGTGCGTTGAGATTGTAATCACCGAGAATATTAGCATCGAGATTGAGTATCGCAAACATGTAAGAGAATGATATATTACCTAAATCTCAAGGAGTGTATCTGTATTCCCAACTCGAGCATCCACCAAATTCTTGTCATGATTTCTTTTGTCATTTGCCATGGAAATCCTTTCTCTACCTCCGAAGTGGTTTCTTGATGGGAGCAATGTTGGAGAGAGAGGGTGACAGAGCCAACATTAGCTAGACAATCCAAAGTGTTGAAGTTTGCAAAATATATAGATTTAGAGGCCTTTAAAAGCGCTCATGTAGAGCTCTTCATCCAAAAGCATGCTTTTCATCAAGTGTTGTAGGCCTTCAGATCAAAATTAAATCCAAGGCTTATATTAGGACACGTGGCTCAAGGACAAGCCAAGAAACCCAAAATTCCTCTTGGGCTGCCTACCGTAAATACATCTGAAAGCCTACATGAACATTGATGTCGAGATCCTTGATACCTGACACTAAGGACTATAGAAGGTATAGTGACAAACTAATTTGTAAAAAAAACAACCGTATAGTGAAGGAAATTAATTGCTAGACAACTTACAAAAATTGGCGTCCCTCGTAAGGAAAATCTTTGCTGCCAGTAGTGACTTCTTTGTAGCATACACGGTCAATAACAGGCTCATCACCATAGGTAATGCAATGAAAATCTAGGTAGGGGTCGTCTCCACCTTTAGAAACCATTATATTCGATGTTGGGGTGTCTTCAGACTCTTGGCCATCCTTGTCGTCCATTTGCAGATAGCTTTGTGTATGAAACACACAGGCCACTTTGACATCTTCATTGTTATGACTTCTATAAAAGAAGATATGATGTGCACTAGGTTTATCATCGATCATGAAGGGATTGGGGGGATCCTTAGCCTCCCTCTACAAAAACTTGATAATTCAGTGCTCAAGAGTAAATGCAGGCATCGATGGAAGGTAATCCTTGCTAAAAACTACACGAAATAAAGAAGAAATCGAATTCCAAAGAGTTTGTTGAATTGGATCCCCATCCCAAATTGTGAGCACCTCACATGCCCACACATGACTTTCCTTATATATATATAAAGTGAGGACCTCCGTTTGTCAAGTCGACTCATGAAACTCAAGATTAATGTACAAAACAATGTCGACTCAGGAACTTATCGTTGTAATTGGAATCTAATTGATAACATTTCTATTTGAAGTCAAGCAAGGTGAAACGCTAGCTTTTCAAAGGCTCCGTTGCAATTATGTGAGAAACCGAAGATGAAGATTGCGGTAGTAGCAAAGATTCCTCATCAGCCAAAGAGGGCAAGTGATGAGGATATCGTTTCAGAGCTATTGATTGGTTGGCCCTGACTCCTCCATAGTCCAAGCTCCACCATCGAGGTTCGATCTAGATGACCACATGCACGATTATGTGACACTCCCGTAAGTATATAGCTATGAAGTTCACAGAGCTCTATCCTTTTGCACGACTTGTTACTGTTCCACTGATCACTAGCCACAAAATTCTTCTACAAAACCAACCTATCTTGTGAATCTATGGGATTTTCTTCATAAAGTCGATGCAGCATTAATAGCTTTATATTGCATTCAATTCCACGGATCCATGGTATCTGTAGAAAACACACAACAGGTTTTACTATACTTGCAATGCGTTACCTTAAGGATGTAAGTGCAGGGGGAGATGAAGTCACGTTTTGATGAACCTCCTTGCTAATTAGAGGATCCAGCTTTGCAACATCGGTAGTAACATCTTCGAATGCATAGGATAGACTACTCTCAACATGATTGATAGACTTTTCTTCCTCAATTTTGCTTAGCCATGAAGAGGTTGTGTGTTAAGAATTTTCTTGGAAATTTTGCCTAGTGTAAGGTAAATTAGAAGCGGAAAGATGATGACGATTTGCATTACTATGACAGCTAGTATCCCACCTTCAGAAGACTCTACGAGCCATGTTGAATCCAGTAGGAGGTCAGGGGATTTCAAATCGTCAAGCTCCCAGAGCAAATCTCTAAGCTTTGAGGGAGCCCTATCAATGGACAGGTCGGTGTTTGAAAAATGCATGACTTTAAAATAAGCTGACAATAGCAAGCCCGACCAAATGGCATATGTATTTAAGCGTTCCCTTCTTGCGAACACCTTGGCACACAAATAGAAAAAGAAGAATTCAGAATATGAAAAAGCAAAAGAAAAGACAGAACTTGAAATGGAAAACATATATATATATATATATATATATATATAATATATATAGATATGTGGATATTTTATATAACCACACATAGTGTCCGTGTGGAGGTGCACACATAGTGTCGGCGTGGAGGCAGTGTGCATCCTTTCCCAAATAGTTATAATTCTCGATGTGAGCGATGTTGGAGAGAGAGGGTGGCAGAGCCAACATGAGCTAGACAATCCAAAGAGTTGAAGTTTGCAAAATATATAATTTAGAGGCCTTCAAAAGCACTCGTGCAGAGCTTTTCATCAAGTGTTGTAGGCCTTCATATCAAAATTGAATCCAAGGCTTATATTAGGACACGTGGCTCAAGGAGAAGCCAAGAAACCCAAAATTCCCAATAGGTTGCCTATCGTAAATACTTTTGAAAGCCTGCCTGAACATTGACGTTGAGATCCTTGATGCTCGATATGTAAGGGCAGTGGAAGTTATAGTGACAAACTAATTTGTCAAAAAAACAACCTTATAGTGAAGGAAATTAATTGCTAGACAACTTACAAAAATTGGGGTCCCTCGTAAGGAAGATCTTTGGTGCTGGTAGCGACTTCTTTGTAGTATACACGGTCAATAATAGGCTCATCACCATAGGTAATGCAATGAATCTCTAGGTAGGGGTCGTCTCCACATTTAGAAACCATTACATTTGGTGTTGGGGTGTCTTTAGACTCTTGGCCATCCTCATCATCCATTTGCGGATAGCTTTGTGTATGAAACCCACATGCCACTTTGACATCTTCATTGCTATGACATCTATAAAAGAAGATATGATGTGCACCAGATTTATCATCGATTGTGAAGGGCTTGCGGGGATCCTTAGCCTCCCTCTGTAAAAACTTGAAAATTTATTGCTCAAGAGTAAATGCAGACATCGATACAGCATGGATGGAAGGTAATCCTTGCTAAAAACTACATGGAACTCTTCATAGATCTTGGATTTAGAATGCCCATTAAGAAGAAATCGAATTCCAAAGAGTTCGTTGAATTGGATCCCCATCCCAAACCGCGAGCACCTCACACACCCACACATGACTTGGCTTATATATATAAAGTGAGGACCTCTGTTTGTCAAGTCGACTCATGAAACTCAAGATTAATGTACAAAACAATGTCGACTCAGGAACTAATGGTTGTGTTTGGAATCTAATTGATAGCATTTCTATTAGAAGTCGAGCAAGGTAAAATGCTAGCTTTTCAAAAGCTCCATTGCAATTATGTGAGAAACCGAAGATGAAGATTGCCGTAGGGAAGATTCCTCATCAGCCAAAGAGGGCAGGTGATAAGGATATCGTTTTAGAGCTATTGATTGATTGGCCTTAACTCCTCCATAGTCCAATCTCCATGCTAGAGGTTTGATCTAGATGACCACATGGACGATTACGTGATACTCCCGTAAGTAAATAGCTATGAAGTTCACATAGCTCTGTTGTTTTGCATGAGTTGTTGCTCTTCCACTGATCAGTAGCCACAAAATTCTTCTGCAAAACTAGCCTATCTTGTGATTCTACAGGATTTTCTACGTAAAGTTGCTGCAACATTAATAGATTTATGTTGCGTTCAATTCCACAGATTTAGGGTATCTTTAGAAAACTCACAACAAGTTTTACTATGCTTGCAATGACCTTAAGGATGTAAGTGCAGGGGGAGATGGTCACGTTTTGATGAACCTCCTCACTAATAAGAGGATCCAGCTCTGCAACATCGGCAGTAACATCTTTGAATGCACACGACAGACTAGTCTCAGCATGATTGATAGACTTTTCTTCCACAATTTTGCGTAGCCATGAAGAAGTTGTCAGTTCGAGTGTTTTTTTGCAAATTTTGCCTACCGTAAGGTAAATTAGAAGCAGAAAGATCACGATGATTTGCATTACTATGACGGCTGGTATCCTGCCCCCAGAAGACTCTACTAGCCACGCCAAATGCAGTAGGAGGTCAGGGGATTAATCACAAATCCTCAAGCTGCCAGAGCAAATCTCTAAGTTTTGAGCGACACCTATCAATGGACAGGTCGATGTTTGAAAAATACCTGACTTTAAAATAAGCTAACAATAGTAGCAGTGCCAACCAAATGGCATATGTATTTAAACATTCCCTTCTTGTGATCATCTCACCACACAAATAGAAAAAGAAGAATTTAGAATATGCAAAAGCAAAAGAAAACATAGAACTTGAAATGGAAAACATATATATTTAGATATGTATATATTTTATATAGCCACCCATAGTGTGGGTGGGGAGGCGGCGCACTTCCTTCCCCAAATAGTTATAATCCGAGGGAACGGGCCCTTCCCCATGTGTCGAGGTTGTTATCGCCGAGAATATTAGTGCCAAGATTGAGTATCACGAATATGTAAGAGAATGATATATTACCTAAATCTCAATGAGTGTATCTGTATTCCAACTCGAGCATCGAGCAAATTCTTGTCATGATTTCTTCTATCATTTGCCATGGAAATCCTATCTCTACCTCTGATGAATCGGTTTCTACTTTTTTTAGTTTCTTTGAAAAATGTGTACAGTGTCCCTCCATTAAAATGTGGTGCACTTATTGACATAGCAATTGGCCAAACTAGGATGGTAAAAACTACACTAAATTAAGAAGAAATCGAATTCCAAACAGTTTGTTGAATTAGATCCCCATCCCAAACTGCGAGCACCTCACATGCCCACCCACACATGACTTGCCTTATATATATAAAGTGAGGACCTCGGTTTGTCAAGTCGACTCATGAAACTCAAGATTAATGTACAAAAAATTGTCGACTCAGGAACTTATGGTTGTGTTTGGAATCTAATTGTTGATAATATTTCTATTAGAAGTCGAGCAAGGTAAAACGCTAGCATTTCAAAAGCTCCGCTACAATTTTATGAGGAACCAAAGACGAAGATTGCCGTAGTAGTGAAGATCCTCATCAGCCACAGAGGACAGGCGATAAGGATATCATTTTAGAGCTATTGATTGATTGGTTCTGACTCCTCCATAGTCCAAGCTCCACCCTCGAGGTTCGATCTAGATGACCACATGCATGATTATGTGACAGTCCCGTAAGTATATAGCTATGAAGTTCACACAGCTCTATTGTTTTGCATGACTTGTTACTCTTCCATTGGTCACTAGCCACAAAATTCTTCTGCAAAACCAACCTATCTTGTGATTCTATGGGATTTTCTTCATAAAGTCGATGCAGCATTAATAGCTTTATATTGCATTCAATTCCACGGGTGCATGGTATCTGTAGAAAACACACAATAGGTTTTACTATACTTGCAATGCGTTACCTTAAGGATGTAAGTGCAAGGGGAGATGAAGTCACGTTTTGATGAACCTCCTTGCTAATTAGAGGATCCAGCTTTGCAACATCGGTAGTAACATCTTCGAATGCACAGGACAGACTACTCTCAACACGATTGACAGACTTTTATTCCGCAATTGTGCTTAGCCATGAAGAGGTTGTGTGTTCAGGATTTTCTTGGAAATTTTGCCGAGTGTAAGGTAAATTAGAAGCGAAAAGATGACCACGATTTGCATTACTATGACAGCTAGTATCCCACCGTCACAAGACTCTAGCAGCCACGCCGAATCTAGTAGGAGGTCAAGGGATTTCAAATCGTCAAGCTCCCAGAGCAAATCTCTAAGCTTTGAGGGAGCCCTATCAATGGACAGGTCGGTGTTTGAAAAATTCATGACTATAAAATAAGCTAACAATAGCAAGCCCGACCAAATGGCATATGTATTTAAGCGTTCCCTTCTTGCGAACACCTCAGCACACAAATAGAAAAAGAAGAATTCAGAATATGCTAAAGCAAAAGAAAAGACAAAACTTGAAATGGAAAACATATATATATATATATATATATATAGATAGATATTTGGATATTTTATATAACCACACATAGTGTCGGCGGGGAGGCAGTGTGCGTCCTTTCCCAAATAGTTATAATTCTCGATGTGAGCGATGTTGGAGAGAGAGGGTGGCAGAGCCAACATTAGCTAGACAATCCAAAGAGTTGAAGTTTGCAAAATATATAAATTTAGAGGCCTTCAAAAGCGCTCTGTAGAGCTTTTCATCAAGTGTTGTAGGCCTTCATATCAAAATTGAATCCAAGGCTTATATTAGGACACGTGGCTCAAGGAGAGGCCAAGAAACCCAAAATTCCCGATAGGTTGCCTATCATAAATACTTCTAAAAGCCTGCCTGAACATTGACATCGAGATCCTTGATGCTCGATACGTAAGGGCAGTGGAAGTTATAGTGACAAACTAATTTGGTAAAAAAACATCCTTACAGTGAAGGAAATCAAGTGCTAGACAACGTACAAAAATTGGGGTCCCTTGTAAGGAAGATCTTTGGTGCTGGTAGCGACTTCTTTGTAGCATACACGGTCAATAACAGGCTCATCACCATAGGTAATGCAATGAATCTCTAGGTAGGGGTCGTCTCCACGTTTAGAAACCATTACATTCGGTGTTGGGGTGTCTTTAGACTCTTGGCCATCCTTATCATCCATTTGCGGATAGCTTTGTGTATGAAACCCACATGCCACTTTGACATCTTCATTACTATGACTTCTATAAAAGAAGATATGATGTGCACCAGATTTATCATCGATCGTGAAGGGCTTGCGGGGATCCTTAGCCTCCGGAGCTCTGTAAAAACTTGAAAATTTATTGCTCAAGAGTAAATGCAAGCATCGATACAGCATGGATGGAAGGTAATCCTTGCTAAAAACTACAGGGAACTCTTCACAGACCTTGAATTTAGAATGCCCATTAAGAAGAAATCGAATTCCAAAGAGTTCGTTGAATTGGATCCCCATCCCAAACCGCGAGCACCTCACACACCCATACATGACTTGGCTTATATATATAAAGTGAGGACCTCTGTTTGTCAAGTCGACTCATGAAACTCAAGGTTAATGTACAAAACAATGTTGACTCAGGAACTGATGGTTGTGTTTGGAATCTAATTGATAGCATTTCTATTAGAAGTCAAACGCTAGCTTTTCAAAAGCTCCATTGCAATTATGTGAGAAACCGAAGATCTTCATTGCCGTAGCGAAGATTCCTCATCAGCCAAAGAAGGTAGGTGATAAGGATATCATTTCAGAGCTATTGATTGATTAGCCTTAACTCCTCCATAGTCCAATCTCCACATTGGAGGTTTGATGTAGATGACCGCATGGACGATTATGTGACTCTCTCATAAGTAAATAGCTATGAAGTTCACACAGCTCTGTTGTTTTGCATGAGTTGTTGCTCTTCCACTGATCAGTAGCCACAAAATTCTTCTGTAAAACCAGCCTATCTTGTGATTCTACAGGCTTTTCTACGTAAAGTCACTGCAAATTAATAGATTTATATTGCGTTCAATTCCACGGATTCAGGGTATCTATAGAAAACTCACAACAAGTTTTACTATGCTTGCAATGACCTTAAGGATGTAAATGCAGGGGGAGATGAAGTCACGTTTTGATGAACCTCCCCGCTAATAAGAGGATCCAGCTCTGCAGCATTGGCAGTAACATCTTTGAATGTGCACGACAAACTACTCTCAGCACGATTGACATACTTTTCTTCCGCAATTTTGCTTAGCCATGAAGAGGTTTTCAATTCGGGATTTTCTTGAAAATTTTGCCCACCAGTGTAAGGTAAATGAGAAGCAGAAAGATGACGATGATTTGCCTTACTATGACAATGATTTTTCGAATCAAGTAGAAGGTCAAGGGATTGCAAATTGTCGAGCTCATAGAGCAAATCTCTAAGTTTTGAGTGAGCCCTATCAACGGACTGGTTAGTGTTTGAAAAATATGTAATTAAAAAATAACATGAGAATAGCAAGCCCGACCAAATGGTATATGTATTTAAGTGTTCCCTTCTTGCAAACACCTCAACACACAAATAGAAAAAGAATTTAGAATATGCAAAAGCAAAAGAAAACACAAAACTTGAAATGGAAAACATATATATATATAGATATGTATATATTTTATATAACCACACATAGTGTGGGCTGGTAGGTAGCGCGCGTCTTTCCCCAAATAGTTATAATTCGAGGGAACTGGCCCTTCCTTGTGTGTTGAGATTATAATCGTCGAGAATATTAGCATCGAGATTGAGTATCGCGAACATGTAAGAGAATGATATATTACCTAAATCTCAATGAGTGTATCTGTATTCCAACTCGAGCATCCACCAAATTCTTGTCATGATTTCTTCTGTCATTTGCCATGGAAATCCTGTCTCTATCGCCAAAGTGGTTTCTCGATGTGAGTGATGTTGGAGAGAGAGGGTGGCAGAGCCAACATTAGCTAGACAATCCAAAGCGTTGAAGTTTGCAAAATATATAGATTTAGAGGCCTTTAGAAGCGCTCATGTAGAGCTCTTCATCCAAAAGCATGCTTTCCATCAAGTGTTGTAGGCCTTCAGATCAAAATTGAATCCAAGGCTTATATATTAGGACACGCAGCTCAAAGAGAGGCCAAGAAACCCAAAATTCCTCATGGGCTGCCTAGCGTAAATACTTCTGAAAGCCTGCCTGAACATTAATGTCGAGATCCTTGATACCCGACACGTAAGGACTGTGGAAGGTATGGTGACAAACTAATTTGTAAAAAAAACCTTATAGTGAAGGAAATTAATTGCTAGACAACTTACAAAAATTGGCGTCTCTCATAAGGAAAATCTTTGCTGCTAGTAGTGACTTCTTTGTAGCATACACGGTCAATAACAGGCTCATCATCGTAGGTGATAGGTGTTGCAGATTGTCCTGAAAAGTTGAAGAGCTATCTTATTACAAATTTTGATCCTGCATCCAATGGCTTATGGAAACATAAATTGCCCATACCCATTGAGCACGTGTTCGAAATGAATGGCATCCATTATGAAGTAAAGAAATCAACAATACCCGGGGTAGGATATGGTCTTTTTGTACATACGAGCATCAAGAAAAAAAAAGATTTGATGGTATATAATGGTCCAAAGTATGATTATGATACTTGGAGATCTCTCCTCAAGTTTTTCCCAAGGATGAAGACTTATGGAATGTTTAAAGATCCATTCATTGAGCCATTGACAGATGTGAAATGTATTGTGGGAGATGTATTATATGGAAACATTGCTGGATATATAAATAGCTCAATGTATTATAAAGAAAGAACAAATGTTATATTTGTATACATCCCTAAACTACCACCTTGGGCTCAAAAGTCACAAGGAAATTTGAGTACCCATGGCTACATTACTGTGCAAACCATAAAGGATATCTCCTTCGGAGATGAGCTACTTTGTGAGTATGAATTAGTACTAGTATGGAATTGTTAATGATTATGTTAAACGATGTGGTGCAAAATTGGCTATGTGTCAATGGTTTTGATTATATTTAGTACAAGAAAGCAATTTAAAAAAAGGTTTTTATCAAGACCACGTCTCTGAGTTTCATGAGCTCTATTGTGATGGAACGGTGTTTTTGAACACCACATTTATATGATGGATGTCAAAGCTCTACCATAATCCTATTGCATATGTCAATACTACAATTTATCAACATAGAAACATATGCATTTGACATTAATTTGATACATCTAATATACCAAATAAAAATTGACAATTGTTGCAAGTTTAATTTTGTTTTTGAAGACCACATTTATATGATGGATGTCAAAGATCTATAACAATCCTATTGCATATATCAATACTGCAATTTAATTTACTCCAATGAATCTTCCTAATGCAACATCTATAAATTGGCTTTTGTTTGTGGTTTCGATGCATACGAAACAACAAACATCTTTCTTTCACTAGCAAATCAACAAATGTTTTGGCCATGGAGCCATGTTCACATCTATTAAGGCCTTTTGCCATAGCAACATACGGAAGGTTTTTGCTCGGGTTTCTAGGAATTGGGAAAGTATTGTGCATGGTCTAGTCTCCCCCAACATAATTGAAACTTGGGTCCTCAATGGAGCTAATGTTTCAATAAAAAACATCAAATTTTACTTTTGAAGTGACTATATTTTATTTCATGGGAATTGGGATTTTCCCAAATTCTCTAATATAGTGTTAGTAGTTTAGGATTGTCGATATAGGGTTTCTTAGTGCTCTCCCTATTTTTTGGGTCCTAATCTTCCACATGTTATGCTTTTCTAAAAAGGCTTTACACATGAACTTTTCAGATTATGCTTTTGAAAGCATAAAAATTCTCAAGAAGTTTGTGCATATATATGCGTATGTTCTCTCCAATCTTTGCCAGATTGGGGATTGCATTGGAGTTTAATTCTACAACAGTCCTTCTTCATGCATCCAGCCTTCACTCTTACTTACGATTAATTGATGACCAAATTGTTTGATCCAGGTAATTTTCTCTCTTTCTGAATCTTTGTTCTCCTGTGACGTAGTTTAAATTTTTACAGTTGGGAAATCATTTGGCGAGAGAGACACACAGTTGCTCCCCTCTATCATCGATGGCCTCCTTGCTGTAGATTTTTACTTCATATGTTTCTTCAAAATTGGCTGGAAGAGTGTGCGAGAGGACTCCAGTGTGTTGCAGCCTTGCAGTTCCCTGTGTTTGACCTATTTTCGCTTCCTCGTTTTGCCTTTTCCCATCGCTAGCCTAGCTGCTTGACTGGAATTTTCGTGGTCACCCTATTAGCCTTGACAGGCCTATATTTGTAACCTTGGGAACGAAATCCACTTGAAAAGCCACTGATCTAGAGATCCATTGTATTTCTGCTAGAGGTATTTGTTTTGGGATGGTAACGTGAAATTTGATCGTAATGAAAAGTTTTGTTTGCAAGGATCAATGTACTCGTTTTGCTGAAATCCTTGCAGTTATTGGCGCTTCTCAAACCTATAGAACTGACTAATTTACGCTGTAATGGATCAGTAAATTTATGATTCGATCATGAAATCGCCTCAATGTAGATTGCGATGTCCTTAGAATTTGTCTCCTGCTTGTTCTTACGCTTGCTTTCACGCCAATACAGTGTCAATACTGGCACGTGGTATACTTCCCTATAGGCATTCCTGCTTGCTTTCACTCCAATACAACGTCAATACTGGCACGTAGTATACTTCTCTGTGGGCATTCACGAAGCCATGCATATTTCCTTCGACTCACAACCTCACTTTCCAGGTCAGGAACTCCCGATCAGCGTACCTCCTAACTGGCTTTCCTGAAAGGTAGTTTCTCCTTAGCTGATGGTATTGGGTAGATGTTTGATTCAATCAAATGGTTAGAAACTTCTATCATCAGTTCAGAACAATGCTCTATGCTTGACGATAATGCCCATGTAGATTCGCTCAACACTTGACGCTAATGCCCATCTAGATTCATATCTAGTCAAAATAGTGCCTGTCAAGATCATTCCAATATACCATATGAGCAGATCCTTGCGAGATCATGCCAATATACCATATGAGCAGATCCTTGCGGAAATACCCCAAGGTACAAAGTTGATAGTGAACTCAACAAATACTTAAAAAATTTATGTTGGAAACATGGTCAGACAATATACCATTTGAGCAAAACCTTATGGAAATACTCCAAGGTACAAAGTTGACAGCATGTGTAAAAACATTATCATGCATCTGTAATCTTTTTTATTTTGGGTTTTAAGGTAATTAAGATGAAATCAAACAATATACCATATGAGCAGATCCTTGCAGAAGTACCCCAAGGTAAAAAGTTAATATCGTACAATGAATTTTACAAATTCAAAAATTTTATCATGTGGAAAAAATTATCAATCAATATACCATATGAGGAAAACATAATGGAAATACTCTAAGGCACAATGTTGACAGCAAGTGTTAAAACATCTTCTTTTAGATCATGCATCTATAATCTTTTGTTTTTTGGGAAGCCCTAGTGCGTGCACACACAGACATAAGTCTCGACAGTTCTACTAATAAATAGGAATATAAGTGTAGTCTAGCTCAAGTTATATCTTTGATTCTCTCAAACCGTGTGAACACCCAAATTTTTTTCTCTCTATCGTGATTGAATAGAGAATTAGCGAATTCATTTGCAATTATAATATTGTCACATAATTTTAAATTTCCTATATATTAACTTTGTATTTTGCTTTCGTTTAGGACGTGCTGAACGTATTGACATGGCAACAAAAGAACATTCCAAAGAATTGAAGAGGCTTTTTGCCTATATTCAAAGAGAAGTACTCGTACTCATCGCACACCCATATGGATAAGACAATGATGAAAAAAATTGGGGACAATGTAAAGGACATATTCAAAGATGTAACTTGGTCAGAAGAATTGGAAAAGCATGTGACAACCATCAAGGGAAACATCACATATCATGCACAATATGTAGATGAATCGCTATCTTCGAATGAGAACGTTTGGCTTGGCATAGTAAGTGGAAACAAAGGAAAGCCCATGGTATACGAGCAAATTTGTATCCGCTAGCTAAGAAGAAGATTGGCCCAAATCTAAACAATGTTTCTATGCAAGAAGTGGACAATACTGCTACAACTTTTCCTACAACAACCTATACTGCCTGGCTGCAAGATCATGCATATGAAATACATAAGAATAAAAAAATCGATGTTGGGTCTGAATGGCAACTTTTCCTAGCAAGAATCAAAGGAGTATCAGGCATCAATCCGATTGCTTATTATGTACCGAAGAGTTTTAAAGGCAATGCAGAGAAAAGGGAGTCTACTTTCATGAAGGAATCGACAATGCAAGTTAAATATAGCGCCCTAGTTTGGCCAATTGCTATGTCAATAATTGCACCACATTGGATTTTCACACCATATTTTAATGGAGGGACGCTATACACATTTTTCAAAGAAACCAAAAAAAGGAGAAACCGCTTCGGAGGTAGAGACAGGATTTCCATGGCAAATGACAGAAGAAATCATGACAAGAATTTGGTCGATGCTCGAGTTGGAATACAAATACACCCATTGAGATTTAGGTAATATATCATTCTCTTACATATTCGTGATACTCAATCTCGATGCAAATATTCTCGACGATAACAACCTCAGCGCACGGGGAAGGGCCCATTCCCTCGAATTATAACTATTTGGGAAAGGAAGCGGGACACCTCCCCACCCACACTATGTGTGGGGACAGATGTAAACTAGACACTGAAAACACGAACGTCTGAGACAGGATCGAACGGGTACTTAGGCGGAGAAGGTATTTGAACCCATGATAATACCTAGAGGAATGGAGAAACTGAAAGAGGGGGACGATGCATTGAGAAAACACACGTAAACGGGAAACTCAATGATGGGAGATGTACGACAAGAGTGCGACGAACGATGCGAAGCGTAGAACAATACGTAAGTAACTTGGATAGGAAGATCAGCAGAAGGAAGTAGAAACCACGGTGAAGGCATACAAGAAACTAAGAGATATGGAAACTTAAGAATAGAAGGCAAGGAGACTTGGAAGCTGGAAGCTGGAGTATATTGTAAATGATTACAAAGCTCTCGAAGGCAGACTTTGCCTTGAGAATGAGTCGGGGGCTTCGTTATATAGCCGAGCTTGAGTGATCTTCAAGCTAGAATTGAGTAGCTATCCCTGTCAGCTTCTCGAGTGGAGGCGCACTTTGTTGAGTGGAGGTGCACTTACATGAGAATCTTTGTACAAGCACTACAAAAGTGGGAAAAAGACGAATAAAGGTTAAGGTCTTACCTGGGACTACAGGCAGTGTCTAATCACCAAAGAATACATACCAAGATGAGGGTCTTATCCAAAGGGAGAGTGTCTACTCATCAAGGTTATATTATATAGCTCATTATCCGAGCTCATTGCTTGTCGCAATGAGTAATCCACCATTCCTATCAGCCCAAAAAGGAGCACCTTCTCTAGAGAGCATGTCAAAGAGGACATTTGTACTGCCATTAGTCCATTCAACTGTGAAATCATACATAGTAAAAAACTCTTGCCATCTGGCAAGACGACCACGACCAATTTGTTTGTCGATTTTGCATGTGTAGAAGGTCTTAAAATTTTGGTTATCCGTGCGTACAGTAAACTGTTTATTGAGGATAAACAATTCGAGTTTCTGTATAGCACGCTTCACTGCTAGGATTTCTTTTTCTATGGAGTGATAATTACATTCAGTGCCTTGGAAAGTGTCAAAGCGGAAGGCGCAGATGGTTTCTTGAATGTGGGTTTTTTCAAGAAGGACGGCACCCCATAAATGATCAGATGCATCTATCTCTATGATAAGGTTGGCATCTGCTGAAGAAATGCTGAGGGTGGGCAAATGCTGTACTCGTTGCTTGATGTGCCAAACTACTGCAGATTGAGATTCAGACCAGGTTGGCCCATTTTTTCGCAAACACAATTGGAGCTGGTACTGATCTTTGGCGAGCTGTTGGTAGAATGAGGCAATATGATTAAGGCAGCCCAAAAACCTCTGGAGTTGTGTTCGATCACGAATCTCATCGGGAAAAGCAAGCAAGTCCTTAAGCACATGTTCTTGCAGTTGCAAAGTTCCCTTGTGAATATGTACACCTAAGAACTCGATTGTCTCTATGCCAATAATAATTTTCTTGATAGAGAGAGCTAAACCATGTTGTTGGAGGAGATCATATACAATCTGAAGATGAGAAAGATGAGCATGCATATCTTTACTATATACAAGGGTGTCATCAATATATACTAGACAGAATGTGTGATGAGGACTGAAGATAGAATCCATAAACTTTTGGAATTCAACTGGAGTAGTCTTCAATCCAAATGGAAGGACGTTCCACTTATAAATTCCTTGGGGAACTACGAAACCTGTTTAGTGTCGATCCTCAAGAGCAAGGCCTACTTGCAAAAATCTAGCTTTCAGATCAAACTTGGAAAAGATAGTGGCACCACTGATCTTATGCATTAAATGCTCTTTGTTTGGCAGAGGATAGGACAAAGATACCAGGCACTTGTTGAGTGGCTTATAGTTGATAACAAGCCATTTCTTCCCACGTTTCTATTTTGAATGTTTGTTAACGTAGAAGGCAGCCGCTGCCTATTCAGAATGGGAAACCGAGATAAGACGAGCTTGCAGAAGATCTTCAATTTCTGCATTGCATAGAAGCCGATCTTGTTGGGTGAAGCCATATGGACTTTCTTTAAAGGGCTTTACACCTGCACAAAGAGGAAGAGACACCTGGTGTTGGTACACATTTTTGAATGCTGCTGATAAGTCGCTGCTACAGTTAGTGATAAACTTTTCTTGCATCTGTTGCAAGGGAGTGAGCATATACATGGTATGGGAATGAGACCGTATACTTTTTGCTTCATCATCACAGATCATTTGTGCAATGAAAGCATCAAGCTCAGGGCCTTCTAGAGGGCATTGAGAGTCATCAGCTGCTACTGTCGGAGAAGCTGTAGGTGTGAGGAATTCAGCTGGTGGAGAAGTATATGGAGAGACTGGCTCACACTTGTTGATAATCTGCAAATCTTCCATATAAGGTCGCAAAACCTTACTAATCTTTTCTCTTGCAGGGATGTATACTATTTTGTCAGCAATGGTGATCATCATGTGGTATGTAGAAAAGCCAAACGGAAGATGACGGTTAAGAAAGTAATTACCAATAACAATATTGACTCCTTTTGATTCCAATTGATAGAAGTCAATTGTTGTGGCATGACCATGAAGCCTAATGGGTGTTGCTGCAACAAACCTTTTACAAGCAATAGTACCACCTCCCATCGTGGATCCTTGCATTTGATATGTGATTGGTAAGTCCTACCAATAGTAATGTGGAAGGGCATGGTATTTGTAGACATTGAAACCGGATCCTGTATCTACAAGACCTATAATGGAGTATGGCTTTACATTCTCAATACAAATACGGACTTTAACAAGCCAAGTCTTCATAGGATTTCTGACTGGGGGAGCTTGTTGTTGAAAGAAATCATGGAATGATCAAACTGTAGGATTGGTAGCTGGCATAGCGTCAGGAATAGCGTACAATGTACATTGGGTCAGGTGTTCAGAGACTTTCCTATCTAAGAAATCAACTGAAGTTTGAAGCTTTGTACAATTTTCTGTGATGGATCTAAGTTGGATATGAAGACCATCTATGCTAATGCTGAGGCTTTCAAGCTGGACCAAATTCAGATTAGAGGGGGCACTGGAGCAGACAAAGAGGTTACAAGAGTGTGCCAAAAAGGAGGAGGGGATATGTAGGGGTCGTTTCATGTATACTATGAGGACGGAATATAGAGGGACCTAAATATTTATTTACCGAAGGTAGAGAGGACGAAGAGGGAGCCTTGGTAGAATCTAAGAGTTCTTCAGAGGTAAACAGCTCTTGAATCCTAGAACTCAGACGAAATCCTAGATGATTTCCCCACCCATGACCGCGAGACCTATTATGCAAGCAATGTGAGCTGCGTCTTCTAGCAGGGTCATATGCTGCAGGTATTGGTGGTAGAGGAGCATCATCTTCATGAGAACCAGAAGATATTTCAACATCTACATGGAAGGGGTGTCATGGAAGAGGTCTATTCATGAAACTGTAAATATTGGGATCATCTTTATCTGACCAGACTGAGCGCCAGTATTCATTGGCAATATTATCATCAGAATCACTGGGGTGAAGCTGGCATCTAAAACACTGAGGTGTATCAGACTCAGAGCATTCGACTAGGGACTCATCTGTTTGGCCTTGGGAGACCACTTCCCATTTGTCTGGATGGTTGACCATGGTGAAGAAACCCTTCAACTACTTTTGTTGTTGATTGCGTGGTTGTTTTGAACAGTCTCGAGCAAAATGGCCTTTCTTGCCACAAATAAAGCATGCAGAGGATTTAGGCTTACCATTAAACCTTTTCTTTTGCAAAAACCTTTGGGGTCGCCTAGAATAGTGCTTGCGCCATTTAAACTTACGAATCTTCGAAAATTGGGACGAACCACAAGCACATTTGCGAGATTGAGACTTATGTCGTGAAGAGGTTTTGCGGGATGAGCGTTTTTTGAAAGGAGGAGGATAGAAATTGCGATGCCCAATGAACTGCTCACAAATGACGGGAGAGGCAATACATATTCGCTTCAACTTCTTCTTGAGTGTATACTTTGTACACTGTCTTCGTATGTATACTTGAATCATCTGGAATAGATTTGCAAATGTGAAATCAGCAACTGTTTTTTGAACCTTAGTGGCCATACCGTCAATGTTGATGATCTTTGTCTGGGCCTCTATGAGAGCCATAACTGCTTCACCTAAGCGATGCGAAAGACTATAAAGGTAATGTCGCTTGGCAGAAATATCAGCAAAGATTCCAGCTCTTTACACCAATTGTTGGACATGGGCATTATATGCTTCTAGCTGAAATAAATCACAGAATTTGAGTGCGGAGAACTCATTTGCTGTTTGCATTCGATCATCAGTAAAAGTGGGAAGGAACTGATTTGAAATAGCGGCAATCAAGGCGTCAGGAGCGTTGGGTTGGTGATTGCCATCCACGCTTGAAAATATATGTTCCTTAGATTCTGCGGAAAGGAACTCCCACCAGTTTTAGCAATTACACTTGTGAATCCTTTGGTTGTTTCAACTATGGCATCACGAGGGTTCCAACTATAGATACTAACCAGGGACATCATATGTCCATAGAAGATCTTCAGAATATCTTTCATTGCCTCGGGCGTAGCTGCATCAATTTTTAGGATATATCCAGGGAAAGATTTGTGTTGAAGGCGCCTTTGTAGGTCAGCATGTTCATCTAGATCTCCATCGGCGAAATGAGTGGGGAACTGCTGGAATTCACCACGCATGAAATGAGAACCAAGAGCATCATAGAAGGCCATGCGTTTACCATGCCATTGTTGCTGAGGCTGGGGCTGAGATGTGGAGGCCTGATTCAGATCTTCTTCTTCCATAGGTTCGACTTTGACACCAGAATTCATATACAAAGGAGGTCCCATAGATGCTATTGATGGAGAACCAGGATAAGGGGATTCCGGTAACGGAGGAGGAGAAGGAGGTGGAGACAGAGGTAGAGGAGGATCTACTTGTTCTATAATAAACCAAAATTGAGGAGGATTTATGGGTTCATGTCGGAATGGAGGTTCCAAGGGCAAGATTGGAGGAATCTCAGGAGGAGGCTCATTGCCAGGAAAAGTTAATTGAGTATCTGGCTCATTGCGAAGAATTCGATTAAGAGGATGATTGTAGTCAGCCCATTCAACAGTTTGGGCACCAGGAGGACCATATGGACTATCATCATCATCATCACTTCCAGTTTCAAAGGGAGAATCTATCATAGGAATGCTATCAGGAACCAAAAACATGAAACTCGGAGCATTAGCTGGTCACAAGGCATGATTTATAGGACTAGCAGACGCAAGGGGTAAAACAGGAGGGAAAGCTGTATATACAGACCGAACAGATGAAGTACCTGAATCTGATTGGAGGTATTGGACTTCTTCCAAGATGGTATGTACTGTGCGATCAAGTTTTCCGATAGCCAATTGAAGATCATATAAAGCCGTACAACATGCATCAAGAAAAACTTGAGTAGCAATGTTATGGGAATTACACCAATTTAACTGTTGCCACTCCACTGGTACATGATTAGCTGTCTTATCAACAAGAGCATAAGGAGCATGCACTGATTTAGCCAACCCATCCACTGATTCTACTTCGAACCCAGAGGATTCACGCCATTGGACTGGTCAGAACATTAACATCGGATGGACACATTCAGAAGCAGTGATATTATCAAAATTGGAATGTATATGAGGAGTATGATTCACTGCAATAGACTTGCGATACTGTAGGCTAGCATCAGTCGGATACCTGGAGGTAGCACTGGTCCTTTACTGCTTCAGCTTTGTCAGAAGATAGCTGAGCTTTAGAAATACCATCATGACTATGATGCTCAGGATCTACACTACTGGAAATAGAAACTCGAGATGAAGCAGGAAAAGACAATCGCATAATCTTCTTGCTATGGCTGCTGGATGGACGTCGCTTGATCAAAGCTTTGGAAGGAGTGTCCTCAATCTGAAATTGCGGCAGCTGCAATGAAGACTCATCAAACACTTGCTGGTAATCGATCTCCCACTCAGCTGGCATAGGGACAACTTCAAGAGGGAAACGGGTGATCTCTGCATTACTCTTGCCATATAGAATGCATTCAGACTCAGGGTGAATATGACGAGGAATAGGGTTGATGGAGGATTAGATAATTGACTGAACGAACATGAATGGCGCAATGTTTTGATCTGGGCTTCATCGATAAACCTTTGACTTGTACATATAATCTAAGAGCTGTAGAGAGATGGGGGTCATTTAGAGACATCTTGAAATTTAGGTAGACCACCGTATATACAAGTTCTTTGTTCAGGTTGCCATGAACTAAACTGATGCGAGCATCCTTAAGATTAAGGTGCCGAGTATCGACCAGGCTGGCCATACATGTAGCATTAACTCCTGAACGAAAGAGAGGCTCTATTGCTAAGATGAAACATCCATAATTGATGTAGGAGTATCCAGAATGTACAAATGAGTCGATTTCAGAAGGGGTAAACAAAGGAAGATAGACTCGTGAGGAGCCTTCATCGGAAACATTGATACAGACTTCTGATATCTTCACATGCCTCAAAGCCTTAAATTGAAAGGCTGAATGAGAGCTTTGTAATCATTTACAATATACTCCAGCTTCCAGCTTCCAAGTCTCCTTGCCTTCTGTTCTTAAGTTTCCATATCTCTTAGTTTCTTGTATGCCTTCATCGTGGTACCTACTTCCTTCTGCCGATCTTCCTATCCAAGTTACTTACGTATTGTTCTACGCTCCGCATCATTCATCGCACTCTTGTCATACATCTCCCATCACTAAGTTTCTTGTTTACGTGTGTTTTCTCAACGCATTGTCCCCCTCTTTCAGTTTCTCCATTCCTCTAGGTATCATCATGGGTTCAAATACCTTCTCTGCCTAAGTACCCGTTCGATCCTGTCTCAGATGTTCGTGTTTTCAGTGTCCAGTTTACATTTGCCAGCTTAGACTATTCGCCCTGAGTTTGAATGCATTCTTATGGCAAGAGTAATGCAGAGATCACTCGTTTCCCTCTTGAAGCTGTCCCTATGCATACTCCAGCTTCCAGCTTCCAAGTCTCCTTGCCTTCTATTCTTAAGTTTCCATATCTCTTAGTTTCTTGTATGCCTTCATCGTGGTACCTACTTCCTTCTGCCGATCTTCCTATCCAAGTTACTTACGTATTGTTCTACGCTCCGCATCATTCATCGCACTCTTGTCATACATCTCCCATCACTAAGTTTCTTGTTTACGTGTGTTTTCTCAACGCATTGTCCCCCTCTTTCAGTTTCTCCATTCCTCTAGGTATCATCATGGGTTCAAATACCTTCTCTGCCTAAGTACCCGTTCGATCCTGTCTCAGATGTTCGTGTTTTCAGTGTCCAGTTTACATTTGCCAGCTTAGACTATTCGCCCTGAGTTTGAATGCATTCTTATGGCAAGAGTAATGCAGAGATCACTCGTTTCCCTCTTGAAGCTGTCCCTATGCCAGTTGAGTGGGAGATGGATTACCAGTAAGTAATTGATGAGTCTTCTTTACAACTGCCACAATTTCAGATTGAGGACACTCCTTCCAAAGCTTTGATCAAGTGACGTCCATCCAGCAGCCATAGCAAGAAGACTATGCGATTGTCCTTACCTGCTTTGTCCCGAGTTTCTATTTCCAGCAGTGCAGATCCTGAGCATGATAGTCATGATGGTATTTCTGAAGCTCAGCTACTTTCTGACAAAGCTAAAGCAGTAAAGGACTGGGTCATAGCCAGTGCTGCCTCCAAGTATCCGACTGATGCTAGCCTATAGTATCGCAGGTCTATTGCAGTGAATCATACTCCTCATGTACATTCCAATTTTGATAATATCACTGCTTTTGAACATGTCCATCTGATGTTAATGTTCCGGCCAGTCCAATGGCCTGAATCCTCTGGGTTCGAAGTAGAATCGGTGGATGGGTTGGCTAAAGCAGTGCATGCTCCTTATGCTCTTGTTGATAAGACAGCTGATCATGTATCAGTGAAAGCTTCAAACTTTAGTTGATTCCTTAGATAGGAAAGTCTCTGAACACCTGACCCAATGTACATTGTACGCTACTCTTGATGTGCTGGCTACCAATCCTGCAGTTTGTTCATTCCAAGAATTCTTTCAACAACAAGCTCCCCTAGTCAGAAATCCTATGAAGACTTGGCTTGTTAAAGTCCGTATTTGTATTGAGAATGTAAAGCCATACTCCCTTATAGGTCTTGTAGATACAGGATCCGGTTTTAATGTCTACAAATACCATGCCCTTCCACATTACTGTTGGCAGGACTTACCAATCACAGATCAAATGCAAGGATCCACGATGGGAGGTGGTACTATTGCTTGTAAAAGGTTTGCTGTAGCAACACCCATTATGCTTCATGGTCATGCCACCACAATTGACTTCTATCAATTGGAATCGTAAGGAGTCGATATTGTTATTGGTAATGACTTTCTCAACCGTCATCTTCTGTTTGGCTTTTCTACATACCACATGATGATCACCATTGCTAACAAAACGGTATACATCCCTACAAGAGAAAAGATTAGTAAGGTTTTGCGACCTTATATGGAAGATTTGTAGATTGTCAACAAGTGTGAGCCAGTCTCTCCGCATACTTCTCCACCAGCTGAATTCCTCAACCTACAGCTTCTCCGCTAGTAGCAGTTGACGACTCTCAACGCCCTCTAGAAGGCCCTGAGCTTAATGCTTTCATTGCACAGATGATCCGTGATGATGAAGTAAAAAGTATACGGTCTCATTCCCATACCAAGTATATGCTCACTACCTTGTAGCATATGTAAGAAAAGTTTATCACTAATTGTAGCAGCGACTCACCGACAGCATTCAAAAATGTGTACCAGCACCACGTGTCTCTTCCTCTTTGTGCAGGTGCAAAGCCGTTCAAAGAAAGTCCATATGGCTTCTATGTCAACAAACATTCAGAACAAAAACGTGGGAAGAAACGGCTTGTTATCAACTATAAGCCGCTCAACAAGTGCCTAGTATCTTTGTCCTATCCTCTGCCAAACAAAGAGCATTTAATGCATAAGATCAGTGGTGCCACTATCTTTTCCAAGTTTGATCTGAAAGCTAGATTTTGGCAAGTAGGCCTTGCTCCTGAGGATCGACACAAAACAGGTTTTGTAGTTCCTCAAGGATTTTATCAGTGGAACATCCTTCCATTTGGATTGAAGACTGCTCCAGTTGAATTCCAAAAGTTTATGGATTCTATCTTCAGTCCTCATCACACATTCTGTCTAGTATATATATTGATGACATCCTTGTATATAGTAAAGATATGCATGCTCATCTTTCTCATCTTCAAATTGTATATGATCTCCTTCGACAACATGGTTTAGCTCTCTCTACCAAGAAAATTACTATTGGCACAGAGATAATCGAGTTCTTAGGTGTACATATTCACAAGGGAACTTTGCAAATGCAAGAACATGTGCTTAAGGACTTGCTTGCTTTTCCCGATGAGATTCGTGATCGAACACAACTCCAGAGGTTTTTGGGTTGCCTTAATCATATTGCCTCATTCTACCAACAGCTCACCAAAGATCGGTGCTAGCTCCAATTGTGTTTGCGAAAAAATGGACCAACCTGGTCTGAATCCAATCTGCAATAGTTCGGCACATCAAGCAACGAGTACAGCATTTGCCCACCCTCAGCATTCCTTCAGCAGATGCCAACCTTATCATAGAGACAGATGCATTTGATCATTTCTGGGGCACCGTCCTTCTTGAAAAAACCCACACTCAAGAAACCATCTGCATCTTCTGCTCCGGCACTTTCCAAGGTGCCGAATGTAATTATCACTCCATAGAAAAAGAAATCCTAGTAGTGAAGCATGCTATAATTGTTTATCCTCAATAAACAATTTACTGTATGCACGGATAACCAAAATTTTAAGACCTTTTGCACATGCAAAATCGACAAACAGATTGGTCGTGGTCGTCTTGCCAGATGGCAAGACTTTTTTACTATGTATGATTTCACGGTTGAATTGACTAAAGGCAGTACCAATGTCCTTCCTGACATGCTCTCCAAAGAAGGTGCTCCTTTTTGGGCTGATAGGAATGGTGGATTACTCATTGCGACAGGCAATGGGCCCAGATAATGGGTTGTAATATAACCTTGATGAGTAGACACTATCCCTTTGGATGAGACCCTCATCTTGGTATGTATTCTTTGGTGATTAGACACTGCCTGTAGTCCCAGGTAAGACCTTCACCTTTATTCATCTTTTTCCCACTTGTGTAGTGCTTGTACAAAGATTCTCATGTAAGTGCGCCTCCACTCAACAAAGTGCGCCTCCACTCAAGAAGCTGATAGGGATAGCCACTCAATTCTAGCTTGAAGATCACTCAAGCTCGGCTATATAACGAAGCCCCCAGCTCATTCTCAAGGCAGAGTCTGCCTTCGAGAGCTTTGTAATCATTTACAATATACTCCAGCTTCCAGCTTCCAAGTCTCCTTGCCTTCTGTTCTTAAGTTTCCATATCTCTTAGTTTCTTGTATGCCTTCACCGTGGTTTCTACTTCCTTTCACCGATCTTCCTATCCAAGTTACATATTGTTCTACGTACCGCATCGTTCGTCGCACTCTTGTCATACATCTCCCGTCACTGAGTTTTCCGGTTACATGTGTTTTCTCAATGCGTCCCCCTCTTTCAATTTCTCCATTCCTCTAGGTATCATCATGGGTTCAAATACCTTCTTCGCCTAAGTACCTGTTCGATCCTGTCTCAGACGTTCGTGTTTTTAGTGTCCAGTTTACATCTGCCCCTTTTGGTATTAGAGCCTGAAGTTTTTGTGTTTGTGGTCCAAAAGAACAAGCTAGCTCCCCGCCAGGGCCAGGGAAGTGCCGTTTAGAGGTTGAGCAGCACTGTGTGAGGACATAGCACAAGTTCATTATTCTAGCTACCACGATGGCCCACTCTGTTCTTTGTCTACTCGGATTTCTAGTCCTCATTCTGCCTCATCTTCTACTACTTTGGTAGAAGGCCAAGCTACTTGGAATCTCCCTTTGATAGATCCAGAAGAAGTGTATAAGTTTTCAGCGTGTCAATTCAAGGCTTTGAGGCATGTGAAGGTATCAGATGGTTATATAAAATATATACACATTTTTTAATCCATAAGGATTAAAAAATCGGTGCTGGGTCTGAATGGCAACTTTTCCTAGCAAGAATCAAAGGAGTATCAGGCATCAATCCAATTGCTTATTATGTACTGAAGAGTTTTAAAGGCAATGCAGAGAAAAGGGAGTCTACTTTCATGAAGGAATCAACAATGCAAGTTAAATATAGCATCCTAGTTCGGCCAATTGCTATTTTAATGGAGGGATGCTATACACATTTTTCAAAGAAACCAAAAAAAGGAGAAACCGCTTCGGAGGTAGAGATAGGATTTCCATGGCAAATGACAGAAGAAATCATGACAAGAATTTGGTCGATGCTCGAGTTGGAATATAGATACACTCATTGAGATTTAGGTAATATATCATTCTCTTACATATTCACGATACTCAATCTCGATGCAAATATTCTCGACCATAATAACCTTAGCGCACAGGGAAGGGCCCATTCCATCAGATTATAACTATTTAGGGAAGGAAGCGCACCACCTCCCCGCCCACACTATGTGTGGTTATATAAAATATATACATATCTATATATATATGTTTTCCATTTCAAGTTTTGTGTTTTCTTTTGCTTTTGCATATTCTAAATTCTTCTTTTTCTATTTGTGTGCTGAGATGATTGCAAGAAGGAAATGTTCAAATACATACGCCATTTGGTCGAGACTGCTACTATTGTTAGCTTATTTTAAAGTCAGGTATTTTTCAAACACCGACCTGTCCATTGATAGCACTCGCTCAAAACTTAGGGATTTTCTCTAGCAGCTTGAGGATTTGCAATCCCCTAACCTCCTACTGCATTTGGCACGCCTGGTAGAGTCTTCTAGAGGCAATGATAGTAAAACCTATTGTGAGTTTTCTATAGATACCCTGAATCCGTGGCATTGAATGCAATATAAATCTATCAATGTTGCAGTGACTTTATGAAGAAAATCCCGTAGAATCACAAGATAGGTTGGTTTTGCAAAAAAAATTTGTGGCCAGTGATCAGTGGAAGAGCAATAACTCGTGCAAAACGATAGAGCTATGTGAACTTCATAGCTATTTACTTACCGGAGTGTCACATAATCATCCATGTGGTCATCTAGATCAAATGTCAAGCGTGGAGATTGGACTATGGAGGAGTCAAGGCCAATCAATCAATAGCTCTGAAACGATATCCTTATCACCCGCCCTCTTTGGCTGATGAGGAATCTTTGCTACGGCAATCTTCATCTTCGGTTTCTCACATAATTGCAATGGAGCTTCTGAAAAGCTAGCGTTTTACATTGCTCGACTTCTAATAGAAATGCTATCAATTAGATTCCAAACACAATCGTCAGACATTGTTTTGTACATTAATCTTGAGTTTCATGAGTCGACTTGACAAACGGAAGTCCTCACTTTATATATATAAGGCAAGTCATGTGTGGGTGTGTGAGGTGCTCACGCTTTGGGATGGGGATCCAATTCAACAAACTCTTTGGAATTCGATTTCTTCTTAATGGGCATTCTAAAGTCAAGATCTGTGAAGAGTTCCGTGTAGTTTTTAGCAAGGATTACCTTCCATCGATGCTGTATCGATGCCTGCATTTACTCTTGAGCAATAAATTTTTAGGTTTTTGGAGAGGGAGGCTAAGGATCCCCCCAAGCCCTTCATGATTGATGATAAATCTGGTGCACAGTATATCTTCTTTTATAGAAGTCATAACAATTAAGATGTCAAAGTGGCCTATGGGTTTCATACACAAAGCTATCCGCAAATGGATGACGAGGATGGCCAAGAGTCTAAAGACACCCCAACACTGAATGTAAAGGTTTCTAACCATGGAGACAACCCCTACCTAGAGATTCATTGCATTACCTACAGTGATGAGCCTGTTATTGACCATGTATGCTACAAAGAAGTCGCTACCAACACCAAAGATCTTTTGTACAAGGGACCCCAATTTTTGTAAGTTGTCTAGCAATTGATTTCCTTCACTATAAGATTGTTTTTTTGACAAATTAGTTTGTCACTATACCTTCCACTATCCTTACGTATCAAGTATCAAGGATCTTGACATCAATATTTAGGCAGAGTTTCAGAAGTATTTACCATACGCATCCTATGGGAAATTTTGGGTTTCTCGGCCTCTCCTTGAACCACGTGTCCTAATATAAGCCTTGGATTCAATTTTGATCTGAAGGCCTACAACACTTGATGAAAAGCTTTGGACGATGGCTTCTGAAGGCCTCTAAATCTATATATTTTGCAAACATCAACTCTTAGGATAATCTAGCTAATGTTGGCTCTGCCACCCTCTCTCTCCAACATCGCTCACATCGAGAAACCACTTTGGAGGTACAGACAGGATTTCCATGGCAAATGATAGAAGAAATCATGACAAGAATTTGGTCGATGCTCAAGTTGGAATACAGATACACTCATTGAGATTTAGGTAATATATCATTCTCTTACATGTTCGCGATACTCAATCTCAACGCTAATATTCTCAGTGATTACAACCTCAATGCACGAGGAAGGGCCAGTTCCCTCGAATTATAACTATTTGGGGAAGGATGCACGCCGTCTCTCCGCCCACACTATGTGTGGTTATATACATATATATACATACATACATATATATATATATATATGTTTTCCATTCAAAGTTCTGTGTTTTCTTTTGCTTTTGCATATTCTAAATTCTTCTTTTTCTATTTGTGTGCCGAGGTGTTCACAAGAAGGGAATGCTTAAATACATACGCCATTTGGTCGAGCTTGCTATGGTCAACTTATTTTATAGTTAGGTATTTTTCAAACACCGACTTGTCCATTGATAGGGCTCCCTCAAAACTTACAGATTTGCTCTAGGAGCTTGACGATTTGCAATCCCCTGACCTCTTGCTGGATTCGGTGTGGCTGGTAGAGTCTTGTGGAGGCGGGATATTAGCTATCATAGTAATGCAATCGTTGTCATTTTTCCGCTTCTAATTTACCTTACACTGGGCAAAATTTTTAAGAAAATCCTGAACTCACAACCTCTTCATGGCTAAGCAAAATTGCAGATGAAAAGTCTGTTAATCATGTTGAGAGTAGTCTGTCGTGTGCATTCGAAGATGTTACTGCCGATGTTGCAAAGCTGGATCCTCTAATCAGGGAGGAGGTTCATCAAAACATGACTTCATCTCCCCCTGCACTTACATCCTTGAGGTCGTTGCAAGTATAGTAAAACATGTTGTGTGTTTTTTTCAGATACCATGCATCCGTGGAATTGAACGCAATATAAATCTATTAATGCTGCATGCATCGACTTTATGAAGAAAATCCCATAGAATCAGAAGATAGGCTAGTTTTGCAGAAGAATTTTGTGGCTAGTGACCAGTGGAAGAGTAACAACTCATGCAAAATGACAGAGCTGTATGAACTTCATAGCTATATACTCACGGTAGTGTCACATAATCGTGCATGTGGTCATCTAGATCGAACCTCGAGGGTGGAGCTTGGACTATGTAGGAGTTAGGGCCAATCAATCAATAGCTCTGAAACGATATCCTTTTCACCCGCCCTCTTTGGCTGATGAGGATTCTTCACTACTACTGCAATCTTTGTCTTCGGTTTCTCACATAATTGCAACAGAGCCTTTGAAAAGCTAGCGTTTTGCCTTGCTCGACTTCTAATAGAAATGTTATCAATTAGATTCCAAACACAACCATAAGTTCCTGAGTCAACATTGTTTTGTACATTAATCTTGAGTTTCATGAGTCGACTTCACAAACGGAGGTCCTCACTTTATATATATAAGGCAAGTCATGTGTGGGCATGTGAGGTGCTCGCAGTTTGGGATGGGGATCCAATTCAACGAACTTTTTGGAATTCGATTTCTTCTTAATGGGTATTCTAAGGTTAAGATCTATGAAGAGTTCCGTGTAGTTTTTAGCAAGGATTACCTTCCATCGATGCCTACATTTACTCTTGCGCACTGAATTTTCATGTTTTTGCAGAGGGAGGCTAAGGATCCCCCCATGCCCTTCACGATTGATGATAAACCTAGTGCACAACATATCTTCATTTATAGAAGTCATAAGGATGAAGATGTCAAAGTGGCTTGTGTGTGTTTCATACACAAAGCTATCCGCAAATGGACGACGAGGATCGCCAAGAGTCTGAAGACACGCCAACACCAAATGTAATGGTTTCTAAACGTGGAGATGACCCCTACCTAGAGATTCATTGCATTACCTACAGTGATGAGCCTATTATTGACTGTGAATGCTACAAAGAAGTCACTACTAGCAACAAATATTTTCCTTACGAGGGATGCCAATTTTCGTAAGTTGTCTAGTAATTAATTTCCTTCACTATAAGGTTGTTTTTTTTACAAAGTAGTTTGTCACTATACCTTCCACAGTCCTTACGTGCTGGTATCAAGGATCTCGACATGAATGTTCAAGCAGGCTTTCAGAAGTATTTACGGTAGGCAGCCCATGAGGAATTTTGTGTTTCTTGGCCTCTCTTTGAGCCGCGTGTCCTAATATAAGCCTTGGATTCAATTTTGATCTGAAGGCCTACAACACTTGATGGAAAGCATGCTTTTGGATGAAGAGCTCTACACGAGCGCTTTTGAAGGCCTCTAAATCTATATATTTTGCAAACTTCAATGCTTTGGATTGGCTAGCCAATGTTGTCTCTGCCACCCTCTCTCTCCAACATCACTCACATCGAGAAACCACTTCGGCGGTAGAGACAGGATTTCCATGGCGATGACAGAAGAAATCATGACAAGATTTTGGTGGATGCTTGAGTTGGAATACGGATACACTCATTGAGATTTAGGTAATATATCATTCTCTTACATGTTCGTGATACTCAATCTCGATGCTAATATTCTCGGCGATTATAATCTCAACACACAAGGAAGGGCCAGTTCCCTCGAATTATAACTATTTGGGGAAGGACATGCGCCGCCTCCCCGCCCACACTATGTGTGGTTATATAAAATATATACATATCTATATATATATGTTTTCCATGTCAAGTTTTGTGTTTTCTTTTGCTTTTGCATATTCTAAATTCTTCTTTTTCTATTTGTGTGCCAAGGTGTTCACAAGAAGGGAACGCTTAAATACATACGCCATTTGGTCGGGCTTGCTATTCTCAGGTTATTTTATAGTCAAGTATTTTTCAAACATTGACCAGTCCATTGATAGGGCTCACTCAAAACTTAGAGATTTTCTCTGGGAGCTTGACGATTTGCAATCCCCTGACCTCCTACTTGATTCTGCATGGTTGGTAGAGCCTTGTGGAGGTGGGATACAAGCTCTCATAGTAATGCAAATCGTCTTCATCTTTTCGCTTCTAATTTACCTTAGATTGGGCAAAATTTCCAAGAAAATCCCAAATTGACAACCTCTTCATGGCTCAGCAAAATTGCAGAAGAAAAGTTTGTCAATCATGTTGAGAGTAGTCTGTTGTGCGCATTTGAAGATGTTACTGCTGATGTTGCAAAGCTGGATCCTCTAATTAGTGAGGAGGTTCATTAAAACGTGACTTCATCTCCCCCTGCAGTTACATCCTTAAGGTCATTGCAAGTATAGTAAAAGCTATTGTGTGTTTTCTACAGATACCATGCATCCATCGAATTGAATGCAATATAAATCTATCAATGCTACATCGAATTTATGAAGAAAATCCCACAGAATCACAAGATAGGCTAGTTTTGCAAAAGAATTTTGTGGCTAGTGACCAGTGGAAGAGGAACAACTCATGCAAAACGACAGAGCTATGTGAACTTCATAGCTATATACTTACGGGAGTGTCACATAATTGTGCATGTGGTCATCTAGATGGAACCTCGAGGGTGGATCTTGGACCATGGAGGAGTCAGGGCCAATCAATCAATAGCTCTAAAATGATATCCTTATCACCTGTACTCTCTGGCTGATGAGGAATCTTCGCTTCTACGACAATCTTCGTCTTTGGTTTCTCACATAATTGTAGTGGAGCTTTTGAAAAGCTAGCGTTTCACCTTGCTCGACATCTAATAGAAATGTTATCAACAATTAGATTCCAAACACAACCATAAGTTCTTGAGTCGACATTGTTTTGTACATTAATCTTGAGTTTCATGAGTCAAAGTCGACTTGACAAACGGAGGTCCTCACTTTATATATATAAGGCAAGTCATGTGTGGGCATGTGAGGTGCTCGCGGTTTGGGATGGGGATCCAATTCAACAAACTCTTTGGAATTCAATTTCTTCTTAATGGGTATTCCAAGGTCAAGATCTCTGAAGAGTTCCGTGTAGTTTTTAGCAAGGATTACCTTCCATCGATGCCTGCATTTACTCTTGCGCACTGAATTTTCATGTTTTTGCAGAGGGAGGCTAAGGATCCCCCCATGCCCTTCACGATTGATGATAAACCTAGTGCACAACATATCTTCATTTATAGAAGTCATAAGGATGAAGATGTCAAAGTGGCTTGTGTGTGTTTCATACACAAAGCTATCCGCAAATGGACGACGAGGATCGCCAAGAGTTTGAACAACACCGAATGTAATGGTTTCTAAATGTGGACATGACCCCTACCTAGAGATTCATTGCATTACCTACGGTGATGAGACCGTTATTGATCGTGTATGCTACAAAGAAGTCGGTACTGGCACGAAATATCTTGCCTCAAGGGACCCCAATTTTTGTAGGTTGTCTAGCAATTGATTTCCTTCACTATAAGGTTTTTTATACAAATTAGTTTGTCACTATACCTTCCATTGTCCTTACGTCTACCGTTTCTTCACAAATCAACACCTTCCAAAGCATGGACTCCACCTTGCTTTAGAAGAACTTATTGAGACTGCTTCTTCATTTTTTCTTATAGCATCATGTGGGTTAAAAAGGAAAAAACAACGCAATGCAAACCGCCTTGCCCAACATCCGTGCCCACCACCATCTAGTGTCTTTTAATCTGTAGCAATGTGCGGGTAGGGTACTAGTTCATTTTAAACACTTTACGTGATTACATATTTCTATGGAGATAGTTTAAGTAGGGAGTTAGCGAGTGTATATATTGGTTGTATTGCAAACATTTGCAATTAGTAATCTGTACTTTTAGCTCTTGCTTAAAGCCTTACGTGAATAAATTAGTACACTACAAATGTTTGTGCAATATCCATTCTTATCCCGAAAATAATACTTTCCGAGTGGTTGATTCTTTTTGGCCTTGCAAGGGTCTTAGGGAAGGCTAAAAATTGGAGAGTTGGGTTGGGAAAAGGTGGCTTTTGTGTGTTGTTGGTCAAGTTGACCAAGTTAGTGCAACCCAAGTGTTAGGTTATGGGTAGTGGAAAGGGTGGAGTAGGTTAGGATTGTCGATCTAGGGTTTCTTAGTGCTCTTCCTATTTTTTGGGTCTTAATCTTCCTAATCACCTCGCTTAGTCCTTTTGCGCCCAAACTTTGTTGCGACTCCCTACCCCTTTCGTCTCTCGATAGTCTTAGTCCTCTTTGCCTTTCATGTCTCGGTGTTGTTTTCGCTCTCTACCTCCGTTTCATCTGTCGACGCTTTTATGCCTCTCTGCCTGCCTTATACTCCTCTCTACCTTCGTAGCTGCTCTTTGGTTTTAGACGTGCCTACTATTTAAGTATCTACTATTTGGGTTGATTTTCATCGTGCCTGTTTGGCTATAAAAGGACGGGTTTATGCAGTTGAAATGCATGTCAAGATGGAAAGTATAGCGCTTTGAAATTGTGAGGCAAACATTGAGGTATTTGCAGTTTCAGCAATCACAATGAAGAGTTTGTGTGGTTGTTTGCTTCATAGGTATTTGGGTTGTAATGTCGGAAGGAATATCATGCTTATGCATGATGTATATTGCTGGTTATTCAAGACTTGTGTTTGACATAGAAAGCATGGCGTTTAATCTTCTTATAGATGGTGCAAAGTCTATGCTTAAAGCTATATACATTGGATGTATTTGCATAGGTTTGAAAAGAATCGTGTCCCTGCTTGAATGTTGGTAGTTGCGTTTGGTTTTTTATACGATGGCTTACTGCCATGGAAATTAAGTGTCTATCACTGTCCTTTGCTTCCTGTGCAACAAGCAAGCCTAGCATGCCTTTTCTTTCTACTTCATTTACTTTATGAATGCATCCATTAGGTACTTTCGTGAAACAAGGCAAACTGTTTTTCTCGTCCTTTTTTGTCTCATCTATTTCTTGAGTTGGGTGAAAACACTTGTACATGGGTGTCAGACACGAACAACATTGTAGGTGTCTGCAATGTTGACTGTAAGGTGGTTTAGTTGAGAATGTGGTTGGTTCATCAGTTGTATATGCACCATGTTTGTTTATGAAGCATTGTCCTGTCAGTGGATTATTGATTACTAGTGCAGTTTGTCTATGAGACCGTTGGAATACTTGGTGCATGTTTGTTTCTGACGTTATGGTCATGTCTTCCAACACACTTGGAAGATATTGTTTGGAAATCTTGACATTCTACATTAATAGAAAATGATGTTTGTTATGTTTAGAGAAAAAGGTTTGGTTCGCCTAACTCAAGAAGGCGGTTGTGGTAGGGATTCACAAAGGCTACTGTTGATAAATGTATTTCAAATTACAAATTGGAATTGTAATACTAAGAGCTATAAATGCTATTTGGAGTTAGACTACTATTATGTCAAATCCCACAAGAATTTTATGTACTTTTTATATGTTTTAAGATTGAAATGATGTATTGCTGAAATGCAATAGCATGAAGTGTTCAATTATTTAAGATAATATGTAGAAATCTAAATTATATTTGGTCTTTCGAAGTTTTAAGCTTCATAACTGTTCAACCATTGATGGGTTTTAAGGTTGAAATGATAAATTACTAAAATGTATTACCTTGAAGTGTTTAATTATTTTACATAACATGTACAAAAGCAAATTAAACTTCATGCCTCCTTAAGTATTGATCATCAATGTAATTGGTGACCAGTCTATCTATGCTTGTAAAATTCACTATACATATCACTACTTTAGGTAAACTATTTATGGTAGGCAGCCTAAAGAGATGTTTGGGTTTTCTCACATTCCTCGCGCCACGTGTCATGAATAGATGCCTTTGATGTAAATTGATCTAAATGGTTGATCTTTAATAAAAGCTTTTCACATGAGCTTTTCCATGTTATGCTTTTCTAAAAAGGCTTTACACATGAGCTTTTTAGATTATGCTTTTGAAAGCATAAAAATCTCAAGAAGTTTGTGCATATATGTGCGTATGTTCTCTCCAATCTTTGGCAGATTGGGGAAATCGCGTTGGAGTTTAATTGTAATGTGAAATTTGATCGTAATGAAAAGTTTTGTTTGCAAGGATCGATGTACTCGTTTTGTTGAAATCCTTGTAGTTGTTGGCACTTCTCAAACCTGTAGAATTGACTAATTTACATTGTAATGGATCAGTAAATTTATGATTCGATTATGAAATTGACTCAATGTAGATCACAATGTCCTTAGAATTCATCTCCTGCTTGTTCTTCCGCTTGCTTTCACTCCAATACATCAATACTGGCACGTGGTATACTTCCTTGTAGGCATTCCTGCTTGCTTTTGCTCCAATACAATGTCAATATTGGCACGCGGTATACTTCCCTATGGGCATTCACAAAGCCATGCATATTTCCTTCTATTTGCAGCCTCACTTTTTGGGTCAGGAAATCCCGATCAGCGTACCTCCTAACTAGCTTTCCTGAGGGGTAGTTCCTCCTTTGTTGATGGTATTGGGTAGATGTTTGATTCAATCAAATGGTTAGAAACTTCTATCGTCAGTTCAGAACAATGCTCTACGCTTGATGACAATGCCCATGTAGATTTGCTCAACGCTTGACCTAATGCCCATCTAGATTCATATGTCATCAAAATAGTGCCTTTCACAAGGTAAGCTCTTGTAATTGCAGTTCCTAGACCCCTCCATAGTACAGAGAATCGTTTGTCCTGAAGACTTATTTTCAAACAGTCAAATCGTTTGTAGCCTTCACTTAACAACATCGAATAGGTTTCTTCCGAGGAATGGAACAGAGAGAGGTAGCATCAAGCTTGTGGCCAAAACCTTGGTAGGCTTGTAGACCAAATTTTGGTTCAAACGACTCATGGGAGGCTTCAAACAATGCCAAAGTGATTTGTAGCATGACCAATAGCTTGCTTGGACGTATGAAGACACATTGCTTCTTCTGTGATGACGAATCCATCGCGCATTACCTCCCCCTCTGCACTAAGGTCATCTATGCAACATGGTTTGATAGGAGAGAGATCGCATGGGGGATAGAGGGACTGCCCCCTCATCATTCCTACAGTGCTCATTGTGGTATTATCGTGCCAGCTCTGTTTGGATGCGGGATTGGGTACCCGGAGCGGAAGACGGATAGACGAAAGGGATTGGAGTGATAAACCTAGGAGTGTGATCTCGAAGGAGACATCGAAGGTTCCTCTGCCTCAAGATCTATCCCTCGCCTTCAACTCACTAGTGGGAGCAATTCCGAAAGCCCTTGCCAATCTTCCCGATTTTGATAGGATCTATTCCTGAATACTTTGGGGATTGTATCCAGCTTCAGCGACTAGATCTCTCAGAAAATAGGCCTCTAAGGGGAAGCGGATGACCTTACTAAAATTTGTTGGCATATACCCAACGAAAACGGGGCTCTGCAGCATCTCACTGCGCTTCTGGAGAAGCCTGTCGCTCCTCCCTGTTCTCGACTGTCCACTTATCTGCTCTCATCTTGTAGGTGAGACCGCACTCCATATGGCAAACTCTCCACCTTGCTGCCCACGTTGGAGGTCTCATGCTTCCGAGCTTACCGTTTGAAACGTCCTCTACCTAGCTTAGTAGAGCTAGAACGTTTCACCTCCCAATACGACTCTAAATGAATTTGCTAATTCTCTATTCACATGATAGAGAGAAAAAAATTTGGGTGTTCACACGGTTTGAGAGAATCAAAGATATAACTTGAGTTGGACTGCACTCAGATTCCTATTTATTAGTAGAACTATCGAGACTTATGTCTGTGTGCGCATGCACTAGGGCTTCCCAAAAAACAAAAGATTATAGATGCATGATCTGAAAGAAGATGTTTTAACACTTGCTGTCAACTTTGTGCGTTGGAGTATTTCCATTATGTTTTGCTCATATGGTATATTGATTGATAATTTTTTCCACATGATAAATTTTTTAAATTTGTAAAATTCATTGTACGATATTAACTTTTTACCTTGGGGTATTTTTGCAAGGATCTGCTCATATGGTATATTGTTTGATTTCGTCTTAATTACCTTAAAACCCAAAATAAAAAAGATTACAGATGCATGATGATGTTTTTACACATGCTGTCAACTTTGTACCTTGGAGCATTTTCGAAAGGTTTTGCTCAAATGGTATATTGTTTGACCATGTTTCCAACATAAAATTTTTAAATATTTGTTGAGTTCACTATGCAATATCAACTTTGTACCTTGGGGCTTAATTTTGTATTTTGCTTTCATTTAGGATGTGCTGAACGTATTGGCATAGCAACCAAAGAACATTCCAAAGAATTGAAGAGGCTTTTTGCCTATATTCAAAGAGAAGTATTCTTACTTATCGCACACATGGACAAGACAATGATCAAAAAAATTGGGGACGATGACACTTTGTTAGATGTATTTAAACAACATGTGATGCAAAGGCTAAATAAAATCAAAGAGGTGTCAAACATACGAGATCAAGTAAAAGACATATTCAAAGATGTAACTTGGTCAAAAAAGCATGTGACAACCATTAGGGGAAACATCACATGTCATGCAGAATATGTAGATGAATCGCTATCTTCGAATGAGAACTGTTTGGCTTGGCATAGTATGCGGAAACAAGGAAAGCCTGTGGTATACAAGCAAATTTGTACGCGCTAGCTAAGAAGAAGATTGGTCCAAATCCAGACAATGCTTTAACACAAGAAGTGGACGACTTTTCCTACAGCAACCTATATTGCCTGGCTGTAAGATCATGCATATGAAATATATAAGGATAAAAAAATCGGTGCTAGGTCTGAATGGTAACTTTTCCTAGCAAGAATCAAAGGAGTATCAGGCATCAATCCAATTGCTTATTATGTAGCAAAGAGTTTTAAGACGGAGCCTGTAGGAAATCTAAACTTGAATATTGAAGATGCAAAACGAGTGGGCCTTGAGACACTTGATCCATTAAAGCTGAAGATGATTGCCGCATACATGCTATCCAAACCAACATCACCAACCGAGGCAATATTGACATGTTTACAAGTACCCACTATTCATCACAGCGAGGCTGTATACTCGGTCGATGACTTCTCACCGCCCGAGCTTTGACAAAGATACTTGCGAAACTACTGTGTCACAAAAATCCATCCTATTGATACATATTGTCGGCGTCCAATCGTACTAGAGCAACTCACATTTTATGAATATTGGAAGTCATTCACACCCCAAAAAGAACGAAGGCGCAATACAACATAGGGTATAATGATAGACTTATTCAACAACTATGTATATCCGAGCGCACGGTTCATCCGCTTCAATAACTACCATCCAGCTCACCACTTTGAGGGCGGCTTCTTCAATCAGCTGCTTAAAAGGATACATTTCAAAATGAACATGAACTGCTCTCTCCATCCAATCGAATAGGATCGTACTTTCTCGAATGTTACATTCGTGGAATCGTCCAAATGGAGCAAGACATCGAGACGCTCGTCTCAGCTTACTGTAAGATTCATATGCTAGTTGATGAAAAACGACAACAATTGGCCAACATGATACTTCCCTCACCATTTGCAAAGATGCAAGCGACAACACACTAGAAATCAGCCGCATAAGAATCCTGCAACTACTAGACGAGTTCAAGGAGATGCATACCTCGACCTTGACCGAAGATCAAAGAGCTATTTACAATAACATTTTTGAGACACCAACGGGGTTGCATATTGTTTGCGGCACACCTGGGTCAAGAAAGATGATCATGATCAAGTACATAACTTATCATCATGTCCTACATGAGAAGTCCATAGTCTTGTTAGTGACGATTGGTGTTACTGCACTACGCTTCCGCCTTGCGACAATAGTCCATCATCAATTCGCACTTCCAAAGAAGAATGAGATGTTTCATAGCACACTTTCCAAATCAAACGATCGCTATTCTGCATTGCTCGCTGCAAACACCATCATCATTGATGAGATATATCCATGATGACATGTCAAATGATGAACATGTTGGTTCGACAACTGTGTGAGATTTGCAACAACAATACTCTAGATCCATTCCACTCCAAAAAGCTAATTCTTTTTTGTGACATGCAGCAGCTCCCGCCAGTATGCAAATGCAAAGTTGCTCCCAAGGAATATTGTCATAAGTGTCACATAAGCAACTCACCTTTTTGGAGAATCACTACATTTCACCATATGCATGCCTCAATCCATCACTTAGAAGATCTAGATTTCAACAGCTTCTTAAACATCATTCGCACTACAATACCAACAGAAGATCAGATCGAACAATATCTTGCTAGGACAATCATCACAGATGAGGAGGCACAAAGCTTCATTGACACAGAGACCACTGTTTTGTGCACACACAGAGAGGATGCACAACGATATAACGACAATATCTTGAGATCGCAATTTCCAATAACTCACATCATGTGAGTAGAGGTCGTATCGAATGTAGATAACAATCCAGAATTACAAGATTGGATAATTGATCCGGATTTCCACGAGCTTCACCACGTAGCGATTAGTGCTAGGATCATGCTAACATAAAATATTAATTTGACAATAGGAGCTGCCAATGGGGCAATTGCAACTATTTGCAACCTGGAGTGGCATGAAACAGCAGGCATGTTGACAAAGATTTATGCCATCATCTCTTCCACATGCGAGCCTATTACACTCAGACGCTTGAAGCACACACGAATGGGACTTGGTACCACAAGATAACATTTCCAATCACGCTCGCATATGCGATAACTGAACACAAGTCACAAGGCTTGACACTACATGGAAAGAATCGTTTGCTCTAGGATTGACATACGTCATGCTATCTTGAGTCATGAGTCGACAACATCTTCATATCTTGCATAGCATAAAACCTTTCGACTTCGTGCCCATGCCTCATATAGTATAACCATACAATTCGGCATATAATCTTAGACATGTGCTTTGAAGCCAATCAAACATTCTACATTCCTTCATTGTATAACTCAATCACTATTTATTTTGGCAGATCGTACAAAAGGGATGCCTCTTTTTTACTCAAAAAATGGCTACTACGAAAGAGGTACGTATGCATTCCTACCTATTTTCTTTGAGAAAACCATTCTATTTAACATCAATCTACATTTTTATTCATACATTTATTCTCATTTTTCAGCTTTTCCAACTGTCCAAATGAAAAGCCATAGAAAAAAGGAAAGACGAAGAATGCGCCTTAAAAAATAGAAAAAAGAAAGCAAGATTTTCTTCAATGATAAACAGATGAGAAGAGCAAACGTGGCAGGCATACAACCACAAGAATATATCTTTGGATTTGATTCATATGAGAAATACCATCCCTTGATGGTAAAAGTAACAGAGATTCTGAAGGATAGACCCAGAGGGAGAAACAAGCTCACATATGGATTGATAAAACACATTATACAAAAGCTATCCAATGGCCAAGAGACCATGGATGAGTTGTTGCCGTGCACAAAAGCACGAGTAATACTTGATAAACATACCAAGGGAATATCAATATTTTGCATAACAATTCTATACTTTGCCTTCAACATTGAACTTGAGGAGCTTGCCGATCTTGACAACCAAGCAGCTGATAGCATTTACAACAATTCAAGGATGCGTACAATCTACAACAGGGCACATGGCCAGTAACCATTGACAAGATAGCATACAAAATTGACCTAGAATTTGCAAAAAAAAACTATGGGCCATTAGCAGCAATCTTCCCAGAATCCAAGAAGCAGCCTAATCAAGGTAAAACCCTACCGACAATATAAAACATCCTTTCGAAGTATTTTTTTTCCATATAATAGATTTAACTTTCACTCATACTTTATTCAATTTCATGATCAGGAGACACAAAGAAGGAACCAGCCATGTCAAACAACAATACCACGTCGGTAACAAAATTTATCTATGGCATCACTTGTCTACGGAATGGGAAAAAATATATTGGACAAACTACAGACATTTAAACACGTCTGAAATGACACAAAACTAACCCACCATCTAAAATGATCGATGATGTCCACAGGTACAAACCATTTGAAAAAAACTTCAACATGGGGTCTTGGCATCAACTCTGAATATAGTGGAAGCGAATAACTTAGAACGTCAATACATTGCTTGAATGGACACAACATCGGGCTCAAAGGGTTACAATAATATAAAAGGACACCCTATGAGCGTGAAAAAATATTACTACTTAAAGCGGAACAATTTGATTTAAGTAACAATGTCATTATTTTATGTGTACTATAAGTCAATAGGTAAGTTTAGAGTTAATTTAATAAGTTTTTATGCTTCATACATTGATGGCAAAATCTATAATATATAGTAACCATAGCCTTGGGCAGAATTTGAACAGTAATGCATGAGGCAATCGATGATAATATGGAGATTTTGTTTTAAGAAAAATTGTTAGGGAGAGATGAGATTTGATGCATATTGTTGACATCAACAAATAACATATAAAGGCTGGTAGTAGTTGATGTTAGTATAGATTGAGGCTCCACACTTGTGGATTTGATAGTAGAAAGGTATTGGGTACATTGTTTGATAGAGAGATCAGAATGTATTGTGGAGTGGAAGATGGGCTGTTAAGCCAAGCTGACAAGTTTGTTCATGAGCTTGTCATGCTGGAGTACGGGCAAGGACTAGTAGTCTTAATTTGGACCAATCATTGATGTATTCCGTGAGTAGTGTATCAATGGTTATTAATGTAGTTTTTTCTAGAAAAGTTTACGGTTCACAAAATATTTTTGTTTGTGGCATTGGCTGTTGGTGCACATGTATGTACCCTGTTTTTTTGCCCACGGCTCTTGCTCGGCATGGTAAACCTAATTCATTAGATCTTTTATTACTAGGTCATTCCGATGATCAAAATGTAATTCAAAAGCTTGCAATTTTAGACTTGCAAATGGTTGATATCTTCCACATACATGCACACCAATTTATATTGATGGGAAATTAAAAGTGATTAATCGCACATAGTTCCTCCGTGCTTTTGTCTTACGTGCTAAAGGGCACTTACCAAAAATACCTAACGAGAATATTTGAGAACTTAGCAATAGATTCTTAGATGTACATTGGGTATTGTGAACTGAATTGTAGGGTAGACACAATCATTTGGAAGGTTGCCCTCAAAATGAGGTTGTAGTTACGAATTTTGAGCTTGTGGTTAGCATTGTAGAGTACATACTCACGATTTGTGCATATTTTGAAGTATGAATATTTTTTACTCACAACATCAGTCCAAGACACCATTACCTCGTACATATCCATTTTGAGTTCACTATAACTAACTTAGGAAATACGCTAGAATAGAGTTGATCCTTGGGTTGCAAAACTAACGGTTGCTTTGGTGTTGGCTAATGTTAATTAGTTCACTAAAATACCTGACATTATAGCACCATTGCACGATAAAATAAGTTACAATTCAAAAAATGCTTTTTGAAATTTTAATGTAATTCGAGAGTTTAGAGAAGGTATCGTTATCGTAGATTGTTAGAAACATTTTCACCACGTTGAGAAATTTTGATGCACTTTCAATAAAGTCTCAATAAATTGTATCATTCTTTTGTTCTTTGTATTTGTTCCTTTACGATACAACAAAATTACACTTTCAATTGATCTTTGGAGCTGTATGATAGAATTTTTGCATTACCTACAGGAGTACCTAGTACTTGGGGTGCCAACTCAATATGTACGATGTTACTACCCTCATCCAAAATCCAAGGTATGGGGGGACAAGGTCCATATGGAATATGCATGGATTCCCTTTAAAATTTTCAAATATGCAAGGGAAAAATATGAAAATCTCATGTCCCCCCTCCCACAAAATATAAGGCATATACCTTGAAAAATATGCAAGATTTTACGTTAGAAAGAGTAATCAACACTGTTCACAACTAGCACAAGAAAGATATGAAGATCCGTGGGAAATTCCTCTTCCAAATATCCCACTTCCCCTCCCTCTAGAGTTGTTGTAACCCAATACTCATCATGCTATACTCACACATCCAAAATAACAAGGAATTTATGCTTTAGTAGCTATTGCTTGGATGTCTCAGGTCTCCACACTAGGTTTCAAGGAATGGAATATTACAAAGCACTTTCTACCATCCTTGATGATGTTCACGCTTTTACCTTTCCTCTAGACATCGGATTATATGGAACTCATGTCTTTACAGGGAGCATTCTTGTGATAATACACGGTGAGACAGTCACTAGGAACATCACTCATGATGTCATGAGAGGGAACTAGATCCTAAACCACCTCCATGATTCTCTCCGTCACACCATCCAAGCCTACACATCACGTATCACCCAGGACATAGACACAGTTGGACAAGCAAACACATATTTAGCAGTATTTTTGATGAAGGACATCCTATCTTGAGCTAAGTAATGCTTATAGTGGCTTGTATTGAGCTCATAATTGCAAGTGGCTTGCTGTGATACTTGAATATGACCAATTTTAGATGTGGGGCATGTTAAGACAATAGAGCAAAGAAGATAGTCTATTTTAACAATAACGAGCAATAGGAATCATATACAAGCTTATAGTAAATAACAAATGACTAGAAATACATAATGCAACCCCCCATAGTATGGAAAGTTAGCGTGTTCCTATTGTGACTCATATGGAAGCCTAGCTATTAGGAGTAGCTCAAAGACAACATTAGTAGCTGTTGGCTCTTTCCCATGGCTTTCGCATGAAGAGTAGGGTATTCTCAATATGTAGGGTTTTATGGCTTTTTGTCACCTATTGATATATCGATGTCATCATTTGTATTATAAGTGTAGCTTAGGGCCTCGGGTCATATTTTGATGAGAGACGTAGGCTTAAGTGTTGTAAGTAAACATAGTACATGCATGTGTAGAAGGAACATGCTTCATCATGATTGGGGTAATGAAAGCTTTCGCCTTCATTGGGGGTTGAAGGGTTTAAGAGGAGTTTAAGGGTTAGAGGGAGGTTTAGGGTTCAGAAGGAGGTTCCAAGGTTTAGAAGAAGGTTCCAGGGTTTAGGAGGAGGATCCAAGGTTGAAGGTAGAGTATATGTTGGAGAACTCGTCTCCCTTGTAGATCATGGAGGGTAAGAGTCAAGGGACTAAGTGTTTAGGAGCAGCATAGAAGTGGAAGAGGAAGAAGGTGTAAGGGCAGAGAGAAGGAGGAGAAAGGAGGAGGAGGAGGAGAGAAGGGAGGAGGAGAAGGAAGGAGGAGAGACGAGAAGGGAGGAGAAGGGAGTTGGGAGGAGGACAGGGAGAGGAGGGGTTGCAAGGTTAGGACATGCTTTTGGACATGGAGTGCAAGGAAGCATGGACACTTGGAGACAATTGCTTGGAAAACCACTTTAGAACTCAATACAATGTCCCAAAGAGTGTGGGTTTCATTCCATTATGTGCTATTTATACAAGTTGGAAAGCTTCTCTTTCTCAATGTAGGAAATATAAGACATTCTCTCTCTACATGTAAAACTTGCATCTAGGATGCGCATATAGAAGTTGAATGTTGCATGTTTCTAGAGCATGCATGTAGGAGTTGCATGTACAAACTGCATGTAGGAATCGTATATAGAACTTGCATGTAGAACATGCATGTAGGAGTTGCATGTTGAAGATTCCTACGAGGGCTAATTCCTAACCTTATGCAAGTGCAAGCGGAGCTTTGCCACCGCTACTCTACACACACATTTTGTGCTACCTAAATCCATGTTGGCACATAGACAACATACCCTCGGATCCATTTTATTACCTGTCGTCGGGTTATGGCTTATTGTGATCACGGAGTTGGGATGCCATGTGCATAACCCTATGGATATGGAACTTGTGGCGTGCCAGTTGATCCTGCTGTAAAGCCTTGGCACCATACAAAATTTGCTATGTTTCCAGGAAGCCTGTATCCACCATTTGTTCAAATAGAGATATGTTGAGTACTTCTAAGAAGATGACTCTTTGATAGCGTTGGCTTGTAGTGTTGGCTTGTAGTCTGAGCATTGATCCATTCATTGGGATTGAAACTAAGTGGAACCAAATGGCGGTCAATGTGGCTGGGGACCTCCATAATGTATTCCAATGTTTTGCAGAAGATAGCACTTTGGTGAAGGATGCGGTCAATGTTGCCACACATTATTTTCTCATGCTATTAAAGTGCTTGGATCAGTGTGCCTTGGATGTTCCATTTTACACCAGAGTATAGCTGGATCATTGGCTAATTGATGGTGCGATCTTCACCCAAAGTGTGTATGTTAGTCTCCCATCTGTGACATCGTGGAACTACATAGAACTTGGGATGGGTTGTGAGACATAGAGATGCACGTAGGTACTCTTTCAAGAAGCTTACATTAAAGAGCTTGGGGCGGTGCCAATCAGGTTGGGGATCAAATTTCCTACCCAAGCTTCACTAATTTGATATTGACGAAGGTTGGTAGGAAAGTTGCATCCACCTCGAGTTTTCATATCAGGATATTTGCTCTAGAAATCCTTGATGGGGTGACTGGGAAGTGGTATCACATCAAAATCATACCAATCATTGGAATGTGGCATGGGAGTGCAAATTGGAGTATTTGAATCTTCATATTCAAAATCAAATATTGGGTCATTTTCTGCTGATGGCAACACAAGTAGTGTCGGAGGTGATGGCGGGGTAGGGAGAGAATATGGGGACATGGGAGAGAAATATGAAAGAGTGTTATTTGTAGGAGGGGAATCAGAGGGGAGGGAGGAAAGAACTAGGCAAATGGTTTGAGCAGCTTGGTAATCCTCGAGGGTAGGTTTAGCAAGGGAAGAGAAGAAGTTAGGTATGAGGGACTGGTAAGTTTGCGACTGTTGGGTTAGTTGAAAGTGGTGAGAGGTATGAGCAAAGAGACGATGAAGGGAGTAGATGTTAGGCTGGAGCTCAGAGAAGGTTAAGAGGGTGATAGCAACAAGGGTAAGTGAGGTTATGAGATTGGCATAGAGTGTGGCTAGATATGGAAAGTTAGATGTGAGATAGGCCCTGTCATACTCTAACACTTCTTTTTGTTGGTGCGATGGGATCATCAGCTGCAAGGGTGGGATGTTGGTTATGTCATGCCTTGTAGATAATAGTGATGGCTTTTGTAGCAATGGCAACAAACCAATAATAACCTTGAGGGGAGGACTACCCATGAGACATACATATGCAATGAAAGCATCTATCCTGAGTGCTATAAAGCAGAAGATAATTTTTTCATCTTCGGATAATTATTGGCAAATTTTGCAAAGTTTTTGCCCCTATGGAATGTTCCCATTTGATGTTTGGATGAGCGGATATGATTCTAATTTAGAGTTGCTTCCATTGGATAAGCACTCGTGCTTTGTGGTGATCTTTCACTTGTAGAGCAGCCACAAGCTCATGGTACACCACTGTTGTGCATTGTAGTGGGACTTCATTCGTGATGTCTTTCATTGCCTCATTGTTTTGCACTAGCAATTGGAGTTCAAGCTTTGAGATGACTATCTTTTGGGATTGCATCTCATCCATTTTTTCCTTATACTTATGGTAGATGGATGTATATATCTCCTTAAGTTTTTTCATTTGCAAGGTGACCTGCGCTTGTTGAGGAATGACTTCACTAGTATTGGACCATTGATCCAACACTTGTGCTTGAGAAGTGCTAGCCAATTAACGATAGCAAGTTGGTCCTTTAAGATTTGGTAGTCCCTTGTAAGCTCTTCAATGTTGAATGTGCGTGTTGCCAAAGACCGTTGCATGTCTTCAAGATTTTCTTAGCAATCCTGGAGCTCTTCTTTTTTTTGGATCAGAGTGAGTCGAGCTTGGGTCAGTTGCTCTGTCTGCTAAGCGTGTGATGAGGTCAAGTAGTCATAGGAGGTCCGTAGGATTGTCGTAGCTTGTACTGCTATGCTGTCATGTATTTGGCTTTGGTGGAGATTGGAGGTCACATCCCGTACTGCCTTCTCTTGAGCTTGAAGAGCTTGGTTCATGCGCACTTCTTCAACCTCTTTCTCATCTATTTGCACTCAAAGTGCCCTGACCTCTATGGCAATTCCATGGAATTAGTCTTCGATGTGGCTGCTACAATGATATGGGACAATGCATTGGTCCAAGACTTGTGCTTGAGAAGTGCTAGCCTCTCTAGTAGTGGCAAGTTGGTCCTTTAAGATGCCGCAGTCCCTTGTAAGCTCTTCAATGCTGAATGTGCGTGTTGCCAAAGATTGTTGCACTATAAGTTTTTTTAGCAATCTTGGAGCTCTTCTTCTTTTTGGATTAGAGTGAGTCGAGCTTGTGCTAGTTCCTCCATCTGTTGGAGTATGTGTTGAGGTCAAGTATCATAGGAGGTCTATAGGATTACCGTAGCTTGTACTACTACTGTCAGTCGTAGCTTGTACTGCTACTGTCAACCGTATTTGGCTCTGGTGGAGGTTTGAGGTCACATCCCACATTGCCTTCTCTTGAGCTTGGAGAGCTTGGTTCATGCATACTTCTTTAATCTCTTTCTCATCTATTTGCACCCGAAGTGCCCTAACCTCTATGGCGGTTCCATGGAATTGGTCTTCGATTGCTGTCTGCCTTTCCAATTCTCATGCTACATGCTCCTCCTTGGCCAAGCTAGTGAATAGTTCTGACATTTGAAACATTTGACTGGCTTGATGATGGAGAATGACAGACGGTGATGAGGATTGGCTATACTGCTAATACAATTAGTGCCTATGTAGCCATCCTGATGATTCTGTAGTACTTGTTGGGGGTTGTTCCAATGGTATGTCAGTCACTTGGGTATAGTAATCGTATTGCTGATCTGGCAATAGCTCTCCTTGTGGCGCATTGACTGGCATGATATTGATGAGTGGTGTTGGTGCTGATGTAGCATCAGGCTCTAATTGCTACTGCTATTGTTGGAGATATATTGGTTGCAATTATGCGCTGAGCTGCAGCATCTCGTTGGGCAATTCCTCAATTCCTACCTTCAGAATAGGCATTTCTTCCAAGGTATCCGCATTTGCTAATGTGATAGTAGGAAAAGGTGGTGATGGCTCCCATGTTGGCGAGAAGGGATGTCCAAATCCTCAATAGGTTTGGTGACTAGGGCAAAGTCATTTCTCATTCCTATATCTCTTTATTTATGATTACAGCAACCAAGTGTGAAAATTTACATTTTTGACCTGATGAACCATCAAATTTCTTTGTGAAGAAGATGACTAAGTTTTGGATCTAGTCTTGCTTTAGCTTCCTACTTAGCAAAACAAATGTGTGTAGTGGGAGGGATTGATTCTTGCCACACTTAACCCTAGGTAGGAATGTTACTGTTTCCTTGAGTCAAGGGTTAATGATGGTGCAAAGTAATATATTGTCCCTATGGAGCTTATTGCCCTTGGTAGGAAGAGGCTGTATTTCAAGAAATTTAGGATTGATAGGCCTTGTGGGATATTTTGCACCTTGATTTGGGAGTGAGAAGGTCCTCGGAATCACTATACTATCAAGTATAATATTGAGTTGGCTTTGATGTATAGTGATGGGGTGTTGTACTTACCAACCTGTGCATCACTAGAGTGGTAAGAATTGAGAAAGTCCCTGATGTACGTGGTTATTGTAGGACTATCCTCCAAAGATTTTAGGCTCTCATATAAACTGCCAAGACCCCTTTGCTTTAGGAAAGATGTTGTTGTGTTGGAAAGAGAATAAGTCAATGTAGGTGGCCACACAAGCTCCAAGGACTAGGCCCCATCAATGGTTGTGTAGGCCAGTGGTGAGGGGGGAGGGGTGAAAGGAGGGGGCGAGTGTGAAGAAAAAGGAGGGGAGGTGGAGGGAGGGGGGAGGGAAAGGGGGGGTGGTGGTGGAAACTTGACGAACGTAAAACTTTGATGAAAATTCAAAGGGAGGAGGAGATGATCACCTACAATGCTCTCCCAAGCCTTTCTCAATGTAACAAGATTGTCGAGGGCGAATGTTGGTGAGTGGATGGCTAGGTTATTGCTGTGAGAATGGCTCAAAATAACTCATCGATGAGGATAGGAGTAGGGCAGTGGTCGATGGAGAGGGAGGAGGGTATTGCGTAGGGCTCAAAATGGGAAAGAGGATGGAGGCTAGATGTGGAAGAAGAAGAATGAGGGGGTGGGTTGAGTTTTTATAGGAATGCGTTTAGGGTTAGGGTTAAACCCTAAACTCTTCTCGAGCCATAACTTTTCATGGTTAGCTCGGATCATTCTGTAAAAAGGTAAAATGTTTGAAATTGCAAGCTCTACGCATTGGTGTCCATTACATAGCTTGATTTGTTCTTCAAGTGGTTTCTTTTTTTAAGAAATAAAAAAGTTCTTAAGGTAATAACCCAAGGTTGATGCTCGGGGTTGATATTTTGGCTAGAGCTGGAATTGTTTTTTACTCTCCTTGCCCTTGAGTGCTATGTTCGTGAAAGTTTGTGGTAGCTTGTTTTTTACACACTTGCGAATGTTTACTTGTTACTTGAGATGCTAGTCTACCCGGCAACGGTGCCAAATGTTGGCTATTTCCCATGGCTTCTACAGGAAGAGCAGGGTATTCTCAGTATGCAGGTTTCCAAGGCTTTTTGTCACCTACAAATATATCAATATCAATGTCGTTTGTGGTATCAGTGTAGCTTAGGACCTCGGGTCGTATTCTAGTGAGAGACATAGGCTTAAGTGTTGTAAGTAAACATAGTGCATGCATGTGTAGAAGGAACGTGCATCATCATGATTGGGGTAATGAAGGCTTTTGCCTTCATTGGGGGTTGAAGGGTTTAAGAGGAGTTGAAGGGTTAGAGGGAGGTTCAAGGTTCAGAAGGAGGTTCCAAGGTTTAGAAGAAGGCTCTAGGATTTAGGAGGAGGATCCAAGGTTGAGGGTAGAGTAAATGGCGGAGAACTCATTTCCCTCGTAGATCATGGAGGTCAAGGGTTGAGGGACTAAGGGTTTAGGGAGAGCATAGGAGTAGGAGAGGAAGAAGGTGTAAGAGTAAAGAGGAGGAGGAGTAAGGTTTATTCAAAGAGAATATACTTTCAAATAGGAAAGACAAAGTGCCTTCTTCATTTATATATCACTCATGATGTCATGAGAGGGATCTAGATCCTAAATCACCTCTTTGATTAGTTCCATCACACCAGCCAAGCCTACACATCATATCTGACCTTACACAAACACATCAACTATAGCGTACTTTATCACCATTCTAGGACATACACAAAAACACTTTGGACAAGCACACACAAAATTTACTTTATCCCTTTTGTACTCAAATAGGCTTGTATTCCCACATAGATAACCACCAATGCTTGTATGTGGTGAAGCTCAAGCATCAAGGCTTGCATGAGGTGCCACAAATCGATGATGGCTTCTTTTTTACATTATCGTCACTAGTTAAGAACATGCAAGGACTCTTTCCATCTTTCCTAGTTCTAGTTTCAACTACCATATTACCTTTTTGGCCCCTCTTCTTGATCAAGCCATAACTCTTGATCTAGGAAACATTTGAGGGTGTGGCAGATTAGGAATATTGAACATCTTTTAAAGCTCTACATAGTTCTTAAATCACATCCAAGTTTTGACACTTACACATGAGAGGTTTGAGGCTATACATTAGAACCACTTCTTGTGTACATTGGAGACCATTGCTGCATTTCACCCTAGTGCATTAACAAGAACTAAGAACTTAGTTCTTGCCCTTCATAACCTAGACAGTCATTGTAGCATAGATTAGCATAGCTTAGTTTATCTTAGAGGAGATTCAACTCCACAAAAGCCAGTCAAGCCCTTGCTCAAATTGAACTTATCCAACTAGTTCTTATTCTCTAGAGATTCAAAAAATTAGACAACAAGCAACATAGTCAAAGCCATAATGCCAACACAAGAGACATAAGACAAAGTTTGCAATGCGACAAACATCCACAACAAGCAAAAAAGACTCTAAAAGCATGCTAAAAGAAACCATAGATAGATGCACAATGCAACTTAGCAAGCAAAGGACCCAACTTTGATGAAGTACAATAACAAATGCAAAATGATCAGAGAAGTAAGTAGCATACTTAAGATGCCTAATGGCAAGTAGACCCTACATCAATGGTAGCAGAGCAACATACACTACTATGATGATGAACATGATAGTGACACATAGTATCCCCATGATAGAAAGCAACAATAAAATGGATAGATAGAAAACGATTGATCTCAGCAATGATAGAACTTCCAAATGTTCTCTCTCATCACCTCCTCTGCACATGTTTGCTCCTTTCTCTCCTCTCTACCACTATTTACTTCACTTTTTGGATTAGGCCACATGGCACAGTGATGTGGTAGATTGGTTACCCATGAAGGATAGGGTCACGATGTGGTTAGATTTTTGCCATATTACTGTTATCTACCACATTTGCACAAGTGGCCACATTCCATGTCACCTATTGCATCATGTAGCCTACATCACCTACCATGTCATCAAGGCCATGTCACCCTACCACCACATCTTCCATGTGGCATAGTGCGAGCTAGGCTCATCATAGGCACATTGTGCACTTTACATGTCCATGCATCTATAAATTTTGACACTCAAAATCTATAATGAACCTAATCATGTCTATACTCAGGACTTATCGACTAAAGACTTCGACAATCAACTTCCTAAGGGATATGAGAATCAAATCCTCAGTAATGCCATTCAAAGGCAAGTTCCATGTATGTGTGTGTGTGTCCAATGAGCAAGCATTCACATCCCCAAATAGAGCTAATAGAGGTATAAGAAGAAGTTACCAGAGAAGTGGACATCAGCACCAAAAACTAGCAACAACAACAACATCGGCATTAACAAAGTCAACAAGAGGAAATCATTCCAATAGAGGAAAATTTTAAGAAAGAGGGAATGCTTCCACAACTATGCCAAACATTTAGTGCGACCACTATAAAAAACTTGGACATTATGAGAGAACTTGGCACAAGAAGAGTTTAACTGAGGAGATCAATCTAGCAGCAATAGAGAAAATATCCATAAACGAGGGAATCGTTGAGATGGACATCAAAATCACAATCATTATGCCGATGAACTTGACACCATGTGAATGACAATGATTCCAAGGCAAAATGCAGCTATCAAGTTCGCCATGCATATCAAGATCCATGGTACATTGATAGTGGTGCATCATCTCACTTGATTCCTAGGACATCAACAATGGTTTACAAAATTAAAACATTATATGGTTCTAAGAAATCTAGTTCAAGGGAAAGGCATAGTCTGTATGAATAAATTTTTTGGTCCAAAAGGGTCAGTGAAACATGCAATTTATGTCTCGAAACTTAGCAGGAATATTTTGCCAGTTTTGGATAAATGATGAAACATAACTATAGACTCATCTTTGATGGAGACAAATAACAAGGCTATTACCGAGTTGGAAAAGTGATGAATGAAGGATCCTTATTCAAAATGCTAGCTTTAGTACTAAATTTGCATGCCATGTTAGCTCAAACATCAAGCAAAATCCCGAGAGCTCTCTCTCATCTTGGCTGCTCCTCTCCCTGTGAGCTACTACCCCCCCCCTCTCCCTCTCTTAGCCAGCCCCCTCTCCCTCTCCCTCACCCTCGCTGCCCCCCTCTCCCTCCCCTCGCTGCTCCTCTCCCTCCCCTCTCGCTAGCCCCCCCTCCCTCCTCCCTCACTCTCCCTCTCCCCTTCCTCCTCCCCGCCCTCCCTCTCCCTCCCTGCCAGCCCACCCGCCCCCCTTCTCCACCCCCGCCCCCTCCCTCACCCGACAACCCTCCTCGCCCTGCTCTCCCCCACCCCCTCCTTCGCTCTCCCCCCCCCTCCCCTGCTCTCCCCCCCTCCCTCCCTTCCTATCTGCCCCCTCCTTTCCTCTCCCCCGCCCTCCCTTTCCCTCTCCCCCACCTGACAACCCCCCGCCCCCCTCCTTCAACCCCCTCCCCTCCCTCCCTCTCCCTCCCCGCCCTCCCTCTCCCCCACCTGCCAGCTCTTCTGCCCCCTTCTCCACCCCTGCCCCCTCCCCCGCCCTCCCTCTCCTCCCGCCCCCTCCCCTGCTCTCCCCCCCCTCCCTTGCTCTCCCCCCTCCCTTCTTATCCGCCCCCTCCTTTCCTCTCCCCCGCCCTCCCTTTCCCTCCTTGCCAGCCCCCTCCCTCCCTCCTAACACCCCCCTCTTTTCCTCTCCCCTGCCCACCCTCTCCCTCCCCGCCTGTAACCTCCCCCTCCCCTGCCCACTTCCTTCCTAACTCAGCTTCCCTACGCCTCCCCCCTCAGCCTACCTCCGTCTACCCCCCTCAGTCTATACTCTCCTTCCCTTCCTCTCTCTCCTTCCCTCTCCTTTCTCCTTCTTCCTGTGCCCGTGTCCGAGGGCGTCCTGGGCAGTAGTTTCATAGACGGAGCTTTTTCAGCGTTGGAATCGGCCTTTTCACATCGATTGGCGAATGGATCCCCATTCAAGCCAATCTTCGTCCACTTCCACCGGCCACGAGAACCGTCATTTTTTCAGAAGACGAGTTGCAGCAGCTCAAGAAAGATGTGGAATTAGATGGCTCCACATCACTTTTCACCTGCATCTGTGGGTCACACCCTTCCAGATCACAGGCTAGAGACTAGATGCTGGCGGCGTTACCAGGAGATCTTGCCCCACACCTCAGGGATATTCGACTTCTGGGACGTGGATTCTTCCAAGTGGTTTTTGACTCCCACGAGTCCACAGCCCTTTTTCTCAAAGCTAATCGCCTGTCTTTGGGTTCGAGGAGAATCTTTCTTTTACCCTACACCTTGGGCTTCGATCCGGTCGAGGAGGATAGGCAGGTCACATCACTGTTCATTAGATTTCCTGGTCTTCCTCAGGTCTACTATCGATTGTTTGCCACTATAGGAGCCACATTCGGAGTGGTCACTAAGATCCCCACCCTTCCTGGCATGCCTTCTTCCTCGGCAGAGGCAGTCAGTGCAGACGGGGTGCCTCGTGTTAGGGTCACTGTCTCTGACCCTAACATCTTAGATGACCACATCATGCTTCAGCGTCCAGACGGCTCTCTCTTTCGACAGAGAGTTGAGATTTCAGGTAGACAGGACGAGTACAGGATTTGCAGGACCCTTGGGCACTTTGCTAGAGATTGCCTAAGGAAGAGAAAAAGACCCAAGAGGTCTTCTGGTGCGGCTCCTTCACGTACTACCCAACTACACCTCCCCAGCACCTTGTACCATGCACTCCAGGATCACCAGGAGCAGCAAGGTGCCCTGCTTCGTGCACCCCAGGACCACCAGGGGCAGCAGAGCGCCTAATGCCCGCAGCACACCTAGTACCAGGGTGGAGAGCTATCAGCGCGGCTCCCTTACCTCAGGAGGAGACCTTTGATCATGTTCAGACAAACGCCTTCCAGACTCCAAAGGTGGATCTTGCTGCAGCCCCAGACACTACAGTTCCACATCAGGAGGGGCCTTTAGATGCACCAGCCCCAGTCACCTTGGTTTCTGACCATGAGGGGGCTACAGGCACACCTTCCCCGCAGACTGTTGCTGCCACAGTCAGGACGACCGAGAAAGTGTAGGCATAGATGAGGACTCCAGATTCCTCTTCAGCCCAACCACAGGCCTCCTCAGCACCCAACTCTAGTTCTGCTGATAGAGGCCTGGTAGGTCCTTCTCCTCCATCTTCCACGAGTGCAAGTCTTCTTTGCACTCCTCGGCCAGACTTGCTTATCAGGAACTCTTTTTCGGCACTGGTAGATTTAGCGACTTTCATGGATGAGGAGAAGTTTATGCCCTCCACCTTAAGGGTCCCGGTCATGGGGATTCCTTTTGATAGGGCCTCCCGTTCAGCAGGTGTCGGGATTCTCTCACCTGTTGAGTTTCTTGCCCTCAGCAGGAGTGTTTTGGCTCAGGGGAAGATGGTCTCTTCTACTAGGTTAGGTAAGCCTTTCCATCCAGCATCCACCCGTTGATGAGGATAGTCAGTTGGAACATACAGGGCCTAGGCGGACTTCCACACCGTCACCGTAGGCAGCTGATCCGGAATTAGCTTCATCCAGGTGTCACTAGAGGTGCTATTGATATCCTTTTTATCCAGGAACACAAGTTGGATGCTAGTGATTGCTCTAAATCTGGCAAACTGCTTTCAGGACATACCTTTTGGTCACCTGCTATGGGCACAAGGGGAGGTACTTGCATTTCGATCTCTCCCTCTATTCTCCCCTTGGTTGCTGGTCATGGTATTATTTCCCCCTTTAGAGCTCAATGGATCATTATTTTGATTGGAGGGCGTAAGATTGGTCTTCTCAATCTTTATGCTCCCAACAACAGAGGGGAGCGAATCTCCTTTTGGAAGGAGTTACTCTCTTGGGCCCCCATTGCAGATTCTTGGATCATTGGTGGCGATTTCAACATGGTTGAGTTGCCATTAGACAAAAAGGGAGGCAGACAGGGTGGAATTCATTCTTTGGAGAGGGCAGCCTGGGATGCCTTTCTTTTTCAGTACAGTGGCAGGGACACTTGGTTGGATGATGCCTTTCATGTTATGCCATAGTCACTCCTGTACTCTTGGTCGAACAAGAGAATACACATGCCCATCCATGCACATATTGACAGATTTTATGTAGACGATTGGGCACTTGACAGAGGAGGATCTATATGCATTTCTACTAGGGTTTCCACCTCATATCATTTTCCAGTGGTGTTGCAGATTCTTGAGCCTCATCGGAGAGGACGCTCTACCAATGTTAGGATTCCGGATGCTTTTTATGCAGAGGAGAGCCTCACGGAGGATATTTTTCAGATTTGGGTTTCTCACATACAGGGTGGAGCTATCCACCCATCTCAAGTAGCTGTAGCCTTATCCGAAATTAGTGACTATTATCATATAATTGTTGATTCCAGGAGACGTGAGATTGGTATATGCCAGCAGTTAGCGTCCCTTCAGAGGGAAGAGCAGAAGAGGCCTACAGATGCTTGGATTCAAGAGCGCCTTGCTGCAGCAAGGGCTCATTTGCAGACATTGTTGGATCATAGAGCAGAGTATGCCTTTCATGCATGGGAATCCTTTTGGATTCAGATGGGTGGCAGAGTCAACAAACACTTTTTCACTACTCATGGGCCCATACATAGTAGAGATAGTGTCTCGTAGCTTGTTGACTCAGATGAGGTGTTACAATCAGATCCTAATGCTGTCATGCATGTAGCTTCAGATTTTTTTGCATCCCTTCTTACTGCAGATCCGGGCACACAGGCTATAGATGATGCCAGAGAGGTTATTTGGCAGTGTATCCCTGTACTGGTGAAGGATGATGTATGTTTCTCTAGATGCACCTTTCACCAATGCAGAATTCAAGACTGCATTACTTGCCCTTCACAAGGGTAAGTGCCCAGGTTTGGATGGACTTACCCCTTCCTTTTTTATTACTTTTTGGGAGCAGATTGGTGATCACATTACATCAGCCCTGCAGGGCACATGGGACTCTGGTGAGATGCCGGACTCACTTACAGATGGTCTCATTCATCTCATCCCAAAGGGGGGTAATAGGAATCTAGTGTCTCAATGGAGACCCATCACTCTATTGGGCACTTTTTACAAGATTCTAGTGAAAGCCATCAGTCTGCGGCTATAGGTTTTTCTTCCAAATTTGATTCATGACACGCAGACAGGGTTTTGCATGGCAGAAGTATTTTTTATAATATTTTCTCGTTTTGGGAGGCCTCAGAATGGGCCATGCAGAGCCACCAGAGATTGGTCATTCTACTCTTGGACTTTGAGAAAGCTTATGACAGAGAAGACTGGGATTTTTTAGAGGGTACTCTATCTCGGATGGGGGTAATGATATTGGCTTCACTTGGGTATAGAGGGGCATCTCCGTTAGATATTTGGGCTGCTAGGTCGGGGTGGAAATCTCTCCCTCACAACAGTTTGCTTCGGTGTTGTAGAGCATCAGAAGAAAGCTCCTTTTCTGGAGCTCCACCCAAACTTGACTTGGCGTCCAAGGTGGTAGTGGTTAACCAAGTTCTTCTAGCCACAGCATGGTTTGTATGCTCTTGTTGGTGCCACTCTAGGGATTGTATCACTCAGCTTAAGAGGCCCTTACGAAACTTTTTATGGAGTGGTCTAGATGGCACAACTGATGTTATAGCCAGGGTGGCTTGGGAGACCTTGATTCTTCCTACAAGAGAAGGGGGTTTGAATATCATTGACCTAGATCTACAGTGCAGAGCCTTACTCTGTAAGGTCGTTGTGAGAGGACTTATGCCAGGGCAAGAGCCTTGGAAGGATATCTTTATCAGATGCATACAGTCTCGCACGCCCACTTCAAGAGAGGATTGGACACACAGTACCAGATTGGTTCTCACCATAGCCCACCTCAGATCTCCCTCTTCCCCTCTTATGGTTGCTATCCTGAAAGCATGGGCCAGCTTTAGGAGTACACTTCGTAGGATTCCCCCATCCACCCGTGAAGAGATTGAAAGGCAGCCTATCATGTGGAATGACAGTATTTTGGATGAGCATGGCAGACCACTTGGAGCTTCTCCTTACATGTAGTGGCCAAGATGGGAGAGGGGCCCTGCATCTACCGTGGGAGCATGGAAAGCATTCAGGAAGCTTCCTATAGACTGATAGGCCTAGATGGTTCTTAGTCTTAGAGGAAGTGCAGGGAGAGTCCAACAGATTTATGTAGCCTTGCTCTTGGATTGGGTGGACACAGATGACATGCCTATTACTTGCATGTGTATACAAGTGCATAGAGAGCTATGCAGACAATCATTGAGCTATGCTCATGAGATATACCTTCATAAGACTAGAATATCTCCAATCTTACAAATCAAAATTTTTTATAAAACGAAAGTGAAAGAACAAAGGAAAGAAGGTATATGAATCCAAGAACATGCCCAAACTCATCCTCTAAAAACACAAATTATGTAAGAAGAGTGGATGGGAAATGCTTAGCTTAGAGGAGGCACTCATGTTGTTGGAACAAATGCCCTAGCTACCTTTAGTTTGGGACCCTTACATGCATCTTGCATAAGTGCCAAATATTGAAAAATCTAGCATATACCAATAGCACTTGTGTGCCTACATGTGCGAAAGTGGGCTAGAAGATTACAGATCTCTTGGAAACTACCTCGTTCTGATGTTAGTCCAAGTTGGAAGCATATACAATGCTCAACCTGTTTTTAACTAGTTGCTAGATCAAAATGTGTATTCTTGGAATTCACTTATCTTGGGTTGTATTAAATGTGAGGAATCAAAGCATGCCCTCAACCTTTATCAATAAATGCAAGAGGATTCTGTATATTCTAAAATTATACCTTTGTGGCATTAATGAAGGATTGTGCTAGGCTCAAAGAGGCGTCGAGAAATACATGATAAGATTGCAAGAAAGGGGCTAGAAAGAGAACTTTTTTGTTGGCAACCCCTTAGTGGATATGTATGCCAAATGTGACTCACTTGTTGAAGCATGGGAAGCCTTTGACAACCTGCCAGTTCGAGATATGTTGGCATGGCTTTGGTAGATTTGTCGGGCGAGACTTCGTGGTTTTTGACAAAGCAAATCACCAAACGAACGTTCCAACGCTGGGCTGGAATCTTGAATTTTGTAGCCCGCTAGTGGGGCTTGGGCCACTAGGGGAGGTACCCTAACGAGAGGCAAAATGAAAAGGGGAAAAAAATACGTTTGACCCAAAATATCTCCCTAACGGATATAAAAATGAACTCATTTACTCCCCTACAAATTAGAGGCAGCTACAGATCGGCTGCCACGTGGCTGGAACTCGTGCAAAACGATACAAATAAAAAGTCGAGCGATTCGTGCCCGAAAACAAAGGCCTCTCGCCGATGCGAGCCACGTGTCGAGCACAGATGCAGAGGTCACAGAGCGGCACGTGCCGACGGCAGATGAGACGAATGAGTACTCACCACGTGTTGGAAGGGCAGGGCAAGACAAAAGATCTTGGATACTCAGATAGCTACGGGTGACAGGGGAGCCAATGGGAAGGCGACGCGTAAACGGGTTAGAATCTGGGACTGCCTTTTAAATAGACGATCTCTTTCTTCCATCATCGAAAATATACTCCCGTGTCACGAACCGGACTGTTTTCTTTGTTGCTCCTTCTCTTCGCTCCCGAGACCCGTAAAGATTTGTCTTTGCTTCCTCTTCGTCATCCTTCACCCTACTATGGGCCGATCCACCGAACCCCTCATCGTCGGTAAAGTCGTTGGAGATGTTATCGACATTTTCGTTCCCAGCGTCGACCTTGCTGTTGGCTACCCCTCTCGACAAGTTAATAATGGTTGCGACATCAAACCTTCTGGCCTCTCCAAGCCTCCCCATGTCAAAGTGGGCGGTCAGCTTTACGACGACTCCTTCTATACCCTGGTAAGTACATTTTTAATTCCCTCACTTCGTTTCATGACATTTGCGGGAAATTCGAATGGATCGACCCCCGGCCCCTTCTTTCCTTGCCAGAACTATGTATCATAAGTTCAGCGCTATGCCCCTGGGGCGTAGCTCTTCAAAGTTCATATCTCCTGCAGACTGCTAGAAGGATCTACGCTGTTAAGCTGGTTAATATCATGGACTTGTGATTGGACGGGTTCTGATTTGAACGTCGGTGATTGTTTTCTGTGCTCTCTTTAGATCTTGACGGATCCGGATGCTCCAAGCCCTAGCGAGCCACACATGCGCGAGTGGGTGCACTGGTAAGTCTTTGCTGACAACATAGCTAGTTTTCCTCTCTGCCCAAGCTCTGCCAGCTCGAATCGGCATGTGAACATTGTCAGAGGCAGGCCCTCCAAATATGGTTGTTTGTTTCACTGACACGCATGTGCATTCTCTCGCAGGATCGTAGCTGATATTCCAGGTGGCAGGGATGCAAGTCAGGGTAAGTGATTTCCACACACTTTGAAAACCGATGGTAATTTCCCTTCATTTCTTTCTTGCCCTAAATCTTCCTTTGTATTGCACCCAGGTAGAGAGGTTCTTCCTTACGATGCACCAACCCCGCTGGTGGGTATTCATCGGTACGTCTTCGTGCTTTTTAAGCAACTTGGGCCGATGCTAATTCTACCCCCGTTCACCCGCCAAAACTTTGAAACAAGAGCATTTGCTGCTGGCTACAACTTGGGGCTTCCCGTCGCAGCTGTTTATTTCAATTCGCAGAAGCAAAAGGCAGGTCGGAGGCGTTGAGAACCATATGCCATGAGACAGACACAGTGCATCAAGGTAGATCACCAGATTATACAAATTCAACAAGGTTGTCTGCTTTTGACTCTGCGAGCCCGTCGGGTCTATAAAGCATACCTCTAAATCCTCAAGGGGATAGGTGTGGGCGCTGGTCAGCGTTTGCTTGTCTCTCCCGACGGCCACGGGCATCACGGACCGGAAGAATTTTGAAGTTTTTGTGTGCTGAGAGCAAACGTTCTTTACCGTTTCGCGCGTTGTTTCCGGCCTTCATACTACATACTACATAATGGAATGGTCGACGAAACGGAATAAACAAATGCGTGACGACTACATAATGGAATGGTCGACGAAACGGAATAAACAAATGCGTGAAGTCCAAGTGGATCAAACGGAATAAACAAATGCGTGAAGTCCAAGATCTGTGGGAACGAGGGCATAATGTAACGAAGGGAGTAATGACGCCTCCCAAAAGAATTATTGGGTACATGTTTTTGTAACGAACTTCTCACGTTTTTGTAACGTACTTCACAATGTGGACAACCTATATAAGTAGAAGACTAGACAAGCAAGAAAGCACAAACACTGGTACCCACTGGAGAATTCAGTAGGAGTAGACAAAAACAAAAATATCTTTAAATGGCCTCTTAGCATAATCGTTTTAGTTTAAATCGCCTTATCATCACTTACTTCGTCCTTGGCATTTATCCGTTAATCACTCGACATATTTCACAATCCTTGATGTTCGTAGCTTGCATTCATTAGTTCATTTATTAGCACTAGCTCTCCTAGAGACAGTGCTTTAGAATTAAGTGTAGTGGAAGTTTTGCGATTATTCTTAGTTTTTTTGGAATTTTAAAAACTCTTAATCTTTACCTTTTAATGGCTGTTGGCTTTTCAGCTATTAGCTTGTGTGTGGTTGTTATCTTTTCAGCTTCTTTTAACTTGTGTGTGCTCTCTATCCCCTTCCAACATGGCTATAAATCAATTCAGGGGTTCCACTCTCTCTCCATATTTGAGCTCTCCCTAGAATTATTACCTTGGCTTCCTCCAGTTACAAGTCACTTAAAGCTTTTTGGTTGCTCATCTAGGTCTTGCGTGTTCGTTTGTGAACAAAGCGCTAAAGCTGATGTACTTGTTAATTGCTGTTGCTGAAGCCGGTGTTTGAAAAAAAAAAACTATCCAGAATGCCATTTGTTAGAAAAGCAAGTGTACTTGTAAAAACAATTTGTTGTCCTGTTGAAAGGGCTTTGTGCTAGCCGAACGGGTTGTATTATGTCTAACGGTGAAAAGATGGTCGTTTGTTGGATCTATTTATAAAAGTAAAGGAACAAAAATTCTATAAAGTTGACATCAAAACTTAACCTTGAAAGAAAAATAACGTCGATTATCCTTTCAGTTTTAAATTATAGTTTTTATAAAAAAAAGGGCAATGGCTTTGTAATCAATGTGAGAGCATGCAAATAACTATAGAACCTTGGCAAAAGCCTAATGGATCTTGCAAGTTCTCAAAGCGTTTCTTTTTTATTGTTTCTTACTAATAAAACCCACAAATTGAAGCCAAGTGCTTTTGTGTATACATGCACCCTTGTTAGCACTGGCTCTCTTATGACAGTGCTTAGGATTGAGTTGAGTATGAGTTTTGTAATTATTCTTAGTTTCTAAGTAATTTTTATTAGGAATTCAAAAACTCTTAGCCTCTACTTTTAGATGGCTGTTGGCTTTTCAGCTTTTAGCTTGTGTGTGCTTTTTACCTCCCTCCAACATGGCTATAAAATTATTCAAGGACTCCACTCTCCTTCCATGCTTTTGAGCTCTCCCTAGAACTAATGCCTTGGCTTCCTCCAACTACAAGTCATCGAGGCACTCCAAGATTTTCGGTTGCTCATCCAAGTCTCGTGTGTTTGTTTGTGAGCAAAGCGTTAAAGCCAATTCGCATGTTCACTGTTGAAGCCGTTGCCTGGAAAAAAATTTGCTATCCGAAAAGCCGTTTGCTAGAAAAACAGCTTCACCTGTTAAAAAAAATTCATTTTTCTATTGAAAGGAATGCTAGCCAAACGGGCTTTTTGTTTGTCGGTGAAGCGATTGTCGTTTATTGGATTTGTTCATTAGAAAAAAGTTTAAAAAATCCCCAGAAAGTTAGACATCGCAACTTTGCAGGTGTCATTCGTAAAACCTTCAATGAAAAATAATGTCGATTTACCTTTAAATTTTAAATTATAGTTTTTTTTTTAAAAATGTAGTGGCTTTGCGGTCAGTGTGAAAGCATGCAAATAACTATATAACCTAGGCAAAGTCTAATAGATATTGCAAGTCCTCAAAGTATTTAGGCCCGCAAAAGCCACAAGTTAGAGCCAAGTGCTTTTGAGCATACACGCACCCTTGTTCATTAATTCATCGCGTTTTATGCTTCACAGTTCTATTTTTGTCATGGAACCTATAATAAGTACCAACTTGAAATTGAACCTCTCGGCCCAAATTAATAGACTACTTTGCATTGTCTCGTACACTTTAAACTTCAGTGCTAACAAGTACTTGATTATAAGAAACCCAACTCGATGTGTAACGACCCCAAGTGAAGAAAGAACCTACGCACAAACCTCAACTTGATGACATGAAGAAAGAAGCGATTGCAATCTTACCATGTTATCAAATGTTTTAAAGAATGAGTGAAAATATGGACCTGGTCTTCATTGCAAATGGTAAGGATGGTGCTCACAATTCATCCTTGTTGCACTACAACCATATGAATAAAAAGGTGTTGTCAAATTTAGATACAAACAAAAAATTTTATTTGAATATGTATTTTAAAATATTTATATGAATATAATTATTATAAACACTCATAGTATGGGTGAGGAGGTGATATGCTTCCTTCCCCAAAGTCGGAGGGAGTGGGTCCTTTCCTGGGTATTAAAATTGAGAACATTGACAATAAACACTTATTTCATTAATTTTGAACTCATATGTCTACTCTTGGACTAATCCCAAAAATCCTTCCCAATTGAAAAGTTTGCTTTATGAAAATATCATTCGAAGAACAAAAGTTCACTTTTTGGCACTATCATTTCCACATAATAAATTTCTTAATCTGTCTCTATAATGGTGCACTACTAATGCAAAAACTTCAATTAAATCCTACTTTTGTACTTCTTCTTTTTAACAATCCTATTCACGTTAAAAAAAAATCATGAGTTATTAATTTAAATCCATGAAAAATCACTTTCAAAATAAAGACTTATTAATATAATTTAATCCAAAAGAATGCACTTAAAATTTGATGTAGAAAACTATAACACTCTTGAAGGCCCAAAAAATTTGAAGGCTAAAATAGATAAGAGGCATAGAAGACTCTTTAAATGTGCTCCAAAAATAGTAATAGGCTTGCAATTTTACAATGTCATATGTTTACAAGAAATATTGCTCTCCATGAGTCTTTGTATAAAGGAGTCTGACACGTAGCCTTTTCAAGAACTCAATTCTGCCTTTACAAATGTATTAAGTACAAATAGGTAACTAGTTTGTTTGAATGTTCGATTCATCATCACTTGTTGCTTGGATGCTTGAATGGTATTGTCATGAGCATTCTTCATTTGCGCTATCTCCTTCTACTTCCTCCTTAGCGAGCATCTTCAAAAACTCTGTAATGTGCGAAATAATGGGTAGCGGTATTCTTATTTTTTCTTCTACATCATATCCCATGTGCTTCCTTGTTTTTTTTGTCCTTGATTTCCTTTGACAGTGATAAGATAAACGATGCAACATCCCATGAATACACGGTGACAAATAAATTCAACGAGAAAAAGTGTAGAATTTTCAAAAACTTGGATGTATAGAAGAAACCAACAAAAGACTATTTGGTATTTGACTTTGATGGTAATACGATGAAGGATGCAACATCCCATGAAAATAAAGTGACAAATAAATTTGATAAAGTGAAGTGTACAAACTCGCAGAAGAAACGGATATACATATGCATGAAAAGAAAGTGAGTCCAGGCAGATGTAGAAAAGTAACCAAAGAGAATAAGAGTATTGAATGAAGATGTTATGCAAAAAGCAATGCGATCTACATGTTGCAAGCAAAGTTGTATGCATTCCATTAACTTACTTGACATCAAAGGATGTAGAGAATAGGTGTGGCAAAGAAGAGGGAGCAAAAGAAATGAATACCTACTCACGAGGCTCTCTTGCTTTCTGGTAAATGATATGAAAAAGCCAAATTTCGAACAACAAATAAAGCCTCGTATAAATGGAAAAAGTATTTGCAATAATGCATATCGCATTACTATAGGATTATCACATGGCACATACTGGGATTTGACAGACCAAAGCAAAGTATGGAGTAAAGTTAAACATTCATGGGTTTCAAACATAAGAAGGCCCAAAACAAGAGCCTCAACAGTCTCTCAGCAACATCAATTTTAAAAGACTACATTCATGAAAATGCTTTACCTCAATCCCATCTATCCAAAATGCATCTTCCGATAGGTTTGACAAAAAAAAGAAGTGTTTAAGTCTATCGAAGAAACACAGAGGCAAAGAGGGCATGCTCCGACATCTTTTCACAATTTGTATACTCTTTGAAAGAAGAGCTTTGTACATGTTAAAATCCCAAAAAGGTAAAAAATGTCAAAGTGCAGTGATTGTGATGATCTAAAGCGAGCACTTGAGAGTGCAACGTCTCCAAAACAAAGAGAATCATACAAAAAAAAAAGAGAGAATTTCATCATGGACTGGTTCGGCATTCTAGACTAAAATATGCATTTTGGAAGGAGCAAGCTATTTCTCATCCAAATGAGTACATGTGCATTATTGTAGATGGTATGGATCAGAACACAACAACATTACCTCGATTCATAAATACTCCACCTAAGCTACAAGGAAAATACTTTTTGAAGACACATCTATGTGGAGTATTAGTGCATGGATTTAAGTTTTTTGCAAACATATGGATTGATTCCTTGCATCTACATGATAGCAATTAAGTTGTAACATCAGTTATGAAGGCAATTCACAGTGTACAGGCAAAAAAAGGTCACCTACCAGCAAATTTGAGAATACAGGCAGACAATTGCGGTAAGAATGTACTCTTTTTTGCATTTTGCTCAATGCTAAGTGCTCAATCGAATCTTCAATGAGATTGAAGTTGGGTTTTTATTGGTTGGACACACACATGAGGATATCGATCAGGTTTTCAGCACAATATCAAAAGAGCTAAAACACAAGGACATGGAGATGATGGATGACTTGATAAGAAAATGTGGGAGGCAAGTTGGTGGCCGCAAGGAAGGTACAGTTTGCTCCATAGCTGAAAGGATGTATGATTGGAAGACCTTTATTCTACCTTTCATACAAAAAGGTGGTGATGCCCTGATTGGTCATAACGCTCCACACTATTTTCACTTTTTCTTAAAGGATGAAAAACTAGTGATGCAGTGGCAACACTATTCTCATGATACAATATGGGAACCCAAAGAACCTTACCGTCTCTTAACTTTAATCCCGAGCAAATAAATACATCCAATATGGGCTCCTATAAAATAATTCAGCGAGAAATCTAAAGGTGAAATAGAAGGCTTATGAGCATGAGAATGTTAAGTTCTGGGTTGCAAAAGTGGTGGACGTGAGCATGGATGACAAGGGAAAAGTTGCAACATTTATAGTACTTTGGTATGAGCCAAGGGGTAGGAAAGAGAACCATGATAACAATACACTGTATATTGGCTGTTTGAAGAAGGAATGGGTTTCAAACCATGAAGCAGTTTCAGAGCTTTCCACAGAGACAATCATGATGTGTGTGAATTCATCGACTCCAGATAAGACATTGCTTCTATAGTCTTTTGCCTTCACAGTACCATAGAACTCACCGATGATATCTTTATCTTTCTCGACATGAGTGAATTCATCAACTCCTGATAAGACATCGCTTTTGAAGTCTTTTTCCTTCACAGTATCAGTGAACTCATCTATTCTTGATAAGATGTCACTTCTATAGAGGATTGCATTGAAATCATCTAATTCTGAAGAGACAACACTTTTGATGCCTTTGCCTTTCTCAATATGCAAGAATTCATCCACTCCAGAGCAAGCATTGCTTCTAAATTCCTTATTATTCTCCATATCAATGAACTCATCCACTCCTGATAAGATGTCACTTTTGCACTTGAGTTCATTGAAATCATCCACGTCTGAAGGGACAAATCTTGGCTTGTAGGCATATTCTTTAAGTCCTTTGAAATTGTAGTATACTCCATCTTTGTCATTAAAAACCACATGTCCCTTTTTAATCTTCAAATATTGCATGCTCCATCTCAAATCTTTTCCTTCCTCATAATAGGGACCATCCAATGATGTTGTGTTATCAGCCATACCAGCATTAGTAACTTTCACAATCCTCATCTTCGCAAATGACCACTGATCCCAGTGTTCAAACCCCAAAACTTGACCTTTCGCTATGTTCTTATTTGCAAATGATATCATTTGCAAAATATCTCCCACACTAAAATCCAAAGAATTGCACTTTGTATTCAAAATGATATGTGTTGGATAAGTCTCATCTCTATCCCATGCAATAAATGATTTATTGAAAACATTATAAGACATAACATCTCCAAGTACTTCCATATCTCCACATTTATGCTTTAGCTCAACATGTGCACTAAGATTCTTTGATACAATATTGCAACCTTATCTTCGCCAAGTCTTTGAAAGTGACAGAGAATTTGGATCACTATCATGGATTGTAGCAAATGCAACTACTTCTCTTTGGCAACATAATATCACCTCCATCCCAGGAATGAAATCTTTTGCCATCTTCCTGTGGAACAATTATAGAAAATATTAGTCTCTTTTGAACATTTTTCCTATTAGTTGTAACTTTTTATTAAATTAATCTCTTTTATTTTACTTTGATGGTGATACAAGGATACAAGCCTTTAGCTAATAGAATCTCTAATTTAAAATTTTGATTTTACGGTTTAGAATTATAAAAGATAGTATAAATAATTTAGTATTGAGTTGCATGCAATGTGGTGTGCCCATCTGATAAGTACTTCTTCGGATAACACACCTAAGGGCGTGCTTCTTGACGGATGTGCATCACACTGAGGTAAAAACGGTGTTTAATGCGAGAATCGACCATGCAAAGCATATCGGATGGGCATAATACTTTGCACGTGCCTCAACCTAGGTGGTATATACTCGCATGCAAAGTGTTGCACCCATCCCATAAGTACTTGTTCAAATAACACACCTGGGATCATGTTTTTTAATAGTTGTGCATAACACTAAGGGGAAAATGGTGTATAATGATCGCCACAATACTCTATACACACCTCAATCTAGGTGGTATTGAGTTTCATGCAATGTTTTGTGCCTATCCGATAAGTACTTGTTGGAATAACACACTTAAGCGCATGTTTTTTTACGGATGTGAATCACACTGAGCAAAAAATGGTGTTTAATGCTTAATCGACAATGCAAAGCTTATCCGATGGGCACAATAAATTGCACGCACCTCAACCTAGGTGGTATTGAGTTGCATGCAATGTGTTGCACCCATCCGATAAGTACTGGTTGGAATAACAAACTTAGAGCATGTTTTTTAACAGATGTGAATCACACTGAGTCAAAAACGTTGTTTAATGCTTAATTGACAATGCAAAGCCTATTCGATGGGCATAATACTTTGCACACACCTCAACCTAGGTGGTATTTACTTGCATGCAAAGTGACATGCCCATCCCATAAGTTCTTGTTTGCATAACACACCTGGGAGCGAGTTTTTTTAGAGTTGTGTATAACACGAGGGGGAACGAAGCATAATGTGTGATCGAGCATACAAAGCATATGTGATGGGCACAATACTTTGCATGCACCTCAACCTAAGTGGTATTGAGTTACATGCAATGTGGCACACCAATCTGATAAGTACTTGTTGGAATAACACACCTAGGACAATCTTTTTTGACGCTTGTGCGTGACACTAAGGCAAAAACAGAGTTCAATGCTTGGTCGACCTTGCAAATCATATTTGATGACAAAATACTTTGCACAAGAATCTATTCAGGTGGTATTGATCTACATGCAAAGTGGCACGCCCATTCCATAAGTACTTATTCGGATAACACACCTGGGAGCGCGTTTTTTGATGGTGGTGCATAAAACTAGGAGGAAAATGATGTATAATGTGTGATAGACCATGAAAATCATATCATATGGACACAATACTTTGCATGCGTCTCAACTTAGATGGTATTGACTTGGGTGCAAAGTGACGTATCCATCCAATAGTACTTGTAAGGATAACACACCTAGGAGCGTGTTTTTGGCAGATGTGCATCACACTGAGGCAAAAATGGTGTGTTTAATGCTGGAATCGACCATGCAAAGCATATCAAATGGGCACAATACTTTGCACGCACCTCAAATTAGGTGGTATTTACTTGAATTCAAAGTGGTGTAGCCATCCCATAAGTACTTGTTCAGATAACACACCTAGGAGCACGTTTTTTAACGGTTGTGCATAACACTAGGGGAAAAACAGTGTATAATGCATGATCGAGCATGCAAAGCATATCCGATGGGCACAATACTTTGCACGCACCTCAACCTAGATGGTATTGAGTCGCATGCAATGTGGCGTGCCAATCCGATAAGTATTTGTTGTTGGAATAACACACCTAGGACAATATTATTTGATGCTTGTGCATGACACTAAGGCAAAAGCGGAGTTAATGCTTGGTCGACCATGCATATCATATCTGATGGCCTTAATACTTTGCATAAGTCTCTACTTAGGTGATATTGACATGCATGCAGAGTGGCATGCCCATCCCATAAGTACTTGTTCGGTTGACACACCTCGGAGTGCTTTTATTGACGGTTGTGAATAACACTAGGAGGAAAACATTCTATAATGCACGATTGAGCATGCAAATCATATCCTATGGACATAATACTTTTCACTCATCTCAACCTAGATGGTATTGATTTGCATGCAAAGTGATGCGTCCATCCGATAACTACTTGTTCGGATAACACATCTAGGAGTGTGTTTTTTACGGATGTGTATCACATTGAGGCAAAAATGGTGTTTAATGCTTGATTAACAATACAAAGCCTATTCGATGGGCATAATAATTTGCACACGCCTCAACCTAGGTGATATTTGCATGCTTGAAAAGTGGAGTTCCCATCCGATAAGTACTTATTGGAATAACACACCTAGAACCATGTTTTATATGGTTGTGCATGACACGAAGGCAAAAACGATGTTTAATTCTTAATCGACCATTCAAAGCATATGAGATGGGCACAATACTTTTCACGCACCTTAACCTAGATGGTGTGGACTTGCATGCAAAGTTGCACGTCCATACCATAAGTTCTTGCTCGAATAACACACCTAGGACTATATTTTTCTATTATGGTGCATAACACTAGGGGGAAAACGGTGTATAATGCGTGATCGACCATGCAGATCATATTAGATGGACACAATACTTTGCATGCGTCTCAACCTAGGTTGTATTTACATGCTTGCAAAGTGGCATGTCCATCTGATAAGTACTTATTGGAATAACAAACCTATGACCATGTTTTTATATGGCTGTGCATAACACTAAGGAAAAAACGATGTTTAATTCTTGATCGACCATACAAAGCATATCCGATGGACACAATACTTTTCACGCATCTCAACCTAGATGGTATTGAATTGGGTGCAAAGTGGTGCACCCATCCGATAAGTACTACTTGTTCAAATAACACACCTAGAAGTGTGTTTTTAATGGATGTGCATCACCGTGAGACAAGAACGCTATTTAATGTGAGAATCAACCATGAAAAGCATATCAAATGGGCACATTACTTTGTACTTGCCTCAACCTAGGTAGTATTTACTTGCATGCAAAGTGGCGCACCCATCCCATAAGGACTTGTTCAGATAACACACCTGGGAGCGCGTTTTTTGACGGTTGTGTGTAACACTAGGAAAAAAACAGTATATAATGCGTGATCGAGCATGCAAAGCATATCTGATGGGCACAATACTTTGCACGCACCTCAAACTAGATGGTATTGAGTTGCATGAAATGTGGTGTGCCAATCTGATAAGTACTTGTTGGAATAACATACCTAGGACAGTGTTTTTTGACGCTTGTGCATGACAGTAAGACAAAAGCGGAGTTTAATGCTTGGTCGACCATGCAAATCATATCATATGGACACAATACTTTACACGCATTCCAACCTAGATGGTATTGACTTGGGTGCAAAGTGACACATTCGTCCAATAGTATTTGTAAGGATAACACACCTAGGAGCATGTTTTTGATGGATTTGCATCACAATGAGGCAAAAACAGTGTTTAATGTGGGAATCGACCATGAAAACCATATCAAATGGGCACAATACTTTGCACACGTGAAACGCCTCAACCTACATAGTATTTACTTGCATGCAAAGTGGCACAGCCATCCCATAAGTACTTGTTCATATAACACACCCGGGAGCACGTTTTTTGATGGTTGTGCATAACACTAGGGAAAAAATAGTATATAATGCATGATCGAGCATGCAAAGCATATCCGATGGGCACAATACTTTGCATACACCTCAACCTAGATGGTATTGAGTTGCATGCAATGTGGCGTGCCAATCCGATAAGTACTTGTTGGAATAATACACCTAGGACAATATTTTTTAACGCTTGTGCATGACACTAAGACAAAAGCAGAGTTTAATGCTTGGTCGACCATGCATATCATATCTGATGGCCTCAATACTTTGCACAAGTCTCTATTCAAGTGATATTGATGTGCATGCAAAGTGGCATGCCCATCCCATAAGTACTTGTTCAGATAACACACCTCAGAGCACTTTAATTGATGGTTGTAAATAACACTAGGAGGAAAACGTTGTATAATGCGTGATTGAGCATGAAAATCATAGCCGATGGACATAATACTTTGCTCTCATTTCAACCTAGATGGTATTGACTTGCATGTAAAGTGGTGTGCCCATCCGATAAGTACTTATTCAGATAACACACCTGGGAGCGCATTTTTTAACGGTTGTACATAACACTAGGGAAAAAACAGTATATAATGCATGATCGAGCATGCAAAGCCTATCCGATGGGCACAATACTTTGCAGTGCCTCAACCTAGGTGGTATTTACATTCTTGCAAAGTGGAGCATCCATCCGATAAGTACATGTTGGAATAACACACCTAGGACCATGTTTTTATATGGTTGTGCATGACACCAAGGTAAAAATAATGTTTAATTCTTGATCGACCATTCAAAGCATATGCGATGCACACAATACTTTGTACATAGCTCAAGCTAGATGGTATGGACTTGGGTGCAAAGTTGCACACCCATACGATAAGTTCTTGTTCGAATAACATACTTAGGACTATGTTTTTTATGGTGGTGCATAACAGTAGGGGGAAAACGGTGTATAATGCGTGATCGACCATGCAAATCATTTTTGATGGTCACAATACTTTGCACGTATCTCAACCTAGGTGGTATTTACATGCTTACAAAGTGGTGTGCCCATCCGATAAGTACTTGTTGGAATAACACACCTAGGACCATGTTTTTATATGGTTGTGCATGACACCAAGGCAAAAGTGATGTTCGATTCTTGATTGACCATTCAAAGCATATGCGATCCGCACAATACTTTGCATGTACCTCAAGCTATATGGTATGGAATTGGGTGCAAAGTTGCATGCCCATATGATAAGTTCTTGTTTGAATAACACACCTAGGACTATGTTTTTTAATGGTGGTGCATAATAGTAGGGGAAAAACGGTGTATAATACGTGATCAACCATGCAAATCATTTCTGATGGTCACAATACTTTGCACGTATCTCAAACTAGGTGGTATTTACCTGCTTACAAAGTGTTGCACCCATCTAATAAGTACTTGTTGGAATAACACACCTAGGACCATGTTTTTATATGGTTGTGTATGACATTGAGACAAAAACGGTGTTTAATGCTTGATTAACAGTGCAAAGCCTATCCAATGGGCACAATATTTTGCACGTGCCTCAACCTAGGTGGTATTTACATGCTTTCAAAGTGGAGCGCCCATCCGATAAGTACATGTTGAAATAAAACACCTAAAATCATGTTTTTATATGGTTGTGCATGATACTAAGGCAAAAACGATGTTTAATTCTTGATCGACCATTCAAAGCATATGTGATGGTCACAATACTTTGCACGCACCTTAACCTGGATGGTATGGACTTGAGCTGAAAGTTGTGCATCCATACGATAAGTTCTTGTTCGAATAACACAACTAGGACTATGTTTTTTAATGATGGTGCATAACATTAGGGGGGAAACCTTGTATAATGCGTGATCGACCATGCAAATCATATTCGATGGACACAATAATTTGTAGGTATCTCAAACAAGGTGGTATTTACATTCTTACAAAGTTGCGCACCCATCCGATAAGTACTTGTTGAAATAACACACCTAAGACCATGTTTTTATATGGTTGTGCATGACATTGAGGCAAAAATGGTGTTTAATTCTTGATCGACCATACAAAGCGTATCCGATGGACAAAATAATTTGCACGTGCCCTAACCTAGATGGCATTGACTTAGGGGCAAAGTGGTGCACCCATCCGATAAGTACTTGTTCGGATAACACACCTAAGAGTGTGTTTTTTTAAGAATGTGCATCACAGTGAGGAAAAAATTGTGTTTAATGCTTGATTGACAATGCAAAGCTTAACCGATGGACACAATACTTTGCATGCCCCTCAACCTATGTGATATTGACTTACGTGCAAAGTGGCACACCCATCCAATAAGTACTTTAGGTAACACACCTAAGAGTTCATAAAGTTAGTGGTTTAAAAAAAGGCGTGATTCAATGGATAGCCAATTTTAAGTAACAATTTACATGAAAAGTATTTGTGAGGTTAGTAATTTAAAAATACTTGTATTTATTAAGAAAATAATTGAGTCTAATTATTATGAAATCATTTATGCTTAGTAGGATATTTATTAATGAAGAAAAGGATGCCTTTAGAAAACTATTTGTGAGGTTAATAGTTTTAAAAAAGGTGTGTTTATTATGAAAATAATTGAGTATAATTAATCAAGAATAATAATTGTGCTTAGTATGAAAGAGAGAGAAGGGTGAAAGGAAAGGAAAAGGAAAAAGGCTAGTGAAAGGAAAGAAAAGGAAAAAGAAAAGAGAGGGGTAGAAAAGGAAAGTCTTAATTTCCCCTAAAGAAGTATAAAAAGGTCTTCTTCTTTTCATTCATTCTTATCTCAATCAATTGGAGCAAGAAGGAGCAAGAGGAAGAATCAGGAAGCCTACAAAACCAAGTCTACATCCTATCTACAAAACCTTCAGCCACCATAGCCAGGTATGGATATTCATGTTTTCTTTTCTTAAATATTTAAGAAATTGAAATTGACAGAAAGGATCGACGAAAAAAGGAAGAGAAGAGAGAGAAAGAATGAACAGAAGGAAGGGAATGGGAAAGGGATGGGAGGAGAATAGAAACGGACGTGTGATCGCGATGCAGCAAAAAAGATCGTGACGAAAGGTATGAGGACAGAAGGGTATCACGACAAAAGGTATGAGGACGGAAGGGTATCGCGATGGAAGGTATGAGGACGGAAGGATATGGGGATCCTTCCCTTATTCCTTGGCGACCGTAGCCGCTAAGAAATAAGGAAATGGAGATCCCTTCCCTTATTCCCTGGCAGCTGCGGTCGCCAGGGAATATGGGAAGGGGGTTTGTAATTGACTCCAACCAGCCGCTGCAAAAGTTGAGATTCAACATATCCCCGAGGAGTATAAACCCAAAGTATTAGAAGGGAGTCCACTCACGGAAGTAGAGACTCAATCTACGGCCAACTTTAATCATACTATTTTGGGGAGTCTACACCCAAAGCATCCCAACAAAGTCCATGAGTGGAAGTAGAGACTCATTCTATGCCGCAAACATCGCACCCTCTCGAGGAGTCTATGCTCAAGGAATCACCATCTATCCCACACTCAAAAGCAAAGATTCAATATATACCTGGGAAATCAAAACCTCCACTAGATTCTATGCCTAAACGATCACAATGGAGTCCACACTTGGAAGTAGACAAATTCTATGCACGAAGTAAGAGTCCATATATGCCTAAAGCATCAAAGCCTCGAGAGATAGAGTCTACTTCCAAAGCATCACAACGGAGTCCATAAGAAGCATCAAAATTCACTTCATTGTGAAGCTTTACGAAGGGTTTTAGCATGTACATGAGTTATTTTTTGAAGTAGAAAAACTTTATTAGCAAGTGATGCATGTAAAAGTGCAAAATCACAAAACTTTATATCTGTGATTTTGTTGCTCAAAATGTTATTTTGGTTGATTGTATTAAATGTGAATACATAATGGGCATTCATCATGGATACATATTAAATGTGTGACTTGTTTTCCTTCTCTCACAATGTTATTTTGTTTGAACTTGCGACTAAAAATAATAAGATAACTTAAATCATACTATAAAACAATAAGATAACTCAAATCATAATATAGGGTCAAAGTTTATGACATTATAGAGTCATAAGAGCCACACTACATGAGAATTTGCTACTAAAAAATAAATTGTATTAGCAATTCTAATATGATCTGCTTAGCCCTACCAAACTTGTTGAAGAGAATACAAAATAAGATTAACGACTATTACAAGCCACACAGATCGAGATCACACTAGAAGATCTCATCATTAGTGTCTCTTATCTTGTTAACAACCCAATCTTCCACGGACTCCACATAATTACAATGAAGGAAGAAATTAAAGCAGTCACATATTGTTTCTTTATAATCTCTTTAAGAGGCCCTTATTGTTCTTTTAGCATCCTGATCAAATCGGCCATACCGAGCGCTTCGATAACATAGGTTGCTTAAGAAGTCTAAGAGATCTTGTCGTGCTTATATAATAACATTGTAAAAGTCTTTTGCTCTCTGCTATCTTCTGAGTTTCCTCCCTCTCTGTCTACCTCTGTGCATCGAATTCCTCTCTCTCTATCCGTGTCAGTGGAGAGCCTTGTCGAATTCTTGCGTCTCTCCTCGCTCCTTGGTCAGCAATCCATTCTTTGAACTATCAATTTCAGACTCCACGTCTCCGACGATGCTAAGGACATCCATGGTGGGTGGAGAGATGATAAATTAAGAGCGATGAACGAAGAATGTTCTGTAGAAGGACTAGGATGTACGAAAGAAGAGAGTGTAATAATTATATTATTCTTGTCTTCAATCACTTTATTTCATAGATTTAAACCGATTCAAGATCTATCATCTCATGTGTCTCTCACATTTACGATCTTTCATTTTTTACTTCACTCAATGGACAACTCACCTCTCTAAATTTATTAAATCGGTTTTACTTTTTTCGAAGTCTAACTTATGATATACAATAAATATCTCATGATAAGAATCTAATAATTATATTATTCTTGGGTTCCATGACTTTATTTTATAGATTTCAATGTACTTAAAATCCATCATCTCACATGTCTCGGATTACGGTCTTACATCTGTAAGTCTAACTTATTATATAAAAAATATATTTCATGATGAAATTCTAATAATTATATCATTCTTTTGTTCCATCACTTTATTTTATAGATTTCAATGTACTCAAAATCTACCATCTCACATGTCTCGCATTACGGTCTTGCATCTGTTACTTCACACAATCTAGTCATCTCAGCCTCTCCCAATTCTTTATTCTAAATCTTTCATCTCACATTATGAGTCTACAGTTCTATGAATCCCTCTCTAGTCGTTCGTCTTCTACATCTCGTCCGCAGCAAACACTTCTTCCACTTTGCTCTTCTTACCTTACTTATCTCCTCAAGCTTACTCCTTCCATCTTGCCCGCAGCGTTACCTCCTCTCCTCAAGCATACTCCTTCCATCTTGCCTTACCTCCTCTCGTTATCTTTCTCACTCTCGTTACCTTCCTCCTCTCGTTTCCATGGATCTTTTTGAAGTAATCGATTCTATCGAGCAAGCCTAATATTAGCAGCAACAAACTATGGATTGTCAAGAACCAGGGAAAGAGAGAGGAGAGACGACGAAATCCAACTCTGTTAACCCAATACGAGAATGATAACTTTGCTTGTTTGAAGGGCTTAGAGAAGGAGGAGAAAGAAAAAATAAGTATAGCTACTAGTGAAATAGATAAATTGCAGTCATACAGGAGAGACCTGATTGACTTTCAAAGTGAGATATCTTCGCATGTGGCTCGTTATGGAAGATTTCTACCCTAGGAAATGCAAGCCATTCGAAATAAATAAAGTGTTATACATGAGAAAATTCATCAATCCTTGCTTCTCTTCTGTAGTTTTAACTACATCAATGAGGATGAGATGAGCTCAGAATGGGTTGAATTTAGGATTACAAGAGAAATTAGATCTGCCTTCTAGTGAGAGGCTTATTGTAACTTTTGGTGCTTTTCAACACCTTTATAAATATTGTGAGAGTTTGCTACGTCCACTTGTAACTTTTGAAGGTGTTTCCTAAATACCATTATAAATATTAAGAGAGTTTACAACTATTGAATCTTATTTTTTGGTGTTAGTTATCTCAGGCTTATTGTAACTTTTGGTGTTTATCAACACCTTTATAGTTTCCTTAATACTATAACTTTTGAAGGTGTTTGTTAACACCATTATAAATATTAAGAGAGTTTACAACTGTTGAATCTTATTTTTTCGTGTAACTTATCTAGGCTGCGTTAAATTTTATAATTTTAGTTTCATCTCCTTTAAAAATATAAAAAAAATGCTTGTTTTTATGTTTTCATCTGTGCTTTGAAGATTGGGTTTTTTCTTAAATTTTATCCAAAAACTAGTCTAAAAGTATATGTAAATTTGAATTTTTACATTGACAAGTCCAAAATTAATGAAATAAGTGTTTATAGGTTGCATTAAATTTTATAATTTTAGTTTCATCTCCTTTAAAAATATTAAAAAAAATGCTTGTTTTTATGTTTTCATCTGTGCTTTGAAGATTGGGTTTTTTCTTAAATTTTATCTGAAAACTAGTCCAAAAGTATATGTAAAATTGAATTTGTACATTGACAAGTCCAAAATTAATGAAATAAGTGTTTAATATTAGTATCAAGGAGCATCGCGATTAAGTCTCATGAATGGACAAGACATTGACATATTAATGAATGTGAGTTGTATTCGTCACTCTCCAAACATGCAAAATACATTCAAAACAGAAGGTATATCCAATTTAAAATTTGAATCTTAAAACTTCAACTTGTATTTTTAAGATTCAATTAAACTTATAAAAATTGAGTTCCAATTTTGAAATTTAAATCTATACATGATGTACACACACTCGTATATTTAGGCATACGTATTCTCCTTCCATATCTATATTTCTATTGTCTGGTTGAGCAAGCTCGCTAGTGGAAGGGATTGCCAATGACTTGTGCCACTGAAAAGGTTGCCTATAATTTTCTACAAGTTTGTTGGATGATTCCATGGGAGGATAAAACACATTATTCATTATTGTTGTGCTCAAGCATGGCTTCATCTATGATGCATAGTTCTCGAATGTGTATTGTGGAAACTATAAATGCTTCCATCATTAAATTTCAAAGTAAAGAAAGAAAACATACTCCAAATCCTTGAAATTTTTTGTAAAGAGTTTAATATTAGTAACCTCTTTACTATTGATTTCCTAATATAAGAAAGAAGCACATTCATCATAAATTGCAACCCAGTCCCATTGGACTTTGGATCAAGCTTTTGTAAATTTTTTACAATCACCCTCAAATTCTTGAGAAAATGCTAGACTTTGATTACTACTTCATTACCGCACGGTACACTTAACCAAGACTTGTAGTAGTGATTGGATCTCAGTCCAACCGCTCAAATATTTGACCAACAAGGTGACCTAATTCCTCTTCCACAATCTTCACTGCTATCTTAATTCAAATGGAGGTACTTGATTTTGAAGCTCTGCTTGTTAATCTATATAACCGTGGGCTCCTATAGGATATCAACTTGTGTAGAAAACTATTGCCCAATTTTGATGAATGTTGGGCCCAATATCAAAAGCCCTTCTTTGCAAGAGAATTTCCTTTTTTTCACCCCCAATATCAAAAGTCCTTTTTCCTTGTATCTAATTTAGAAGCCAAAGCCTTCTAAAAGAAGGCTAACACAAAGTTCCATATCTCAAAAGACCTTGGAATTATAGAATAAGATCTAAATTTATTCCAACACCCTTCTAATGCAACAAACACCGTAGCATTGTTAATTGTACAACTTACTTAAACTTTATCTCTCAACTTATTTTAGACTAATCAAAACATGAGGACCAATTGAGAGTTGCAACACCTTCTGCTCTCTGTACCAAAGAGTCTTGAAGCTTGGCAGCATCTCCCAGTTGTGAGAGCTAGGATCTGGGAGAGATATTCACATAATCACGTGATTTTTCTTATGATTATGTGCCGTGATGATGTATTTCACTCAATCACAGCACAATCATGCCTTCACGCTATCCGGTGACTATGCATGACTTGTCAACTAGCATACTACCAACGGTAGTTTTGGAACTACCACTGGTAGTCTTACTTCAAATTACCAGGGGTAATAAAATAACCGACTATAGTTTTAATAGTATTGTCGGTATAAGTAATACTATCATTGATACTTTCATTGTTACTGACAATAATAGGCTTACTACTGTTGGTATCCTTTGAAGTACCTCCGATGGTACTACTGTTATGTTAGCCATAATTTCAAAACCGTGTGGTGTGATTATGGTTAGGTGAGAAACAAAAGGGCTTGATGATGCTTGCATACTATGAGGCCTAGAGGGTCTGCGTCTAGGGTCACACCTAGGCCTAGACATTAGTTAAGAGGTGCAAAGGGGAGCCCATGAGAGGGCCAGAAAGGTAAGGTTCCTCATGGGACACATGGCACCAAGGCAGAGGGGCCTTTAGGAAAAATGAAGTGACTTTTTTTTTAAAGTCTTTGGTGGTGGGAAAAAAAAGGACCAGAATGAAAGGGGTAAGAGGAGAGCGATGAGGTGGCTTTTACTAAGGTTCAAAGACCTTTATTTGATGTGGACTTTCTAGTAACTCCTTCCTTGGCTCTCTCTGCACAGAGGACGAAACTATCATGATGGCTCCAAACCTTCATCAGACCTTTGAGAGTCTCGTGAGACATATAGCTGTTCTTCATTTCAACTTATCTACTACTCTGTTGGAATCTATTCGCAGCTGTCAGTAGTAAATGGTGATGTTGTAGATGGATGGGATGGGTTGGTAAGGATGTTCTTGAAAGCCAAGTCAACATGCGCATGCAACAGGCTATCGAGACTAGGCGCAAGCCACAAAGTCACAATTTCCAATAGAAAAGAGGCAAGGGTCTTAGAACAACTGTGCTGTCATATCTTCGTCGATTCATGGGCTACTAAAGCGCCAACTCTAGTGCACATAACTCGTCTAAGTGGGCTTCTGGATTGCCTGCAATATACAACTATAAAAATCCTTCTCTATAGGTGAACAGAGCTCTGCAGGTTGATGAAACAATAGTGCAATGATGCTATCATCATATAGTAATGCAGCGATGGAATCCCAAGGAAAATTGATAGAAACTGTGGAACTGAACCGTGCGATAGCTTCGAAAACCAATTATTATGCACATCCCACGACAAAATCCATTTGATTTGGCTTTGATACCAATGTTACAACATACCAATGTTATCACTTCTTCCACACCATAGAGGACTTTGCTGCTAATTCCCTCCTAGCCACGGTTTCCAGTAATCTCCCATCTCGTGAGCCTTCATTCCTTTTTCATCACCATGGAGATCTCTCTTTGGAAACCTTCACGTAGCCCAATGCATGCAAACTCCTTAGCCTCGCCATAACTAAGAAAATAAAATCAAAAGCGAGACTTTGGAGTTTGACATTGAGCGAAGGAGAAAGAGCGGGATCGAAAGAAGAGTTTGTGAATCAAACGAAAGCATGAAGATGAATTCAAGACCATCGAACAAATATCAGGGAAGTGGCAATCACATTTTTCTCTCAATAAAGCTTTCTGATTTATAAAAAATATGGACAACTTGCATTTAAAAATGTCAACTCTAGGAAGAGATGAAATGATTAGGGGCAAGGAAAGGGTTAGGAAAGAAAAGGCTATAGCTGGAGAGGAAATACATGAGGAGTTACAAAATGAAACTCAGGAGGATAACGTGGAAATGGAGGACATAGACTATGGTGATTATGGAATTCCCTATACAAAATTCATTAAACTTGAAACTTGAATGCAAAATCTAGAAACACAGTTAGGAACTATTAGCGATACATTGAAAATCCTAGCTAAAGCCATAACCAAGTTAGCCAATTCTCAATCGGTAACTCCTATGAAAAAATCACCGATTCCTCCTAATTGAAAGTTAAGAGGTCCACCTCTTGTCGACTTAGAGAAACCTCTAACATTCTTAAGGACTTGAAATTGCCAATTTTCAATAGGGAAGAAAAGGAACACAATAAAGATGCGATTAATACGTTCTTGCAAAGTGGCAAGACTTCCATCAGGAATACCCCTCTTGAAAATCAAGTCGTGGAAGCAAGTCTTTCCTTGGAAACAAGGCCTACAAATGGTGGATGAGCCTCAGAGAAAATGATAGAATTTTTAGGTATTGGGCTAAGTTTGACCAAGCCTTCTTGAAAGAGTTTTTACAAAAAATGAATTAGAAAGAGCATAGGAGGCTTGGGACAATTGTCTACACTCTAGTCCAGTACATAGCGAACTATAGGGAGACAGTCCTTAAGCTAAAAGGAATAGATGAATTCTAGAAGATAAGGGGTTTCGTGAGAGGTATCAAAGACACTTATAAGATTGAGGTGAAAAGAAATTCTCCCAAAACCTTTGAGAAACTAATTAAGTATGCCCGAATAGATGACAATACGACAGGGAAATCCAAAGTTGGAACTTCCGAACAAATAGGTTTTGTTCCTAAGTTCAACAAATTTCCCAATTTGAAAAGGAAGGGGCACTTTAAGAAGGAGTTCCTCAGGCACCACCTAAGAAACCTCAAACACAAAATTATCCATAAAAGGGCTAGACTGGAAAACCTTTGCTTCAAATGTTTGGGCAAAGACCACATTGCTTGGAACTACCCTAAAAATAAAGAAGCCGGAGCTAAAGCCCCAAATAGACATCCACAAAAACAAGTACATGCAGTGCAACTCTTGCCACTTAATGGTACAAAAAAGTACACTAAGGTAGAGGTCTATCATGAGAATAGCACCCACATGTGTTGTCTATCATCGGCAATGTGACAGCCCACCTTTGGTCCTCATGATTTAATGAGGATGCATGGAAAAATAAAGGGGCAAAGGGTAAGAGTAATGGCCGATGATAGTACAACACAATTTCTTGAACTAGTCGTTAGTCAAGAAATTAAAATTGTCTGAGAGTCCAAGTGCCCATAAATATGTGGTCTATTTGGTAAAGGGCAGTGATAAAAAATTTTGGGATACCATGATACATGGTGTAGAGGTGGATATTCAAGGCTATCAAAATGCCTTGGTTCCAAATCATGCATCTTGATCGAACAGATGTGCTTGGTCAAGAGTGGTTGTATAGTTTGGGCATAGCTTATGGCGGAGTTATTTTGATAACTCCATTATGTTTGAAGAAGAGGGTAAAGTCTTCCAAATTCAAGGAGATTTTGATGTGCCCAACTCTCCTCTTATTTGTTCGATGGAATTGGAATGACTGCTACATCAAAATGAATGCAAGATATATCTCTATGAACTTACTTTTCTTGGTGATTTTATGTCTTCTGTATCAAAAAGAAGTGATATTGTTTTTGATAATGTTAAAAAGAATAAATATTTTTTCAATGATTTAATGTTTGAATTTAAATATGTTTTTTTGTCTGATTTGCCTGATGGTTTACCCCCCCAATAGAGAAGTATAGATCATAAAATAAATTTAATTCTTAGATTTACCCCTGTTTGTAAAGGGGGATATAGGCTTAGTCAAATAGAGGAACATGAGGTCAAAAGACAATTAACGGAATACCTTAGAAAGGGCCAAATTCAACCAAGTAGCTCACCTTGGTTTGCACCAATTTTACTAGTAAAGAAAAAGGAGGGTACCGAGCACCAATTTTACTAGTAAAGAAAAAAGAGGGTACCGAACACTAAATAAAATCACTATAAAAAATAAGTATCCTATGCCTCGTAGTGATGAGCTCTTTGATCAATTACAAGGGACAAAATATTTTACTAAAATTGATTTAAGGTCAAGGTATTACCAAGGACGAATTAGGAAAGAGGATGTCCCTAAGACATTGTTTTGAACTAGGTATGGTAATTATCAATTCAAAGTAATGCCATTCGGATTAACAAATGCTCCAGCAACTTTCATGACACTTATGAATAGTGTCTTAAGGTCATATTTAGGGAAATTTGCTGTAGTATTTTTAGATGATATCCTTATTTATAGTAAAACAAAAAAAAAGAATTTGGAACACTTGGAAAAGTGTTACAGCTGCTTAGAGATAATTCAATCTTTGCTAAAGCATCCAAATGTGAATTCTTGCAAAATACTTGGAACATATAATATCCCAAGAAGGGGTACATATGGGCCCTAAAAAAGTAAGGGCCAAATTGGAATGGCCACATCCTACAAACCTAGAAGAATTACAAATATTCTCAGGTTTGTCCAGATTCTATAGGAGATTCATCCAGGATTACATTAAGATTGTTATTCCGATGACGAACCAGCTTAAGGGGAAGGGAAGCACCTTCACATGGGATGAACCTCAAAGAGAATTTTTGAAAAATTAAAAACTATAGCTATAGTAGCAGCTCCTGTCTTAAAGGTAGTGGATCCTAATGAACCATTCGTGGTTGAGACAGATGCTGATGATTTTGCTATTGAGGCAGTACTTTTACAAAAAGGTCGACTAGTGGCTTTTGAAAGCAAAAAGTTAGATCGTGCCCAATGAAATTACTCAACATATGAGAAGGAACTATATGCTATAGTCTATGCTTTAAAGAATTGGAGGCACTATTTATATGGTGCAAAATTTGAGATAATCTTTGATCAAGGGAGCATTAAGTGGATTTGCAATCATCCAAAGCTAAAAGGTAGAAAAGCTAGATGGGCTGAATTAATGCAAGAGTTTGATATACAATTGACATATCAGAAGGGGAAATTCAATGTGGTAGCAGACCCTCTTAGCCGAATGCCAATTGTTAATGAATTGAGTTTTACTCAATTTCAAAATGATTTCCTAGAGTCCTTAAAGGGGAAATGTGAGTTTGATCCTCACTTATCTTAAATACGGAAAGCAATTAGAAATAGGGATCCAACTAATCGAGAGACTTTTAGTGAGGAGGACCACATGGAAATGGCGACACACCACAAGTTGGTGATAAAGAACTCAAGTGGAAAAAATATAATATTGAGGATGGCTACCTGCTATACAAGGGTAGAGTATGTGTCTCAGATAATAATGACATTAGGTGCAAAATTCTTTTTGAATGTCATGATAGTCTGAGTACTGGACACTCGCGAATTCAAAAGACGTATGTACTTCTGAAAAGGTAATTCTTTTGGCATGGAATAGGTAAGGACATCCAAGACTATGTATTGAAGTGCCAAAAATGCCAGGTCAATAAGACTGAACGCCTTAAGGTAGGAGGTCTCCTACACCTATTGGAGATTCCATCTGGCAAATGGGAAAGCATCTCCATGGACTTTATTATGGGATTACCTAGGACACAAAGGGGGCACAACTCTGTGTGCGTAATTGTGGATCGGTTGACCAAGATGGATCATTTTAATCCTGTCAATGAAGATGTTAAAACTCCAAAATTAGCTAGGCTATTGTGGAGCATATTTATAGATTGTATGCGAGAGAGAGAGAGAGAGAGAGAGGAAAAGGGTTAAAATTTTGCCAACCTCATCATGTTTATTGGGATTTATTCATCTTGCTAGCAACATTGAGCTAGTGGAACACAGGAGTCCTAAAAGGTCCGAAAAGATTGCATTTGCAAAGTTCGCAAGCTTTGTCCTACATTTACTACGTAAGGGAAAATCATTTGTAGGTCTATCAGGCAAGCTTTTGAATAGCTTGTTGAAAATGCATGGCCAAAGGAGCTAGACGTCCCCTTAGATTTCTTGCTCTTACACTATAATTATTAGAGAATTTGGGAATTTTCCAAGTCCCACTTTTAAATAGGGTTGAAGATTTGACCATATGACTAAAATCTTGACCCCTTATTTGAAAGTGGGACTTGTACGGATTCTTGAAGTAGTGTTTAGAGTGGATTAAATTTTCATTAAGAGCTTGAGATTTGACCATGTGGGCAAATCTTTACCTTTTGGAAATTCCCAAACTATTAGGAAATTCCCAAATATAGTGTTGGCCCACTCAATCTTGTTGAATGTGCACATTATAAGCAATCCAAATAATCTCATTGAGTTTGGAATAAGACTGAAGGAACACATCAAGCATGAAATCTTCAAGATCAAAGCATTGTACAAATGTATTCAATTCCATGAGACTATTCAAGATCAAAGCTTGCCCATTCGACTTGTTTAGGACTGGAAGCATGCACCCACCATGGTCATTGTCTCATTTGCATGAAGAAAAATAGTTAGACTTAGTTCCTTCAAATCACTATGTGGTTGTCTATGAAAATCATGGTGGGCAAGTCATGGGCAAGGAGAGGTTGTGGGCACATCCTCAAAATTGCTTAGTGTTCTTGTCAAGAAGGCTGCATTTTTTATGTGCCACGTTGCATTTGAAGGGTCGTACCACATGGCATTGCCCTTTACCTATGAGATGGCAAGTCATAAATAAGTAAATGGAAATCGATAATTTTGCCATTTGCCTATCGAATGAATTTTTTTTCCCACCCATATTTCTATCAAGCTTGGTAAAGGTTCACAACTCTTGAGCTTCGCAATGCAAATCATTTACTATATTCTACTTGAAACTGCAATCGATTTTAGAGTGGCTATTGTCTTTGCGGCCAATTCTGGTTTCAATTTGTCCCCAAAGGACTCTTCATCCAAGCAGAGGGAATTATGATATTCTGCATCCTTATGTTCCTGAGAAAATTCCATGGTGAGCCTACATTCCCTCGTCAATACCCTGTGCTACAAAGATCTACTCCTACACCAAAGTTGATTCTCCACTATATGCCATCGTTGAGGCCATTGCAATTGAGTGGAGCAAAGCATCAAAAATAGCACTCAAGCGTTGCGTGTGCAAAAGCTGGCTTACATTAGATTTCCCCAATGGAAAGATATCATCGTAATTATGCGATGGCAATGAACCTCGCGGCGACCAAATCAAGTAAGAGAGCTAGAATGGAACAATGCTTGAAGCACCGATTACTCTAGAGCTAGAATGGAATAGAGCTTGAACAAAACAATGCCTATGGAAGAGAGCTGTGTTGGGGAGTTGGCACGGAGGTGGCATCGAGGTTGTAAGACCCACTTAGCGAGTGGACATAGTTAGCAGGACTGAGGTGGTGAGGCGGTGGGTCGATTGTGGCTCATGCTTCCATAGATTGCTTGCACTTCCATTATAGATCGTGGCTCACATTTCCATAATTTGATTGGACTTCACCATAGCCCGACTTTGTTGCTCATTTCTACTCGCGCATCTTCTGAAGCATCGTGCACTTTGCTCTGTTTTTGTTGTAGCTTAAGTGACCTTCTCTCGGCTCCCACACGACAAGGTGGGTAATGCTCCTAGCTCTCCTCAAACTGCCATGTGGAGCCCTTCTATGCACCTCCTCTCTCTCTCTCTCTCTCTCTCTCTTTGTGTGCACACGTGCACGTGTGTGTGTGTGTGTGTTCTCCCCCCCCTCTCTCTCTCTTTCTCTCTCTCTCTCTCTCTCTCTCTCTCTCTCTCCTTTGTGTGCTAGTAGTCCCAGACGCATTGCTCCCGGCTCTGAGGATGCGTTTGCGCTTTTATTAATTAATTATATATGTACTTTCTCTCTCTCTCTATATATATATATATATATATGTACATATTATATACATATATATATTCCTCTCTCTCTCTCTCTCTTTGTGTTATCTTCCCCTCTATTTCTTATCTCTCTCTCTCTCTTTCCTCCTCCCTCTCTCTACTCCATCTCTCTCTTTTCTCTCTCTCTCTTCTCCCTCTCTCTACCTTATCTTCCTCTCTCTCTCTCTCTCTCTCTCTCTCTCTCATCTTCCCCTTATCTTCCTCTCTCTTTCTTATCTCTCTCTCTACTCTCTCTCTCTCTCTCTCTCCTCTCTATGCTCCCAGTCCCAGCATAATATTATTTATTTCATTATTAAATAATATTAAGATATAATATAATATTATAATAAATATTTGGCATTATATATATATATATTTATTTAATATTATATAATTAAGGTATAGATATATATTTTTTAATATAATAAATTTTATTTGTTATTTATTATATATATTAAAATATAATATAATAAATGTTATTACATTGTATGGCAACTACCCCACCACGTTTCGCACGATATATTTATTTTATTTATTTAGAAGTACATAAATATAAATATTAATAAGTATATACACTTAAATTTATATATATTATTATGAGAGAGAAAGAGTCTATAAATATTTATTAATTTAAACTATATTATAGGACAATGCCCCACCATAGAGAGGGGGAGGAGGAAAGAGAGAGAGAGAGAGATAAGAAAGAGAGGGGAAGATAAGAGAGAGAGAGAGAGAGAGAGAGAGAGAGAGAGAGAGAGGGGGGGGCGGGGGGAGCCATACACACACACACACACACACACACACACACACATATATATATACATATACATATACATACATACATGCATATATATATATATATATATATATATATATATATATATATATATATGTATGTATATATATGTATATATATGTATATGTATATGTATGTATATATATATATATACATATACATATACATATATATACATACACACACACACACACACACATATATGAGACTGGGCTTCTCGTGTTGTGCGTCGGCATATGTTCACACACCACGTGTTTCCATCGTTCCCCATGGCACTGTATCACATGTCTCATTGCCTGCGTTCCTGAGCATGTGATCTTCCTTTGCGCCACCACGTACATTGGAGCCTGCACCCCGTGCCAGCACACCATGGCTACACATCCCCCATTTACTCACCTGCATTTACTCATAGTCTACACACGCCTCTGCTCCATGGGTGTAACTGCCACATGTCAGAATCTGACACGTGTCTTTCGCGTGTGCCATGATGTCTACGTGTCTGTGCCCCTGCCACATGTCCAATCTGCCGCACGTGCCATGATGTCTGTCCCCCTGCAGTCTGCCAGCCAGCCAATCGCCTGAGTGCCTCACTCCTCTCGCGTGCCATGTCACCGGGACTCCAAGCCCTCTACTTTTTGACATGTGGCAAGCCTCTCAGCCATCGCCTTGATGACATGTTGCATTTATTCCCCTTGACAGCACTCATCACTGCGGCCCTTGTTGACAGTGCCATGTGGGCGATTCGCCACTTCCATGTGGCACTGGCCCGCCGTCCCAATAGTCTGCTCTACAGACTTGTCAACTGCCACACAGCTTATCACATGGCATTCGTCTGTCCCCCTAATTGTGTTCTGACAATGGCAGCGTTTGCTATTTCGCACCACCTCATCCATTCAGGGTCTGCCTCTATCTATTGCGTGCCATGTGGTGCTTTTTCTCTCCATCCTTCCCATGAGCTCTCCTCTCTCCTCGAACCACCTACTCCACCCCTGAAGCTCTAGAATGCGTCCCTCCCGCGACATGGCCGCCTCTCCCTCCACTCCCCAAACCTCTCCTTCCCTCATCCCAGCTGCCTCCACTCCCTTCGAACCTATGCGATGCCTCCACTCCCTCCGAACCTCCAGAATGCCTCCACCGGACCTCCGCGCACCTTCCTTCTCTCACGTATGGGATTAGTCCCCATAAGGAATATAAGAGATGAAGTGGTTATCATCGTAAACCCTAGCGATGTGGCTGTAGATGCTGACTAGCTCGAGAAAATGATTCAATTCAATCGTAGCGGAGGCTCCTGTCAAGTGTCAGAAAAACCTTGTGCAAGTAACAAAGTATCAAGCAGGAAAGACTTGCCAGGTATGCGTATTGATGAATTCTTTTTCGTCTCCATATTTGCCTGTACAGTAGCTCTGCAAGCTCTTATTCCAATTCCTTCCGACGGTGCTTTTCCATGTGCTATACTTTCAGACGTGGATTCTTGTCAAGTGGACAACTTATTCAAAACAAATGTGGGCTCCTTGCGGAACCCACTTTCACCAATTCGTCGTACCTTTTGTGATCCCTTTCCGTAGGAATTGCACATATGGAAAGCTAGCGGCAATGCGATTATCGGAGAGCATGACGGGACTAGTGTGTTGTGAGGTAATGGTGAATTGTGAGACCCTAAAGAACAAGAACAGAGGCATCAAAGGTCAAGAGAAAAGGGTTTGCCACTGAAAAAGTTGGGACTTGTTTTGTAGTAAACGCTGGAGAGGAGTGTTGTACACGCTTGTCATGCGAGAGGCATGGTGAATGCTCTCAAAGGTTGGATGCATCATGAAGTGGGTGCTCTAGATGTTGATTGAATCGATGTGGTTTGGGAAGCGGCTCTCAAGCACGGTCTCATTCCTTCATGATCATGACAACTAAACGTCCGACGAATTCTGTGGATGCTCCCTTCTTAACACATTCATCATCACCATTAACTGACCCAAACAAAATCCCTCCCATCTCTTGAACTCAAAATATGTTGATTTTGGAAGTGCCAAATGTTGTTGATAACTAGTGTGGGAAACCTTTGTATAATGCAAAACGACGATTTGTAAATTGTCCTCGCCAACAACATTTCAAACCACTATTATATAATTTTTAAATAAATACTTTATCCTTTTTCAATTGTTTATGAAAAGGAATCTCATGCACTTGTGATTTAGTTAATAATTGTTTTGTGTACTTACCTTCATTTAAAGCTATATCTATAATATATTAATATCAATCAGTTTTTATGACCATTGAAAAAATGTGAGCCCTTTGTTTTAAGCGTATTCATGTGGGACATTATATTCCAATTACGTCCCTTGCATCATAATTGAATTACTACATCCATCTTCATGGTTCCTCATGTCACATCACCTCTCTACTAATCTTTCTCCTAATTTATGTTTCTCTTTGGTAATCTTTGTTTTTCTTTAGTAGTCTCTCTCAATATGACTTGTTCTCCCAAAAAGCTCTTTACTTTTGGGTTGCAAGATTTCCCATAGGATGTTGGGTGTTGCAAGATCGCTTTTGGGGATCCTTTCATCTTTCATCTACACATTGATTCTATGCTATCGAGGAGGGGGAAGCAGTGAGGATTGTGCTAGATTCGTCCATCTAATAGATTTGGCATGGATCAGGGTCTGGTATGGAAGAGTGGGAGGTGCCATGACCCTAGAGATGTTGGGAGTCTATTTGATGTGCTTGTGCATGTTTGGGTAGCTTGAGATGAGGGGTGGAGCCATTTATTGTTGAGGGTAGGAGACAATAGCATCAAGAGGTGAGGGATGGAAATTGATGTCTGTTTTTCTTCGTAAGATATCTTGCAGGTTGACTCTTGGCCTTCAAGCATCATTCATAGTAGAAAGTTGGAAGGTGCAACGGAGACCTAAAATAGAAGACAAAATGTCGAGGGGATATAGGGTTTCATTTGTTTCGGTTCTCTCATGCAGCTTTCTTAGAGGTATCCTAGTTAGAGAATCTCCAACTTTTTTGGCATGATAGTTGAACCAATTCACCTCAAGGGAATGTGCCATCGTGTTTGGAGTCTTTACAAGAGATCCATGGTTGATCTATCCCATACATCGAAAGGAGGAGCATAGGGACATTATTTCACCCTTGCTCCACCTTATCGCCAATTGTACATCAGAGCTCTCAAGGTAAGAAATCAATGAGAGAGCACAAATTTGGGATTTTTGAGTCGAAAGGAAAGCCACCACCTTGTATCAATTTATATGGATTGTATCATTTTCAAAGTCAGTTTTGTAGTTCATGTTGTCGCACTCAGTATGCATTGTTATGGCCTGTTGCAAGTCAATTTTGTAGTTCATGTTGTCGCACTCAGTACGCATTGTTATGGCTATTGCAAGTCAAATTGAAACAAAGTATAGCTTCTAGATTTATCCATATATAGCAATGATTCACATCCCATTTAACTCTGCCCTACGAAAAGTCGCCAGAGTTCGATTAACCTCCAAGTTTGAGATAATGTCTTACATACCAGGTATTGGCCATAATTTTTCTCATCATGTTTATAACAAGGCATATATATGAAATTACCCCAAACCCTAAACCCTAAATCCTAAACCCTAGGTCCTAGACCCTAGATTCTAAGTCTTCAATGCTAGACTTTAAACTTTAGGCCCTAAATCTTAAGCCCTAAAAACCCTATATCCTATATTCTATATCCCATACCCTAGACCCTAAATCCTTGACCCTTAACCTAGAACCTAGACCGTAAATGTTGAACCCTAGACCCTAAACTTGAAACCATAGCTAACAAGTAGTAATTGTGAAATATCTTGATTTGAGAAATAGGTTTTGCAACCCCAGCCTATTGCTCAAGCATAACCTATTGCTTAAGCAATAGGTTGGGATGTGATACAAATTGTTGCTCAAATCAACAAAATCTCTTGATTGTATAGGATCCAACTAACCAAACCTGTTGCATGGGGAAGTTGCATACAATACAACCTATTGCTCAAATCAAGAGATTCTCTTAATTTGAGCAATAGGCTATGATGCACATGTAGATAGGACTATAACATATATAGAAACAATAACATCAGAATAGATAACTACATAATTGTAGACATTCAGAACTTTGGAATACATGCAATGCCTCCAACATCATCCAAATATGAATCAAAACAGTTGCGAGTACATGCATAGGCACTGCACTTGTAGTTACTAACTTCCATATTAAGATTAAAAAGAAAAAGTAATGTTATGCATAGTGTTTTGTTATTATCTAGTGGGATATATTCCCACTGGCACACCTAGTGGTTCAATGCTTTTCCAGAAAACATTTGTGACTCGAACCCTTAACGGAATTGGTCCAGCCCCACTAGTTATTGCTTCAAAATTATTATGTGGAGTGATTTCAGAACCATTTGTTTCCTGTAGCAATTGCTCTACTGACCTTTTTGAAAAGTGTTCAACAATTGGACTCTGAGTATCCATAGTCCAAACATGCATTGTTGTAGTTTCTTTAGTGTAATTTTCCTCCTTAAATAGCTCGGTGTAGCTTGCAATAAGAAAATCTTCCTCAATCTTCTCGAAAGTCAGTTCCTCTACAGTCTTCATTGCTACCAACATCTCTTCAGCCTTCACCGCACTATCTTCTCTATCCATTAGAACTTCTACACGATCCATCTCACTTTTCTCTCTTTAGGTTGGATTTCTTCTTTTCCTTTGACAACTTGCACATCCAATAAACGAGAAACATAGCCCTTTTTGTTAGTAAAAATCCTTGATGAAGATATCGGCTGCAGCTGCAGCTCCTTTCTTTTGACCTGTTTTAGCTCTTAACTTTGCTTCTCATTCTTTATCTGCAAGTCTTTGATAATTGCTCCTACCCCATCACATTGTCTTTCAAAGCTTGGATTATGGACTCTTTAGAGGCCAAAGAATCATATGGCATTTGAGCTACAATTAACAATCTTTCTTTTAGAATTTCCCATGCAATTTGACTTAGAGTAACAAGATCAACTTTCAATTTATTGACCACCTCACTACCCATAAAGATAACATCAATCTCTGTGTCCTCTGACATGTGTCTTAGCTCATTTTCCAAATATCTCAGGGAGTTCACTCTTTCTTGTAGTAGTAAATTATTTGTTTGTAACACTGTATTCCTCTCAAAAACTATTTTTAGTACCTCAAAAAATGAGGTCTTCATCACTTTGTCACCATTGGCATACCTTTCCTTTGCTTTTCAATTTTCTCCATTAGTTATTTTTTTAATTTGTCTTTCTACTCCTTGAACTTCAGAAACTTTTGTTCTTCAAACAACTCCACTTTCAACTTTTGAATTTCAGAACTAACCTGCATCTGTTGCATCCGAACCCTTTTCTTAAAACTCCAGTCAAAGTATTTCATTGGCATATGATTGCTACGCAGCCTGCATATCTTCAACACAATTGCTAATAACTTCAAGAGCATCTTTCAATTGAAGATAGGAAATTCTTTGCATACCTTCCTTACCCACATATGGTCTGGGTATTGGTGTAGTAGCAGCTAATCTTTGCTTCACTGCATCTGTAACTGCTCCCTTCTTGATATTAATTTTCCACTTAGGTGTAATTGTTGCTTCTTTGACTGCCTTCATCTTCTCTTTTGAGACAATCGGTGTGTGCCATAGTGAACTCGAAACTGACTTCCCTGTCACTGCCTCAATTGAATCTTGCCATGTACTTTGCTGCCATCAACTCATTCATCATTTTCTTATGAGAATCACTTACATCTTGCAACAATCGTATTCCTTTGTCATGTTTTACCTTAGTTCGTCCTTCCTTCTCTTACACTTTTTCAAATAGAGTTGTCACGTATGGCATAATTCTTGACAATTGATTAGCGGTGTTTTGTGTTTTCTTTGAACTTTCTTGCATGTGTTTTGTATACAGCACCGTTGCCCAAGAGACTTCCTCTCCTCTTTCTGCAGCTAAGAGGTAGGCATAATTCTCCTTCACCATGTAATCATTGCGAACAAAAAGTCAAGCCTGCTCCACAAACCATCCAAGTTGTAATTTTTGAGCTAGCTCCTTTACCTTGCCGATCATATAGCAATTCTTGGACGGATATGGCTGACCAAATTCAGCCATCACAATTTCCTTGGACCACTTTTCTATCGGTATCTCACCACTCTAGTATGGCAAATCAAATACTTTACCAACTAATTCAGGTGTAACTCACACTCACATAGTGACTTCACCCCTTGTCTTCATAACCAAATCAAACTGGGCTGGTGCCATCGAGTTCTCCTTCCACAGGTGCCATCGCAGACCTGCAAATCCAAACAAATTCACACTCATTAACCACTTCTTATGTGCCAGAATGTCAAGACTTACTATTGCATCGTGAAGTGGGCTCAAACTATCCGCTCCTTGGCATTTCCTTGGCGATACATCGGAATCTGTGGTGGCTGAGTCCCCCGTCGACTCTTGGAGCTCAGATTCTATCGGTGTCTCAGCTAAGGCTCTCTTGCTTTTTCGGACCAGAGCCACCATAGCCGTGCGATGCATGGGCGATAGACATCGTGGTGACAACTATAATGCCCCAACTATATGTCACAAACATCGTTTGAAAATCTCCACCACTTCCTTACCCTCTTACCTCAACCCCTTCCATGCAGATCCCTTTCCACCTCCCCTTCCTCTAATGCTTCCATTTTCATTGCATTCATTAGGCCTAGGTCGCATGGTTCCTCCTATAAGCTCTTATCTTGTTTTGTAGGGATCAGTAGAACTTACCTTGATAGATTCAAATTGAGGCACCTTGCAAGGTCAAGCTTTGGTGTCCAAAGGAAATTTTTAGTGTAGGTTCTTCTCGAAGAGCCTATAGTAGCAGACAAACTTCTATCATGAATGACAAGTCATTTTGAGAAGTAAATGGTGTTGTACCTATCAAGGGAGGCAATGGTGCAATTTATTCAGAAGGGAAACAATGAAGCCACTTCCAATGGATCTATAAGAGCTAGTGAGAATGGGGCAATTAAGGCTGGCAATGTAAAAACGAGTAAGAAGGACCCTGTGCTTGCATCAATTGACCAAAATGAAGCTGTGGTAGTGGATTGGAATGGGACTAGTGGCAAGGAAAGCAAGAACCCTCTATCTTTGAAATCCCAATCTAAAAACATAGGTAGCGAGAAGGCCTCGTTGCAACTTCATTCCATGCCTTCTACAAATGAGCAGCGTACTAAGGCATGAAGAAACAAAGTAGAATCAATAGGGCAGGAAGATCCCTACTTATGTTTTGTTATTTTTGGTTATGGATGCTTAAAAGGTATAAGATGTGTTATAGTTGGATGCTTTATCACTCAACTATGCTAGATACACTGCAAGCTACCCATTTCGAGTGTCCAAATGCATCATAGTGTTAGCAATTGAGGTCACTTGATGAAATCGTGGGTTGAAATTGCATCTAGCAGTGTGCTCACCCTTCATCCTTATCTTGATCGCTCTCTTCTTGATGCCAAATAGCCTCCATCTCCTACCATCCTAAGTGGCAAACAATTGCGCCAAGCAATGGGCCAATAACGACATCTCAATTCACACATGTAGCCATTCGAGCATTGAAGGGGCAGGTAAGGAAGGAAAGAGAAGCGACACTATTGGCGCCTTGCTCAAGCTTTGAGTCTATAGTGGTCCACTTGTGGCAATGCGTGGCCTGAGAAAAGGAACTAGAGTTACCTAGAGAGCTAAGGTTAGGTATGGTGCTGGAAGAAAGGAGAAGCTTCGCTACTAGAGGGCTACTTTAGCAATGCAATGTCTCGGCCTTCACTAGAGAAAAAGTAGGTGAGTTGATGGCGAAACCATTGTGGTGCATCCCACCACCAATCCAAGCGAAGATAAATTCACATTTTCAATTTTGCATTAATGGGTTATTAACGTTTATTAATTATGCTCTAAAGTAGCGCAATATCAATGTGATCAGGTTGATCACCATGAAAATTTAACTCGAGAAACTGAGTAAGACTACCATTGGTATTATTAACGTACCCGACGATAGTATTTACATTACTGGTGGTGGTATTTACATTACCGGTGGTGGTATAGACATTACCGGTGGATATTATTACTACTAGTATTATAATCGTTGGTAGTAATACAGTATTATCTCGCTAGTTATTGCCATGGTACCGCCAGTAGTAGCTATTGTACCAATTGGCAGATTCACAGTTTCCCACACAGGTCCACGCGATATATTGGTGGAAAAGACAATACATGCTCTTCATTTGATCTGATTGTGGTTCGTTGACCGATAAACCATAAGGTAAGTTGGGATAGAAAGGTGAATCACGATCTGGATCCTATTGGAAAGCTTGAGTAGGGGAGGGTGAGTCAACATTCATTATACTTATAGGTACGGTTCGCTACTCAAATTCCTTGCATTTTGGGAAAATTGTTGATCATGAACTCGAGTGCTAGAGAATGCGAGTGTTTGTTGTGCTCCTAGGCATGGTCTATACTCTGACTCCTTGAGTTTTGGGGAACTTGTCGACCATAATCATGAGTGCTAATGAATGGGATTTTTAGTGAGGAGTCTTGAGTTAAGGATTTACAGTGAAGAGTTGTGAGATTTTGAGTTTGTTCTAATTTATTAGTAAAGCATGGAGACATGGGGGAGAAGAGATGGCAACAATGTGAGTAGAAATAGAGTACGATTTGTGACTTCAAATGCACAATAAAAAATGCCTATAACTAGAAATGTTTGTGCACAACCTTCAACAGACTAGGCAAACTGTGGATGCAGTGCAAGCCGGTATTAATGATGAAATGGACACTAACCCAATGCTTGATCCACCCTGTGACATTGTTAACCAAGATAAGGGGAAAGGATTTATGTGAGTGTCATAATTATCTCAAAAGAGGTATTCCACGTGCATGCATTAGAATCCTGCAGGGATTGTCAAGGCATAGGCCATAAGCTAATGGTCCTCACGGGTGTGTGGGTGGGTGCATGAGAGTGAAAAAGAAATTTTCTAGGAAAATGCTAATGCTAAGATGAAATGCTCGATGAGAACCAATGATATGAATGGAGAATGCTTGTGTTGTCCCATCGTGGTATCTATAAGCTCTAGCAAAAATATGGAGAAGGGGACAATGCGCTCACTGCCTAGGCATTTTAGGGTGGCATGGATTTCAATCGCCATCCCAATTGGTGATGGATGTCCAAACAACATAGCATGGTGTTATACAGCTTTACATCAAAGCTCTATATATTGGCACTGGCCATCGCCATTTTCTTCCATCATCTTTGGTCTTCATGGAGAAATGTATGCTTTTGATTTATTTTGCACTAATTTGGGGTTCTATGCTCCACTGTGAAGAAGTCATGATGTGGCTGAAGCTTGCCTTAGGTCTCATGATTCTCTTGCATCATTGCCCTTAGCAAACTTTAAAGGTCATCCCACTTACAGTCTAGGTATTTCTATTTGGAATTTCTATAGTTCATTTCCGCTCAACAATACAAGGTTTTCCCGGCACATCCTAGCAAACTCAACCATATGCTTTTGTTCCAACCATGCACTTCAAATTTACAATTTTCATCATGCCTATTGTAAGTATTGAGCATCGTCTTGACCCTAAGCAAATTCAAGAAGTATAAGCTTTTTGTTCTAGTGATATGTTGGTGACCCTACCATAAGCATGTGTAGTTCAAAATTTTGTTATCATTGTCCTATTGAGCATTGTCTTACTGCTACTTCTCATACACCTCTGAACACATTTTGTGCATGTTCTATCTCCCTCAATGATTGAAATTATTTAAAAAAGAAGTGTAACATTATGTTATGCCAGGGTGCTAGATGGATGTTAACATGTAGATATTACATTTTGCATTGCATCATATCTGACCACACCTCGGATCTATCCTCATCGATTGCCACATGATAGGACCGGTCCATGAGAGCTGTAAGTCAAAGTTGTACTATGCCCTATTAAGAGTAGCAATCGAGTAGTTAAAAGCATAGCAACAATCAGGCCATAATGCCAATGTAACATGGAGAAAATTTTAAAAAAAGTGAAATTTTTTTTGGAATTTCAAAGCAAGAAATAATATTTTATGCATGTATAGCTATCAATAACAAATAAAAAATTTGGTCGAGGTACTGACATGATTCTACTATTTGACAATGTCATATTCAAAAATATCACCAACTGAAATGTGCTTTCTCTCCCAAACTATTCTCCTCTCCCAAAGTACTCTCTCTCTCTCTCTCTCTCTCTCTCTCTCTCTCTCTCTCTCTCTCTCTCTCTCTCTCTCGCTTCCTCGTATGTGTTCCTTCAACCTCTAGATTGGGTTGCCTTCTGCGAGTTTTTGGTGGCAATGGTAAACCAGTAAATCAAAATACCTCTAGGAGCAAGGTACAAGAGCGAGCTCTTTGCTTTGTCAATCTCTCTTTGAATTTATAGAAGCTTGCAATGAACAAGAATATGCTTTTGTAGAATGGTATGTTTATCAAAATGTTGCAAACTAGAGTGTAACTTTTGCAAGTTTTTTATGGGTACGGCAAACCAGTAACTAGATCTCGCTCTTTGAGAAGCTTTCTTTATCAAAATATCAAGGAGCAAGGTACAAGAGCAAGCTATTTGCTTTTTCAATCTCTCTCTTTGAGTTTTCGGAAGTTAAAGTGTTAGGTTGGATAATATTCTTTCAGTTTTTGATGAACAAGAGTGTGCTTTTGCAAAATGGTGTATTTATGAAGATGTTGTAGACTAGAATATAACTCCTAAATTTTTTTGTGGGGACGACAACCCAGTAATTGGACTTGGTTCTATGAGAAGCTGTGCTGATCATAACATTGAAGAGCAAGATAAAAGAGCAATCTCATTGCTTTGTCAATCTATTCTTCAAGTTTTCAATAAGAAGATCGTGCTTATGCGAGACTAGAATATAATGTGTGCTCCTTGATATGTTCATTGAGTTTTCAAATGTTCGAGTATAAGTTCGGATACTAGTCTCAATGGCATCCATCGATAATTAGAATTATTCTTATGCAAAACGTTGTGTTGGTCAGACTATCGAGGACGAAGATATAGGCATGAGCTCCCTCCCTCGTTGACCTCTTTCTCTATATCTTCTATTTAAGTTGCCAACAAGGTTATTGTGGATGGAACCTGGCAAAGATTGACTATATCAAAAGGAAGATGGGTACTCATGCAACCAAACAGAAGGAAGAAGCCACATTCAAGTAATCCTTCTTTGGCATCTTGGGAGATTTTAGAACCAAGAAGGGGATGAAATCAATAAAGGAAATATTGGCTCGACATGTATACATGCATATAGATCTTGTGTTGTAAGAGAATTATTCAAATTATCTTCCACAACACAGAACAAATTGTAAGTGACTTCATTGAGAATTCATATTTCATACTCAGAGAATTTCTTGAACCTCAATGTCTTGATTTTTACTTTCAGATATATATCCTTCATCTTATGAGCAGTGGCAGCCTACCGAATGCATTTTAGGATTCATGGATGTGTTACATGGGTCCATAGAAGAATTGCAATATCAAGGTAGATCTGCAACACAGTTAGCTTAGTCATGAGTCTTTTTCTATGATCATTTTTACCCACTATTGGATAAATCCAACACACATGGTGTGTTCAAGAAACTAGCTCTCTCAGTATGGAATACCATTGATTGGCCAATTCCTCATGGTACTGTAACATAGTCATATAGAGCCAAACTTGAGGGCAAGCCACAAAAAGTTAGAAAATATCTTCCTTGACACTAGGGCAACGTTTACATTGTCCATCCCCCTTTCCAATTTTGTGACCCCCGGCATTTGTCCACACAGCCTTGTTTGAAATAAGCGGTAGGAGGGATGACTTTTTTTTAAAATGGCTTTGTCCTAGATTTTAAGAAACCTAGCTTCCCAATAGTGAGTGCTATCATATGTAGGTTCCATCTAGAGTTTAGGACCCTGCTTTTCTCCTTTGTATTCTCCACTGGAGTGGGTATGAGAAGAGTTTAACCAACTAGGTTCCAATGAATAATTTAAAACTATACCTCCTTTCCAAAGGATATTGCCTTTCCATAGAGCTAATATCTCCTTGACCTACTCACCAACCTGATTTTGATAGTCTAAACTGTCTTCTAATTTCAAGCCAAGACATCCATCTCTTTTGATCCTTTACTCGTAGTTGCCCTCAAGTCTATAGACCCTTTTTGAACAAAGAGCATGTAATCAAAATCTTCAAGAGGGGAGTTTCTATGAATAACAAAGAGCAAAATTGAATCCAAACACATAAATGCTTTTTTACCATAGAATATTATCTAACTTGGATTGTGTTGGAGTAGCATGGAGACCAAATGGAGAGAGAAAGATGATGAAAAAAGGAGAGTTTATATGAGAGGTATGCCCAATATATAGGCACAAGTAGGTTCCAGTAGTGACATCATTTGTGAGCTTAGTAGAGCATCTAGATCCACAAACCTCTCAATCAGGTCCATGATTCTCTCAATCACACACCACACACCTAGATTTATTCAATCACACCTACTGACACCTAACCAGGCACACATGTGTTCACACACTCACAACCATAGAGCTTAAGACCCTTGGTATGATCCCATTACATCAATTTGTCCTTTATTCCCCCCCACAAATTGATGACCTCATTCCTCAGCAGTAGTACATGGGATGCTCCATGGCTTTCGCACCCAACACACATGGCCTCAACCTATGACTCACTCCTAGGACTCTTGGTTTACAACTGTTAGATAGACCATGACTATGCATGGGAATACCCTTAGATCTAGCAAGGTAAAACATACGATTAACAATCATTTGAGGGAGACTACCCATGGAAGAGAACCTTATTGACCACAAACACATAAAAAATCTACTTTGAAGATGTGGGGAAATACCCCCCTTTGATGGCATATCTTGTCCTTTTCCTCCTCCTCTTCCAAGCTACCATAGTGTGAGGTACATTGTCATTGGAGAGGTTCTTGTTGTAGCCCTCCTTGTAACTCCTTCGCCCTTTGATCTTTCTTGCATCCTTCTTCTTCATAAAAGAATCACTAGCTAGTAAAGCTAGTATATCACCATTGAGGCACATAATGTCTTTCTTGATCTTCAAATCTATGCTCATCAAATCACTACTCAAGTGAAGCACATAACCTTTCACCATTACATGCATTTTAGGCAAAGCCAAGGCAGAGAACCTATGAAGAGTATCCATCATATGCTTCAATGTTGCATAGCATAGTGTATGAAACATAAAGCCATACATAATTAACCTCAAACTTTTGTAGTATGCATAGAGCATATCATCCACATAGAAAAGCAAAGGGGCTGCATACATCATTGAACTAGTTTGAAACATCATGAATGATGCATTCTTGTGACCAATATAACCTTTCATCCAAGCATATGTCTTGAAAAACATGATTTGTATAGTGATAGACCGACTTTGGAGCATTAAATACTTCAGCCATCTACTCGTATGACCAACACCCATCAATGCCAATAAAAAACAGTAAAATACTGAACTTTTGAGCATCTAACCACTTGCAATGCTTTAGCCATGAAGGAGATTTGAGAGAAAACACAAGATCAAATTCAGCCTATCCTGAGCAGAAAACAAGGGGTTTTTGGGTGGAAATGAAAGCCCTTATTGAGGCCTAGGCACTAGCAGCACAAAGGATGGGCAAAATAGTGCACACACAGTAATCCGACATTACATCAGGAAAGTTGGCCAAAGAAATAGTGATATGTCCCTCGCCTATCGTCATATTGAGCTCAAATTTTGGCAAAAGCTAGCCCTAAGTGTTGTCCAAGTGTGGCTAATAGGGCATGTTGAAATTGTGATTGTAGAGGCGTAATTGTGAGGAAGTTTGGTGACCAAAGAACAGGGCAGCACGGTAGCTCAAAGTACAATTCGGTCAATCCCAATAGTGAAAAGGTGCATCCTACTGTGCAAAAGCTAGAGCCAAAAGATTTTTGAAAGTTAACGGTTGGATGTGGAGAAATTGAGGTTGCAAGATTTTGGCAGAATTGGGAAAAATGGGATAGACATGGAAGAGATGGAACTTTTGAAGAAGATGATGAGGTGGCACTAGGACGTGGGTGGAGGCTCAAGGAGCGTGGAAAGGCTCTGATACCACATGTTGGAGTAGCATGTAGACCAAATGGAGAGAGCAAGATGATGAAAAAAGAGAGTTTATTCATGAGAGGTATGCCCAATATATAGGCACAAGTAGGTTCCAATAGTGACATCATATGTGAGCTCAGTAGAGCATCTAGATCCACAAATCTCTCAATCAGGTCCATGATTCTCTCAATCACACACCACATACCTAGATTTACTCAATCACACCTACTAACACCTAATCAGGCACACCATGTGTTCACACACTCGCAACCATAGACCTTAGGACCCTTGGTATGATCCCATTACATCAATTTGTCCTTCATATTGTCTCAAAGGTTGTCAAGAGGGATCTCCAAAGCTGGCTACCTTTAGTGCAGCAAGGTTTAGAAGAAAAGATAGTAGATAGAAAGGGTAATTCTTCCATTTAGTAGCCTTGAGGGGTCTGACATATGTGGAAAATTTGGCCAAGAGCTAGGTTGATCTAGATCAAGATTCAAAAACACTTTAGGTATCCATGTAGATTCAATCATAGCAGCAACCTATTTCACATATATCACTACTACCTCCCCTTCTTGTTTAGATCTTGTATAGAATCTCCATCTAACCTTAAATATTCTCTTGGTTTAACCCAAAAGGAAAGATCTATATTTGCCAATAAATCTATCTAGCCCTATTTTACGTGGATGCTAGCAAGACAAGTAAAAGATGACACTAGGACAAATATAGTGATTTAGCACCATTTTCTTACCTACCAAATTAGCTTGAAAGCCTCTCCATTTCTCTAACTTCGAATTCAGTTTGCATAAGTTTAACGATCCTTACGACGGCCAGGGATTGCTAGTAGAATTAACAAAATAACTTTTTGCATGCTAATAACGATATTTGTAGAGCTATTCAATAAAATTTCTATCAGGGTTTGCGAGACAATTCTCACTTATAATACAAATGGTGCTGAAAGAATTTTTGGCTTCTTGGATTATGGTTGTTATCATTTGGAGTTGCAAGATGATGCTCACTTATAATAAAAATGGTGCTGAAAGAATTCCCGACTTCTTGGATTATGGTTGGGACATTGTTAACCCACTCCTTAGTTTAGGGTTTAGGGTCTAGAGAGAGAAAGACTAAAAGCCTACACATTTGGAGGTCCTTCCACTTTGTGTAAAGACCCAAAAAGTCCGTCCACTTTGTGTGGAGACCCAAAAGGTCTCCCCACTTCGTGTAGAGACCCAAAAGGTCCCCCCCAAAAGTGGAGGGACTCTTGTGCAAAAGGTCTCCTACAAAAGAGGTCCCACCACGGAGGTACCTACAAATTGTGTAGAGACCAACATGTATGAATATCTCTCAATGGAATGAAGCTCCCACTCCTTGGGGTTCAGTGTTCAAGCTCACTATTGTGTTCATGCGATTGATCTCCATTGCGTCCATGCTCTCTTACACTATCGTGTTCTAGCATGCCCTTACCCTTGCGCTCTCTACCCTTGTACTCTCCCTCCTCCTCCTCCTTCCTCCCTCTTCCTCCCTTCTCCTCCTCCTCCCTCATCCTTCTCTTCCATCTTCTCCTCCCCTCTCCTCCTCCTCCTCCTCCTCCCTCCTCCTCCTCCCATCTCCTCCTCCCTCCTCCTCCTTCTCCTCCTCCCTCCTTTATCCTTCTCCTCCATCTCCTCCTCCTTCCTCCTTCTTCCTCCCTCCTCCTCCTCCTTCTCCTCGTCCTCCCTCCTTTCTTCTTCTCCTCCATCTCCTCCTCCTTCCTCCTTCCTCCCTCCTCCTCCTCCTCCTCCTCCATCCTCCTTCTTTCTCCCTCCTCCTTTCTCCCTCCTCCTCATCCTCCCTCCTCCTCAACCCTTATCCCTGGAATCCGCGAAGGAGACTAGCTCTCCACTCCTCAACCTTGGACTCCTCCTAAACCCTACAACCCCCTCTGGACCCTCGAACTCCTAGTTAGTTCTCTCAACCTTGTCCCCCCTTCGAACCCTATAATCCCCTTCTAAACCCTTGAACTCCCGTGGAGGCTCTCAAGAGCCTCCATCAGTCATTATAATCAAGCCCTCTTTCTCATTCATGCATGCATGAGATTTGCTTTCCATGCTTTAGCCTACACCTTTCACTGGCACACGACCCAAGGACCTATGCTACACTTGTGTTCACCTATGCTACAACGAGCAACGACACAACTGTAGGTGGCCAACACCCTCAAAACTTGAACCAGGGTAAAACAGAGACAACATTTGGCGCCACTACCAGGAAGGTTAGCGCATGAAGCAAAAGCGAAGCACGTGCTTGCATGTGTGAAAAAGAACCCCCTTCGAAAAACCATTCAAGATACATTCCTTCAAGGCAAAGGAGTGAAAAAATGCTTCCAAATGATGCAAAAGGATGCAAAATCACATTAATACACTAAACACCCAAAATTAACCCTTAATCCCCCACATCCTATAAAAGCAACACCAATCCCCGTCATTTCTTTCCCCACACATTTACTAGCCACTTCCTTCTCCAAATTCGGTTAAGCCTTCATATTTTTCGTCTATCTCTATTTTCTGTTCTCCAACTTCCATCCACCATTTCCACCACCACCACCACCAATTTTTCCGTCAACCACCCCCTCCACCACCACTTTTTCCGCCACCCCCCTTTCCATCTCCATCTCCATCTCCACCTCCCATCATCCTCTTCCCCAATACCTCCACTTTTTTCATCCATCCCCTATCTCCCCCGCTCAAGGTAGCCATCCCTTTCCCCTCCGCCATCTCTCTATCTCTCTCTACACCCCATCTCCCCTTTTACCCCTCCATCTCTACCTCCCATCTTCTCCACCACCCCCCATCTCCTCCACCCCCCATCTCCATCACCTCTCTCTATCCCCCACCCCCTCCACTCCACCATCTCTCTATCTCTCTCTATCCCCCACCTCCTCCACCCCCCATCTCCATCACCCTCCACTCCACTATCTCTCTATCTCTCTCTACACCCCATCTCCCCTTTTTCTCCTCCACCCCCCATTTCCTTCCCCTCTCCACCTCCACCTCCACCCCCATCTCCACCATCTCTCTACACCCCATCTCCCCCTCCACCTCCACCTCCACCACCACCCCCTTTTCCCCTCTCCCACCCCCCATCTCCTCCCCCGCCACCTCCAAGCCCCCCCATCTCCACCACCCCCCTTCCCTCTTCTCCCCCCATCTTTCCCCCCCCCTCTCCACCCCCCATTTCCTCCCCCCCTCCACATCCACCCCCCCCATCTCCTCCCCCTCCCCCTCCACCCCCCTCTTCTCCACCACCCCCCATCCCTCTCCCCCCCCCTCTATCTTTCCCCCCTCCCCCTCCACTTGCACCCCCCCATCTTCACGTTCACCCCCCATCTCCTCCCCCTCCACCCCCCTCCCAACCTCTTCTCTCTCTCTCTCTCTCTCTCTCTCTCTCTCTCTCTCTCTCTAAAGCCCTTAGGGGCCTTGGCTTGGTTGCCCGTGCGCCAGCCAGACGCAGAGCTGTGCGCCATGCGGTGATGCCTATGCGGCAATGCCAACAACGATGGCGACAATGCCCACTTGCGTGACGCCTGTGCACTGACGACGCCCGCCAGTCCCAACCAACCTCCTAGATAGGCCCTCCATTAATACAACCCCCCCCCCCCGATCGTTTCACAAAATGCCTCCCCCCTACTGCATCTCTGACGCTCCCCCCCCCAAAAAAAAACCTCAACCGCCGCCGTCGATGCCCCCCCTCAGGAAAGGGAAAAAAAGGAAAAAAAGAAAGAAAAAAGAAAACAAAAAGGGTTAAACTAACCCTAAAAAACTAATCGTAGTTAGGCTAGTTGAACTTAGGTTAGGCTAATTGACCACCGGTTAGGTTAGTTACCCCTAGGTTAGGTTAATCGACCATAGTATCAGATTAAGTTAGCTGTCTATCAATTAGTAACTAACTTTAGTTAGTTAGTTAGGCTACTATAGTCACACTAACTGATATAGTTGGATAACTAGGTTAGGCTAAGGACCAGTTATAATAACTGAGTCTCAACTAACTAGCAGTTCGCTCATAACCCTAGTTAGGTCAAAGATCTAAGACCATTCACACTTGGACCTAAGGACAAAAAGGCCCCTAAAATCCCCTAACTTTGAGGGTTCATATCTTGCTCGTTGGGATCCGAATTTGACCCATATTTAACCACAACTTCATACACTGAAACATTGAGCTATGCAAACTTTTTCTAGCCAATCCCACACCATTTAGGCATCCATAACGCTCATCAATTTGCACCCTCGTGTGGGCCTCTTTTTCACACTATTTCGCTCATAAGATTCCACCATGACCTCCGTTTGGCAAACCGTCTGCACCGGCACATTTTTCCACTCATGTAGAACAATCCTAGGCACATTTTTAACACGACGGTCCCTATGACACTAACGCATCTCTAACCCCCTAACAATTTTCAAGTCTTTTTACCATCGTTTTCAAACTCGGTAGTCGCCATTATGTAGGCACCGATTTCAACTCGTTGATTGCATATTTTTTGCCATTATCGGGTTATGAAGGTCAAAATCAATTGAAAATTTCAAAGTCAAAGGCACTCACTTAAAGGATACACTTAAGCATTATGTATGCACCTCAGATTTGGATGAAGACTAGCCCCTGCATACTTTCACAAGCTTTCTTCGGCCCTCGACGCTCTTCAAGAATTTTCACCGTCAACAAGCAACATGGAGGAAATAACAATTGAAGAAGCACTAAGTAGCGACGATGAAAATTCTTTAGAACACCTTAAAGAACAACGCAACCGCAACAACAACAATGGTAGATGACACTTTGGTAAATTGGAAATGCCAAAGTACAATGGACGAGGGGACCCTGCCAGGTTCCTTCAACTCTTCGACACAACATGTTGTGCTGGAGGCGACTAGTCAAATGAAACCAAAGCCGCTTGGTTCCCGATGGCCCTAACCGATGAGGCTTCGAAATGGTACTTGGACCTTTTCGTAGACGAAAGAGCCACATGGGCACTGCTATTTAACCTGTTCAGAAGAAGATTCCAAACAGAAAGGCTGCAAGATGACCCCCCGCATTACAACTCAGCAATACAGATATGCACAAGAAAGAAAAGGTTCGAACATACCTGGGAAGAATGAAAAGATTAATAGCAAAATGTGATCCCCATCCGGATGAAAAGTATTTCATAGCATGGTTCATCTTTGGCTTGAAAAATTCCATTCACAAGGACATGAAAAAAGTCAGTAGCTATGCACATTTCAGCGATGCTCATGAAGCTACAATTGACATTGAGGACAGCATGACAGATTCTGATAGCGACACTGATGGCTATAAATCAAGTCAATGCGACAAGAAATCTTCAAAGAAGGGAAGCATTTCCAACAAAGATCGCACCACCGAGGACAGAGTGGAAGCCATGGCCCTAAGAGTAAAAGATGAAATGATGCAAGCCATCGAGCAAAAACTACATGTCTCTCAGCCACCATAGTACCCACGGAGAGAAAATGTTTGGTGCCCACACTGTATGGCCAACCATACAGCCAATGAATGCCCAATCATAAGGAATAGACTAAACCCACCAGAAGTGGCTCAGCCCCCACGGTTATGGTGTCACATTTGCAATGTTGCAAGGCATTATGTAAATACTTATTTCTACAATATGAGGGTAGCACAGCCCCGGCTCCAACAATACCAATAGCCGCCAATCCCAATGTATAGACAACTAGCACTAGCTCCTAATGCACAAGTGTTGCATCTCAATCCACTGTCGATGAGAACATAAGTGCCTCAACTAATGAGGAATCCCAATCCTCCGCAATATCCATGGGCTCCCAATCTTACTCCAATAGTTCCGGTGCAACAACTCCAATCTGAAGAGCTACAACCTCACTATGAGTATGAAACAGAATACCCTATGTACTACATGGATGGTGCCAAAGGACTCATCCTAGTGTATGCTAATCAAGTAAGGCCCACCACGTATCGAACACCCATCAAGTGTTTTGGTTGTGGAGAAAACCACCGCATAGCAGAATGCCACACAAGGGTAACCCCACTTCATTCCAACATGTGTGTGGGGAATGCGGAGTTGGGCATGCTTGCATGGATTGCCCACTAAGAACAAAGCCTCAACCAACCACGGAAGTCAAACCTGATGTATCCCTAGGAATGATAAGTGTGGAAAATCACAGTGTGGCAACACAAAGTGTGGTGTCACAGCTAGTCTTGATCGTAACAAGATAGCAAAAAGAAGCGGCACGGCAAAAACTCCTTTTCGCTTAAAAAGCAAAGAGCCTCTGGCAAAACAAGCCATGCCAATCCCACAACATAGTGAGATCATGCCTAGCACGTCCATGGAAAGTGCCACCTAAGGAGCCAAGGAAGCATGCCCCAATGCTGAAATTGAAAAGACACGCTACCAAGCCTTGAAGCAATGGGTTCAACAAGAACAAGAAAATTAAGACACTTCTTTCACTATAGCCTCCAATCATGCATCCCTTGTACCTACCAATGCACTAAAGCCCATAGAAGGGGATACACAAAGTGACATCAACAATTGATAGACAATTGTAAAATAACACATCTAATGTTGCCAGATGTGGATGCCCAAATGATACAACTAGAAGTACCAATCTGGGATGATGAATCAGAAGTAGTGGAAATGCCAGTCTTTATGACAGGTGTCGAATGGGACAGTGACCCTGAAGAGTCCATAATAGAAGGCTACGGTGCCGACATAGAGTGGGATTTGGAAATAGAAGCTGATAATGCATCCTTGAAAGGCCAAGTATTTGATAATGACTTGGCAATCCTATAGGCACTCATGGCCATTGAATACCCCAAGATCGACTCCATCACAATCCAAAAGCAATCGGTCCAAGAAAAAAAAGGAGGGTGTATAGCGCCAAAAGGCCAAGATAGAGCACTTCAACGAATTCAAAAGTATGCAAACCAAAGTGGTTGAATTGTACTTAACTAAGCCCACAAAAGCACCTGAGTCCCCAAATTTTAAATAGGATCCTAAAGGGCTTAAAGGTGTTTGTATGGCCGAAGAACCACTCCTTGGGATTGAGACTCCTACTGAAAATCCATCACTAGTCTCACAAAGGAAAAAGCTTAGAAAGTTCAAACCCAATGTGAGAACGAAGAGTGAAATGGTGAATAGCAAACAAAAAGAAGAACAAGGAAACACATGTGAATTGGGCCAAATATCTTTCAGTGGAGCTAGCAGCAGCTAAGCGAGCACCTCAAAATGCCATGAAAGCCTAAGGGAAGTTCCCAATTACTTCAAAAACTACACTAGAGGAGAAGCAACAATAGCAATGCCTAGGCCAGTCAGGGAACCAAAGCTCAAAGAAATAGAGAATATATAATGAGGATACCCTAGTTTATGAAGGACCAGCCAAGACAAGGAAACTGAATCTTGCGTTGGACGAAGAAGAAGAAAAGCCGGTAAACATCGGCGAATAGCTCACTCTAGAAGAAGAAAAATAATTGAAAGCATTGCTAATGGAATATAGAGATTGCATGGCTTGGTTCTACAAAGAAATTAAAGGGATTTCCCCAAAAGTTGCAGTACATACCATACCAATAAGGGAAGGATCCAAACCAAAGGTATGTGGACCTTACAGGACAAATCCCAAGTATGGCACCCATGTCTATGAAGAACTAGAAAAATTACTAGAGGCTGGTTTCATTTATGAGATCAAGCATACCGATTGGGTATCACCAATTGTGATTGTTCCTAAGAAAAACAAAAAGCTCAGAATATGTGTGAATCTCAAGAATGTCAATGCAGCAACAATCAACGATCATTATCCCCTACCATTGACTAAAACAGTTTTAGAAAGGGTAGCGAGATTTGAAGTGTATAGCTTCTTGGATGGGTTCAGTGGGTACAACCAAGTACAAATTACATCTCAAGATCAGGCAAAGACAACGTTTGCCATAGAATGGGACATTCTTGCATACAGATTCATGCCATTTGGCTTATGCAGTGCCCCATCTACTTTCAAAAGGTAGTGTACACCGCCTTCAAGGAATTTCTCAACAAGTTTCTACAAGTCTTCCTCGACGACTTGTGCGTACACTCAGGAAAAAAGGATCACTTGAAATACCTTGAAGAAGTGCTTAAAAAATGTAGGGAGTATGGCATCTCTTTGAATCCTCTAAAATGTCAATTCTTGGTCACACACAAAGTAGCCTTGGGATGCATAGTCTCTCGACATGGGATTGCAACTAACATGGACAAAATAAAAATCATCATGGAACTTCCCCCCTGCTAAATGCCAAGGGAATTCAAGTCTTCATGGGACATGCCGGATATTATAGAAGATTCATACTGAGGTATGCCATGATTGTAAGGCCCTTATATAAGCTCCTTGCCAACTTCATCTGGATAGACGAATGCAAATAAGCATTCAAAACCCTTAAGTGGAGATTGATCACAACCTCTATTCTAATGGTCCCAAATTGGGACATAGACTTTCATGTACATATTGACGGTTCCATTATGCAGTAGGGAGTGTGTTATGTCAACCTGGCAAACACAACAAAGACTACCCAGTATACTTTGCAAGCAGGCAGCTAAATGATGTAGAGGTGAATTACACCACAATAGAAAGAGAAGCCTTGTCAATGATCTACAGCGTGAAGAAATTTCGACACTATCTATTGGCTACTAACTTTATCTTCTACACAAATCATCAAGCCCTATTATATCTTGTCAATTGGCCATGTACCACAAGCCGGATCACTCGATGGCTTCTACTGCTACAAGAATTCAATTTCAAAATTGTGGTGAGAAAAGGAGCTCAGCATTTCGTTGCCGATCACATGTCACGATTAAGGATAGGAGAAGAATGGAAGGAATAGAAGATGACCTACCAGATGCTGCATTATTTCAAATAGATGATGTGCCTGATTGGTGTGCAGACATCATTGGGTACTTAATGGTAGGAAGACCACCTCCTGAAATGAAAGCAGTGATGCTTGGAAACTAATTCTAAAATCTACACCCTATCAACTCATTGCAAAACAACTATACAAGATGGGCAAGGACCAGGTTTTAAGGAGAGGTGTGATGCCACATGAGATCATGACATTCCTCAGTGAACACATGAAGGCATTGCAAGTGGACATTTCCAAGGGGAAGCAACAGCAAGAAAAGTCTTTCTTGCGGAATACTGGTGGCCAACACTTTGGTCAGATGCTTATGAATATGTCAAAAACTGTGATGTATGCCAACGATCTTCTAAACCACAATAGAAAGACTTCAATCCCCTAACAATAGTCGTTGTACAAAAACCCTTTGAAAAATGGGGGATTGATTGTGTGGGTCCCATCCATCTAGCAGCAAAAGGAGCACAGGCACACTACAACCTTTACCAAGTGGGCTGAAGCTAAAGCCATCAAAAAGGCAGATGCCAGAAGCACAGCAAGGTTCTTGTACAAGAATGTAATCACCCGATTTGGATGTCCCATTGAAATTGTGTCGGATATAGGCATACATTTTGTCAATGAGGTCATCCAAGAACTCTTGTTTGGCTTTATGGTGATCCATAGAAAGAGCACATCTTACTACCCCCAAGGGAATGGACAAAGCCGAATCCACCAACAAAATTCTATGTATTGTCCTCACCAAGGTAGTAGAACCAAAGCGTTCTAATTGGGCAGAGAAACTAAATGCAGCCTTATGGGTGTACAGAACCATGCTCAAGGTCAGTATACGAAATACACCTTTTCAATTGTACAGCCTTGAAGCTGTGGTCTCACTAGAATTTGTTATTATACCTAGTTTACGCATAGCTGTACAAGAATGTATGGGAGATCATGCATGGCTGAAGACTCTACTACTTAGAGAAGCATACAAAGACCAGATTAGTTGCCTACCATGCCATGACAACAGAAAAATGAAGAAGAAAAGCATGGTTTTATAGAAACCTCAAAGACAAAGACATCAAGGAAGGTGGCCTAGTTCTACTGTACAATACCAAAGTCCATAACGGTAAGCTCAAATTTCTAGGTCAAGGACCTTATAGAGTCAAAAAAATGAATCCCATTGGAGCTGTGCTGCCAGAAACACTGGATGGAGTCTAGTTTACAACAACAATAAACAGGACCCAACTGAAGCGCTACTACATCAACATGTAAACCATTTGTGACAATATTGAAGATTTGGGGGTCCCAAATCTTCCATAGTTAGGACCAGATTATTTCATGAGAGCACTCACTAGCATATGTATGCCTTTGCACATATAGGTAGTTTCAGTCGATTTCAACCTAGGGCTCAGAGGTGATGATTGAGTCCTAGTTGCCCTATGATTCCCTTAGCAAATTAAGCATATAGGAGGAATGCCCACCTCACTAGTCATGCATAGCACACCCACATGTTTCGAGCACCCCACAAATAAATTGCACAAATAAAAGCCCTAAGAGATACTTGTTTTGATCCACACACATGACACCCTCATCTCACAAAAAGAGTAAAATGCATTAGCCACTTACAAAAGAAACATGCACTCTTAGCACATGGTACTATATTGGGACTGTCAAATTGGGACTTGATTCATGTGTGCAATGCTAGGGTGAAGACAGTCCAATAAGATGGAAAAAAGGCCTACAACGCCACGACAAAGTGACACCATGCCAAACGGCCCAAGCCTCAATCTCAACAGCCCTCCTCAAATCACCAACTTGAAGGACACAGTTCAGAATCACCAACCCAGAGGTCAGCACCAAAACGACCACGGCTAGTGGTTCTGGACAGTGATACTGATGAGCAAATAAATGCAACATGCCAAGAAGAAATGCCACAGAACCAAGGGATACTAGAGGCAGGAGAAATTGAGCCAGAGCAATTGACTATGCAGGATGTAGGTGCAGAACACCTTGAGGACCAGACCAACAAAGAGCTAGCAATAGATGGAACGATACAGCTTGTATGGCCATGAGTCTCAATGTTCACCATGTCACCCAATGCTTACAACTTCTTGTAGTCAAAGGGACTAGGTAGTCTTTTTGAGAAGCTAAAATCCTTCTTACCAACACCTGCTATGACATAATACATTTGTCAATTCATAACATCATATAAAAGCAGAGAGTTGGAGAAATATAAGTATGGCACAGTAACATATAAAGAAAAGCCCTTACAGATCTACCTCAGTAGATCCACTATGTAGGAGGCTTTCTCATTTCCAAAGGCACAAGAAGAATATCCAAAGAAACATTTGGATGCAAGATTCTCTGAAATTCAGGATTTATTCCCACCTAACACAAATTCACAAAGCGGGGGAATACGCCATGATATGATTCTAGACCCCATATGCAAAGAGGCAGCTAAGTTTTTGGCTGACATTTTCAATCATACAAGAGTGAGAAAAAACTATATGTCAGTAAAACTGCAAGATTGGGCTCAACACATATCCTTGCTACTACTAACCAATTATGTATCCACTACCCATAATGGCAAAAGCTACATTGCCCATCTATTGGCCATAATAATTGGGTTTGCAATTGAGTAAGAGGATGACTCTACACCTCTCTCAACACAAGATATAGAGGACTTTGAAACATCGATATTATCGCCAGAATGGGAATTAGACCCTCCACCTACTCTCAATGTGGATAGCATGGAAGGACAACAATCTGAACAAACTCCAGAGAATGACAATGTGGAACTCTGCCAAAGAATATTACAACTCAGTTTAGTCTTGCTCCCGTAATAGAAACACTCGAGCATGGAAATCCAAGAGGATACCATTCCACATAATGACTTTGCAAGAGAGCCAAATAGCATGCCTCTCAAGGAATCACAAGTCACCAATGTTGAATGACTCCATAACTCTAGAGTCACGACCCCCAAATGTCTCTAGTGGCACCATATAGCAGACTGCTATTCAAGAAATAGATCAACATTCCACATGGGCACATGGGAGTCAATTGTATGTCCAATACAAGCAAGGCCATAGCACATTCCAAATCATAGAACATCACAACCAACAATTATAACAATGGTCTCAATTATTTGCTACCATGGCATTAGATGAGTAGGAAAGAGAAATGGAAAGATAGATAAGATGCTTAACTAGCCTTTGAAAAGAAGCCTTGGGAATACACATTCCCATGGCTTTCTGGGCCCTTCTTATCTCCCTTAGTACACTGACCTTTTGTGTAAATCTTTTCTTTTTTGCTTGTTTGAGAAGATGCATTGGCTTTCCTTTTCTTGGATGCGTGTCTCGTCCTTTTAAAGCTGCCAATTTTGCTATGGGTGGACCCTTGTTCATCTTCTTGGCAGTAGCCTTCATTTTGGCCTTTGTAATTGATGCTAAACTGCACATTGAAGAACATAAAAAATAAGTCCTAAGTCCTCTCTCTCTCTCTCTCTCTCTCTCTCTCTCTCATGAAAGGTAATGCTTCACAGTTCCTGTGGCTTTAGTTCCTCGCTCCTACTTCAAATCACTACTACTGTTAACCAACACTCATCCTTCGAATCACTGCTATTGCTATAATAAAATCTCTTGTATAGCCTACTCCTCCTCTCTAGTCTCTCTCTCTCTCTCTCTCTCTCTCTCTCTCTTTGCACACTAGAGAATGTACAAAAGAAAGTGATATGGAGGTTAGAAATTTCCCAACTCTCCATATTGCATTCTTAATTTCCAACTCTCCATATCGCTTTCTTATGTACACCTGTTCCTTTTTGCTCTCTAGCTTATAATTTGATCTCTCCCTCTCCCTCTCCCTCTCTCTCTCTCTCTGCACACCAGAGAGTGTACAAAAGAAAGCGATATGGAGGGTTGGAAATTTCCCAACCCTCCATATCACATTCTTTTGTACATCTGTTCCAAGTTTGTGCTATCTAGCTTATAATTTGACCTCTCTCTCTCTCTCTCTCTCTCTCTCTCTACACACCATAGAGTGTACAAAAGAAAGCGATATGGAGGGTTGAAATTTTCCCAACCCTCCATATCACATTCTTTTGCACACTTGTTTTTGGAGAGAGAGAGAGAGAGAGAGAGAGAGAGAGAGAGAGAGAGAGAGAACTTGGTGCAATAGATGGGAGCAACCTAGGTGTGAATGGCAACGACCGGTCCTAGTGCAAATGGCAAATGGAGGTGAGCAAGGTACGATAGTGAGAATAGATGTTTGAGGAAGTTGACAGATAGCGAGAACGGGTGAGTGATGGAGCAATTTATGCTAATTTGGGAGTCGTACCCTATAAATAGCAAGTTTGCCTCAGTTTGCATGCAAATAAAATATTGTTAATGTTCATATGTGTGTATCAATGGACTGTTGTACGACACGTGTGATGTAAATATGTCTCAAAATTTGTGCCAACAGTAGATATAATAGTTTGTCCTCCCCAATGGATGCTCATCATTCATGCCTGACTTCCTATGACCATCACGCCATCACTCTTATGATTGTCTGTCTATCAATGAGCTCGTCACACCGTCTACCATTTGCCGTCAAGACCGTCTACCTTCCCACACTAGCACCGCAATGGAGAAGGAGGAAAAAGGTTCCTCTCTCTCTCTCTCTCTCTCTCTCTCTCTCTCTCCATGAGGAAAATGTGTGTACAAAAGAACACGCTTTGAGCATTTGGGAATTTCCCAAACCTCAAAATCTTGTTCCTTTGTACACATTTCTAAAGTTTTAAAATAGCTATGAAGGAATTGGGGATAGGTGTCATCTTCCATGAGATGTAATGAAATCCTTGTAGGAGAGAGAGAGAGAGATCTGACTCTCTCTCTTGACTTATTCTCTCACAAAGTCAACGAAATAAGAAAGAGAAGGATGTGTACAGAAGAACTCAATTTGTGGGGTTGGTAATTTCCTATCGCTACAAATCGCATTCTGTTGTACATATAAATTATCTCCTCAAATATGTCATCACACACACACACACACACACACACACGGGGGTGGGGTGTAACAATACTAAGGTATTTGTTTACAATATAGAAAATACATAAGTCTTCTTGGAAGTATATGTCTATTACACCTTTAGAGAGAGCATAAGTCCTTCAAAGTGCCTACTATCGCATTGGCGTCATGAAAACAAGCGGACTTCAAATCCGAAGGCCATTCATAACCTGGGCTGGTGTCTATAATCTCATCGCAGGCCATTCATAACCTGGGCTGGTGTCTATAATCTCATCATAGAACTCTCCTCACAACCGACTTTGAGTCTCCTGCCAACTTGTAAGCATACAACAACTCCCCTTTCCGCTCCTCGCTTTCCTCTTTTTTACCTTCTCATTCAATACAACGTCTAGCCTCCCCCATATTTTGTACAAAAACTTAGCTTGTAAAAGAGTTATGTGATTCAATGAAACTTTAAAAAAATCTAGAAATATTCACCAATTCTACTGAGTCCAATTCAAGCAACCAAGTCCGTAACATATCCTCTTAGAAGGACTTTCCTTTCATGAGTCCATAAAGAAGGGATCTAAGACAGAATTGTAGTTCCTAGAATGTACCCGGGTAGTAATCAGCCATAAGAAGTAGCCAAAAGAGGAGAGTGAGGGAAGGAAAGTGAGCTACCACTTCTCTTAGTTTAACACCCTCTTGGAGGTAGTCCTTTCCTCAATTACTTTATGTCAAACATTTCAATTTATGTCAAATCTTTATATCACTTCCAGAATTGTGTATAATTTAAATCGTGGATCACTTTCCTTCAATTTTGCACTCACTTTTTTCAAGATTTGTACATCAATCCTGTCCCATTTTTTGCAGACCTCTCTCTCCTTTTTTTTTTGCATAGAGAGAGAGAGAGAGAGAGAGAGAGCTGGGATTGAGAGAGTAGGGAGTTGAGAGAGAGAATTGAGAGTTGACAGTTGAGACAGTAGGGAGTTGAGAGAGAGCTAAGAGCTGAGAGAGAGAGAGAGAGAGAGAGAGAGAGAGAGAGAGAGATTGGTATATATCACATGGATCAGGACACAATTATTGCAAAAAATGGCACGCCAAGAAGGTGTACAAAAGAATACAATTTGGAGGGTTGGGTAGTTTCCAAACCTCCAAATCGCATTCTTTTGTACACTTATTTCTGGTGAGGGTCTACACAAAAGTGTACAAAAGAATGCTAGAGAGAGAGAGAGGGCTGGGAGTGTGAGGGGAGGGGGAGGGGGAGGGGGAGAGAGAGGGAGTAGAGAACTGTAGAGAGAGAGAGAGAGAGAGAGAGAGAGAACTTTAAGTGTGTGTGTGTGTGTGTGTGTGTGTGAGAGAGAGAGAGAGAGAGAGAATGAACTTTAAGTGAGAGAAAACTGTGTGAGAGAGAGAGAGAGAGAGAGAGAGAGTAGAGAGAAAGAGAGAGAGAGAGAGAGGGAGGGAGAACTGAGAGAGAGAGAGAGAGAGAGACACACACACACACACACACACACAGAGGGAGGGAGGGAGAACTGAGAGAGAGAGAGAGAGAGAGAGAGAGAGAGAGAGAGAGAGAGAGAATACTTGGATTGTATAACTTTATGAAAATTGCCTTTTTGATTCAAGATAAAAAATTTAAAGGGATATTTCAATTTTTGGTGCAAGGTGCACTGGAACAATCGCCATTTTCGTCTTTGAAAAGGAAGTTACAGGGACAAGCTTTCCCTTATGAGGGAGAGGGAATTTCAAGCAAGATGGAGAGAAGAGATAAAATCGAGCTAGCAAGTATTCAAGGCATGTCTTTTTTACAAAAGACAGTCCCATTCAAGGGGAAGACATCAAAAGAAGACCAGAAGCCTACAAATTTATTACTTTTTTATTTTCTTTAGAAGTGTGATGTGAGCAACAGGACTACCATCTCTTTTATGAGATGTGGAACAAGGAGCTCGATTAAGCTCCTTTGAAGACTCAGAAAGATTTTTTAGCAAAGGAGCTAGCAGAATTTCAGAAGATTTCAGAGAATCAAAAGGTGATTATATTACGCAAGTTGTATGTTCATGCCAAGGATTTCATTACAGACAAAAAGATATGGATTCCCATCACTAGGAGGTTTGATAGCTTTCCAAAAAATATAAAGTGGTTTGCAATATTCATAGGGAAGGATGCAGGCTCATTGAGGAAAGCCTTGCTTTTTTTATGTTTTTAAATCTTTGTCATGAAGGTACTGAAGACATGCCACAGGCAAGTAAGAAAGATCCTAGGTAAGATCCTTGGGAAGAACCCGATATTGAAGAAAAAGACAAAAATATAGAAGAGGCTCAGGAACCAGAGGAGGAGGATATTAATCTTGAGGGAGAGAGCAAGGAGGTTTTTTAGCCTTGAAGTCAGAAATAGTAAATGGAGCTATGTCTACAGAAGGACTGGATTTTGAGACATGTAGTCTAGCTATACCTGTCCTTCCTTTCTTCACTATTCAAGGTCGAGAGTATTATCTTCTGTTAGATATATGCATCATCTTTGACCTTAGAGAAGATTATGCCTTGGCCTTAATTGCTCAACTTTATAGTGTTGATAAGGAGATTGGAATTGAAGATGATGAATTAATGGTCCTAGAAGATACATTTAACCCCAAGGAGGCACTCTCAATGTGCTTTCAAAAAGCTGCAGGATAAGGAGGACATGGATGTTGAGACTTTCAATAAGATCAAAATGCAAAAGGTGGAGGAGCATATGAATATTCAGCCAAAGGTGAAGGAGCAAAGGAAAACACAAAGTAGCTTGGAAAAGAAGCGTTGATCTTTGGACAAATAAAATTTTGGAGGACGATGAGAATATGAAGGTATGCTATCACTATTTTCTTTGCTAGATCTTTTTTATCATGACCTATGTACATATTCCTCATTACTTCTTTTTTGACATTGTAGCTCTATATTGAAGATGACAGTTTTTTGAGAAGGTCCATTAGGAGTCAAGAAAGGGGACTTAGACAGTTGTCTTTCCTTGCACACTACATGAACAAGCTATCCTCTGCCAAGATTTTGAGTTACCATAGACAATTAAGTAACGATAGAGAGACGGCTATCTACTTTTTTAAATGTTTGTCAAATTTCCTTGTGGGTACCAAGTAAATTGGCAGAACAACATGGTTATATTAATTGAGAAGTTATTTGCTTTTGACATTTTTGGGTATTGTCCAGGCGAATAGTGCTCAAGGGCAAGGTACTTTTTGGCATACACTGCTTATGCTTTAGCACTTGGAATCAAAGATCATAGACATTTAGAGGGTTATGGAAAGCATCATTTGATTAGGTTTAGAGAACCACTTCTACTAGATTCTAAGACTAAACAGATCGAAGGAGAGCAACTCAATATAAAAGAAGTACAAGAGTAACTCTAATATATTCTATTGTCAAAAGTTACAATGGACACAAAGTCCTACAAGAAACGATAGTCAACTCAGACTTTGTACTAAATTTTTTGAAAATTATTACAAAGTCTTTGTTTCATTGTTATAAATCTCCATAAGGTTTCCAACTCTATCAATCCACTTGTGATTCACAAAGACCTTTGACTGCCTCCACTCTGCATGTTTCTATGCAACTGTTAAATTGTCAAGGATCTGCCTTCTTTTCTTTGTGCCATATTGTACGCAAGTTTAACTTTTGATAATGCAACTTTTTCTAGATTTTCAACCTTTGAAGTATATCGCTAAAGAATTGCTTTGAATTTGGGATCAATTTTATCCCTATTAGGAGCTCATCTCCACCATTTAGGGTCCATGACATGGGCCGGCTCCTTGTAATAAAGGCATGGACATTTTGAATTACCTCCTTTGCTTATGGTAAACATGCATTTGAGGGTTTTGAGGTCCCTTGCCATATACCAATCAGCTTGGAAATCACCCTTGCCTTCATATAGGTTGTTACTGACACTCTTCAACTGTGATTCTACAGAATTGGAGATATTCCAACAATATCAACCATGGTGTAATAAAGAAATTGATATATACACATAAATGTATCAACCATGGTGTAATAAAGAAATTGATATATACACATAAACTGAATTTCTTAATGTAATACATAGATATGGCTAAGACCTAACTACAAATGTGTGAAAAAAATGTGCACACTTTTTAGATGCCAAGGAAATTCATAGAAAATTTTCCTTGCTTTAATGTTCCTTGGACCCTTTGGAGATGGGAGATTGTGGTCCACACCTAAAAAGAGTCATAGTGTGTGTGTGTGTGTGTGTGTGTGTGTCTGCACATGTGCGTGTGCATGTGTGGGTGCAAGTGCATATGCACTTGAGCATGCATACTTACATGCATGTGCACATGTGTGTGTGTGTGTGTGTGTGTGTGTGTGTGTGTGTGCAAGTGCACGCATGTTGGAGGCTTATCCCAACAAAAGAAAGTGTTTTGGGGGGTGGGTTAAGGATGGTGTGCAAGGAGGGATCCAAAAAAAGCTTACAGACTTTGATCAACTCCCAAAAAAGCTTTTGACCAAAAGCACACAAAAAGACTTCCCCCAAAATAAATCACACACCAAAATAATCAATATCAAAATTAGGGTTTTTATACTTGAGCAATTGTCTTGATAGGTTTTTTGAATTCTACACTATTTGAAAAAATATATAAATATTGAGCTTCTCATATCAAGCAAGTCTAGTGAAAGTACAAAAAGAAATCCAATAAGAAAGCTAATAATTAGGGGTTTTATTTTGGTAGAATATGAGGCCATACCAAATAAGTCACTGAGAACTAAATAGTTGCCTTATATTCTAAAATAATCCCAGAGACCTTGGAATCATCCAAAACGTGAACTAAAAGTTAATAGTTTATTTTTAGATGTATCTTGCTCTGTAATAATATTGAATTGCCATCATGTATTTAGCAAATTCTTAGGGAGACTCAAAAGAAAGCGTCGGTATGCTAGGGCTTCATTCTTTCAACCATGCAATTGGAGGACACTTTTTGCAAAAAAATACCCTCTAGTTTTGTTCTTTAAAAAAAAAACTAGAGATTAGGGATAGTTGCATGGTTTTGAATGAAGGCCCTTTAATATTTTTTTTGTTTTGAAAACAATGAGTCTGACTGTTGATATGGGTGAGGCAAGAGTCATCAATCTCATTGATAGTTGGATCAATGGTAGCTCGAAAGTCATGCAATCTCATCAATAGTTGGATCAATGGTAGCTCCAAAGTCAAATGACATCTATAGAGTGTATTATCCTCTTGCAAATGAGTCTCTTCTAACACATCATTCAGAGTAAGATATTCCTGATCTTGAATAGTGATTGAACCTTATGAGGTAGCATCCTTGATGCTTCATGAGGCTAAAGCATGTAATCTCATTGATAGTTGGATCAATGGTAGCTCTAAAGTCAACGACATCTATAGAGTGCATTACACTCTTGCATACCCATTTCTTCTAACACATCATTCAAGGTAAGATATTCCTCATCCTAAATAGTGATTGGATTTGATGATGCCAAGTGTGACCTTCTTGATGCTTCATTAGGATCATAGGTTGACAATTAAGAAGCATGACTTGGATATGCTATTCAGATGCTCATGCTCCTCGCTGTGTAGGTTTAGAATATGTTCCACATTCTCTAGTGCTAGGTTGACTTTGTCTGCTCAACCTCTTGTGGATGCAAATGGATCCTTAGGCTCTTGTTCAACATCCTCCTAAAATGTACTTGTGGTGAGAAATTTGGCAAGGGTTGCATCTTGCTCTATCGAACTTAGGGGGGAAGAGGCAATGTTTTTTAGGGGGATAAAGTACTCAAGAAGAGAGAGAGAGAGAGAGAGAGAGAGAGAGACACTGTGTTCCCAAAACCTGAGTAGGCAGGTCTACTGCTCGGGAGAAATGACTCACTCGCTCGCCACCTTTCGTCACCTTCATGGTTGTGAAGTTGTAGATTCCTCACTCGATGGTACTATCTTCAAGTCTCAAGGGTACCACTTGACATATACCCGTTGGCCGAGCAGTATCTCTGTGTATAGTGAGAGGAACTTGGGCAAACTATCTTAGCTGCTCCTCATTCACCTTAGATCTATAGTGACGTCTCTCTCCATCAAAAGCATGCCTGTCTTCATGACAATGGATTCTTTGTCACCAACTATAGTCGGTCTTGTTGCTTCATGCCTTTTTGGACATACTCCTTCGGGGATGATAGTTGATTGTCATCGAAGATGTTCTCGTCGCTCTTGGAGTTGGTCTTTGTATTCATTCTATTGTTCTACCGAGGTAATGGCCATCTATTTGAAATCCAAACTCGTGGTAGATGAGTGCTGAAAATGCATCATAATAAGAGACTTGAACAAAAGAGGGTCAGTTGTTTGTTCATTATCATTGGATCAAATCAGCTTGATACAACCAAGGTGCCTTAGCTTGCAATAAATACTCCCTAACCTAGCTCTTCAAGTTAGACGAAGAGAACTCAGCACACTGCTCTCTTATTCTCTCCCTCACTTGTTACAATTGGATTTCTACCTAAAGAACCACCTTCTATTTCAGTGTGCACTTGGTGCGCGAACCGCTACTCGATTATTGGTCAACTTGCCATGATCAACTGTATCTCTTGCCGCGAAATGGGTGCTTAACCGTCTCTATTGCTCCTTGCTCCTAATTGAGGTCGATGCTTAGTGACCACGTACTAGTTAGCCTAACCCGAGGCTAATAACAACACAACTTGAAAGCTCCTGATTTAGTGTTATACCTATTAAGGACCCCACATGGCCAATGAGGGTCCATTCAAGACAACTATGGCTAATAGCTAGATGGTCGTGTGCTTTAAGTGCCCAGCACCTCAATTCCTTAGAGATTCTCCATATAAGGACAACTAACCAGTTCCATCAGCACCTGCTTCAAATGCACCCATGCCATTGTGCTCAGGGTGTGGGATGGACCATTTGTATAAGGGTTGTCCTATGAGGTAGCCTTCCTCTTTAGCTATAGACCCTAAGGCCCCTATTAACTTGCTAAGTGTTGAAGGCAACCAAGTGTCTTTTGCCTTCTTAAACATCTACACTAGATTGCAAGCGAAAGGCCTTTAACCAGGGACTCCACAAGCAAGCCAAACGGGACAAGGCCAGTTCATCTCATCCTTTGGAGAGGACCAAAGCCACATGTGCAAGTACTAAGAATGCAACGAGGATATGCAAGGGCCAAGATGAAGTGATTATTCAAGATGGATTTGATGAGGTGACCGCCACTTTGGCCACATCCTCATCTTCAAGCAAGGCCTCCTCGTGATATGGTAAGTCACTTCTACCTCAACCCAAGGGTTCTTCGGACGTGACATGCCTCTTTCACTTTCTTCCCATTGCCACCATAAAGGATGAATTTGTTTTTATTTCTTTCATAAAGGATATTTGTGTGGTTGTCGACAATATGATCAAATAATTGAACATGATTTAATTAGCCAAGGCGAAAAGGTTAAGATGAAGTGGGGAGGATATGCTAATGGGACATAATCTTCCTATACTACATGTAATGGTTTGATTGTCATGTAATGGTTTGATTGTCATGGTGGCTTTTGTTTATGAGAATGAAGAAAATATAAAAAATCAGTTGACATGTGAAGTGAAGAAGACACCCCACTTGCACCTGATAAATGCTCATAAAAGAAGAACAAGTCCCACATTATAGGGGTTATTCAATCATTCTACCACAAGGAGCATTATGTTGTGGATGTATTTGGTGGTGGCATTTTGATCAAGCAAGCCATTAATTCAAAATGCCAATGCATTTCACTTGTTGCCTAGGAAGAGGAGGTGGATGCATTGGATGCAATATGCATGATAACCATTGACAAGAATGAGTACTTGCAATCGTGGTTAGGCTTGGATGCAAAACAATTTGAACCTACTAAAAATGTTGCACAATTACAAAGTCTTCATCACATGAATTTCGCAAAAAACTATGTTGCACTTCTGATTACTAGACAAGACCTTGAATCTATGATGAGGGAACTGCAAGAAATCAATTAATAAGATTTATCATCATCTATTGGAATGCACAACATTTTGTTCCTCATCATCTATTTGCATGCACTATATTGTTCTAGAAAAGTGGATTTCCATGGAGCCGCCTCGGGAATTCCCTCGATTACAAAAGAGGTGATAGCTCTTGAGAAATTAGGCCCAAATTGACCAGTGGTTGTTTTGGAGTTCATGGCTTTCTTCATGTAGATCACTAAGATAGAGCCATGAGTGGCAAAACAAGTGCATGGTATATTTGCATTGAGCAGCTCTTGTTGCTCAAGAGATGATGTCCTTCCACAGCACATCTTGGGATTGAGACCCAATTGACCATGTAATGGCTTTGGAGCTTTGCCAGAAGCTCCAAATTGACCAAATGGTTGATTTGGACCTAAACATGTAACACTTGATCTACAAGGATATAGTCTATGGAGCACTTGGCTATGGTTTTGGAGCAACCACTTCCATCATCCTCTTCCACAATACCTCCACTTTTTTCATCCATCCCCTATCTCCCCCGCTCAAGGTAGCCATCCTTTTCCCCTCCGCCATCTCTCTATCTCTCTCTACACCCCATCTCCCCTTTTACGCCTCCATCTCTACCTCCCATCTTCTCCACCACCCCCCATCTCCTCCACCCCCCATCTCCATCACCCTCCATTCCACTATCTCTCTACCTCTCTCTATCCCCCACCCCCTCCACTCCACCATCTCTCTATCTCTCTCTATCCCCCACCTCCTCCACCCCCCATCTCCATCACCCTCCACTCCACTATCTCTCTACCTCTCTCTACACCCCATCTCCCCTTTTTCTCCTCCCCCCCCCTTTTCCTTCCCCTCTCCACCTCCACCTCCACCCCCGTCTCCACCATCTCTCTACACCCCATCTCCCCCTCCACCTCCACCTCCACCACCACCCCCTTTTCCCCTCTCCCACCCCCATCTCCTCCCCCGCCACCTCCAAGCCCCCCCATCTCCACCACCCCCCTTCCCTCTTCTCCCCCCATCTTTCCCCCCCCCTCTCCACCCCCCATTTCCTCCCCCCCTCCACCTCCACCCCCCCCATCTCCTCCCCCTCCCCCTCCACCCCCCTCTTCTCCACCACCCCCCATCCCTCTCCCCCCCTCTATCTTTCCCCCCTCCCCCTCCACTTCCACCCCCCCATCTTCACGTTCACCCCCCATCTCCTCCCCCTCCACCCCCCTCCCAGCCTCTTCTCTCTCTCTCTCTCTCTCTCTCTCTCTCTCTCTCTCTCTCTCTCTCTCTCTCTCTCTCTCTCTCTCTCTCTCTCCAAAGCCCTTAGGGGCCTTGGCTTGGTTGCCCGTGCGCCAGCCAGACGCGGAGCTGTGCGCCATGCGGTGATGCCTATGCGGCAATGCCAACAATGATTGCGACGATGCCCACTTGCGCGACGCCTGTGCACTGATGACGCCCGCCAGTCCCAACCAACCTCCTAGATAGGCCCTCCATTAATACAACCCCCCCCCGACCCCCCTGCCCCGATCGTTTCACAAAATGCCTCCCCCCTCCTGCATCACAAAATGCCTCCCCCCTCCTGCATCTCTGACGCTCCCCCCCCCCCAAAAAAAAACCTCAACCGCCGCCGCTGATGCCCCCCCTCAGGAAAGGGAAAAAAAGGAAAAAAAGAAAGAAAAAAGAAAACAAAAAGGGTTAAACTAACCCTAAAAAACTAATCGTAGTTAGGCTAGTTGAACTTAGGTTAGGCTAATTGACCACCGGTTAGGTTAGTTACCCCTAGGTTAGGTTAATCGACCATAGTATCAGATTAAGTTAGCTGTCTATCAATTAGTAACTAACTTTAGTTAGTTAGCCTACTATAGTCACACTAACTGATATAGTTGGATAACTAGGTTAGGCTAAGGACCAGTTATAATAACTGAGTCTCAACTAACTAGCAGTTCGCTCATAACCCTAGTTAGGTCAAAGATCTAAGACCATTCACACTTCTAGCCAATCCCACACCATTTAGGCGTCCATAACGCTCATCAATTTGCACCCTCATGTGGGCCTCTTTTTCACACTATTTCGCTCATAAGATTCCACCATGACCTCCGTTTGGCAAACCGTCTGCACCGGCACATTTTTCCACTCATGTGGAACAATCCTAGGCACATTTTTAACACGACGGTCCCTATGACACTAACGCATCTCTAACCCCCTAACAATTTTCAAGTCTTTTTACCATCGTTTTCAAACTCGGTAGTCGCCATTATGTAGGCACGGATTTCAACTCGTTGATTGCATATTTTTTGCCATTATCAGGTTATGAAGGTCAAAATCAATTGAAAATTTCAAAGTCAAAGGCACTCACTTAAAGGATACACTTAAGCATTATGTATGCACCTCAGATTTGGATGAAGACTAGCCCCTGCATACTTTCACAAGCTTTCTTCGGCCCTCAACGCTCTTCAAGAATTCAACCTCTCACCGTCAACAAGCAACATGGAGGAAATAACAATTGAAGAAGCACTAAGTAGCGACGATGAAAATTCTTTAGAACACCTTAAAGAACAACGCAACCGCAACAACAACAATGGTAGATGACACTTTGGTAAATTGGAAATGCCAAAATACAATGGACGAGGGGACCCCCCCAGGTTCCTTCAACTCTTCGACACAACATGTTGTGCTGGAGGCGACTAGTCAAATGAAACCAAAGCCGCTTGGTTCCCGATGGCCCTAACCGATGAGGCTTCGAAATGGTACTTGGACCTTTTCGTAGACGAAAGAGCCACATGGGCACTGCTATTTAACCTGTTCAAAAGAAGATTCCAAACAGAAAGGCTGCAAGATGACCCCCCGCATTACAACTCAGCAATATAGATATGCACAAGAAAGAAAAGGTTCGAACATACCTGGGAAGAATGAAAAGATTAATAGCAAAATGTGATCCCCATCCGGATGAAAAGTATTTCATAGCATGGTTCATCTTTGGCTTGAAAAATTCCATTCACAAGGACATGAAAAAAGTCAGTAGCTATGCACATTTCAGCGATGCTCATGAAGCTACAATTGACATTGAGGACAGCATGACAGATTCTGATAGCGACAGTGATGGCTATAAATCAAGTCAATGCGACAGGAAATCTTCAAAGAAGGGAAGCATTTCCAACAAAGATCGCACCACCGAGGACAGAGTGGAAGCCATGGCCCTAAGAGTAAAAGATGAAATGATGCAAGCCATCGAGCAAAAACTACATGTCTCTCAGCCACCATAGTACCCACGGAGAGAAAATGTTTGGTGCCCACATTGTATGGCCAACCATACAGCCAATGAATGCCCAATCATAAGGAATAGACTAAACCCACCAGAAGTGGCTCAGCCCCCACGGTTATGGTGTCACATTTGCAATGTTGCAAGGCATTATGTAAATACTTGTTTCTACAATATGAGGGTAGCACAGCCCCCGCTCCAACAATACCAATAGCCGCCAATCCCAATGTACAGACAACTAGCACTAGCTCCTAATGCACAAGTGTTGCATCTCAATCCACTCCCGATGAGAACATAAGTGCCTCAACTAATGAGGAATCCCAATCCTCTGCAATATCCATGGGCTCCCAATCTTACTCCAATAGTTCCGGTGCAACAACTCCAATCTGAAGAGCTAGAACCTCACTATGAGTATGAAACAGAATACCCTATGTACTACATGGATGGTGCCAAAGGACTCATCCCAGTGTATGCTAATCAAGTAAGGCCCACCACGTATCGAACACCCATCAAGTGTTTTGGTTGTGGAGAAAACCACCGCATAGCAGAATGCCCACACAAGGGTAACCCCACTTCATGGGCATGCTTGCATGACCCCACTTCATGGGCATGCTTGCATGGATTGACCACTAAGAACAAAGCCTCAACCAACCACGGAAGTCAAACCTGATGTACCCCTAGGAATGATAAGTGTGCAAAATCACAGTGTGGCAACACAAAGTGTGGTGTCACAGCTAGTCTTGATCGTAACAAGATAGCAAAAAGAAGCGGCACAGCAAAAACTCCTTTTCGCTTAAAAAGCAAAGAGCCTCTGGCAAAACAAGCCATGCCAATCCCACAACATAGTGAGATCATGCCTAGCACGTCCATGGAAAGTGCCACCTAAGGAGCCAAGGAAGCATGCCCCAATGCTGAAATTGAAAAGACACGCTACCAAGCCTTGAAGCAATGGGTTCAACAAGAACAAGAAAATTAAGACACTTCTTTCACTATAGCCTCCAGTCATGCATCCCTTGTACCTACCAATGCACTAAAGCCCATAGAAGGGGATACACAAAGTGACATCAACAATTGATAGACAATTGTAAAATAACACATCTAATGTTGCCAGATGTGGATGCCCAAATGATACAACTAGAAGTACCAATCTGGGATGATGAATCAGAAGTAGTGGAAATGCCAGTCTTTATGACAGGTGTCGAATGGGACAGTGACCCTGAAGAGTCCAGAATAGAAGGCTACGGTGCCGACATAGAGTGGGATTTGGAAATAGAAGCTGATAATGCATCCTTGAAAGGCCAAGTATTTGACAATGACTTGGCAATCCTATAGGCACTCATGGCCATTGAATACCCCAAGATCGACCCTCCATCACAATCCAAAAGCAATCGGTCCAAGAAAAAAAAGGAGGGTGTATAGCGCCAAAAGGCCAAGATAGAGCACTTCAACGAATTCAAAAGTATGCAAACCAAAGTGGTTGAATTGTACTTAACTAAGCCCACAAAAGCACCTGAGTCCCCAAATTTTAAATAGGATCCTAAAGGGCTTAAAGGTGTTTGTATGGCTGAAGAACCACTCCTTGGGATTGAGACTCCTACTAAAAATCCATCACTAGTCTCACAAAGCAAAAAGCTTAGAAAGTTCAAACCCAATGTGAGAACGAAGAGTGAAATGGTGAATAGCAAACAAAAAGAAGAACAAGGAAACACATGTGAATTGGGCCAAATATCTTTCAGTGGAGTTAGCAGCAGCTAAGCGAGCACCTCAAAATGCCATGAAAGCGTAAGGGAAGTTCCCAATTACTTCAAAAACTACACTAGAGGAGAAGCAACAATAGCAATGCCTAGGCCAGTCAGGGAACCAAAGCTCAAAGAAATAGAGAATATATAATGAGGATACCCTAGTTTATGAAGGACCAGCCAAGACAAGGAAACTGAATCTTGCCTTGGACGAAGAAGAAGAAAAGCCGGTATACATCGGCGAATAGCTCACTCTAGAAGAAGAAAAAGAATTGAAAGCATTGCTAATGTAATATAGAGATTGCATGGCTTGGTTCTACAAAGAAATTAAAGGGATTTCCCCAGAAGTTGCAGTACATACCATACCAATAAGGGAAGGATCCAAACCAAAGGTATGTGGACCTTACAGGACAAATCCCAAGTATGGCACCCATGTCTATGAAGAACTAGAAAAATTACTAGAGGCTGGTTTCATTTATGAGATCGAGCATACCAATTGGGTATCACCAATTGTGATTGTTCCTAAGAAAAACAAAAAGCTCAGAATATGTGTGAATCTCAAGAACGTCAATGCAGCAACAATCAACGATCATTATCCCCTACCATTGACTGAAACAGTTTTAGAAAGGGTAGCGAGATTTGAAGTGTATAGCTTCTTGGATGGGTTCAGTGGGTACAACCAAGTACAAATTACACCTCAAGATCAGGCAAAGACAATGTTTGCCATAGAGTGGGACATTCTTGCATACAGATTCATGCCATTTGGCTTATGCAGTGCCCCATCTACTTTTCAAAAGGTAGTGTACACCGCCTTCAAGGAATTTCTCAACAAGTTTCTACAAGTCTTCCTCGACGACTTGTGCGTACACTCAGGAAAAAAGGATCACTTGAAATACCTTGAAGAAGTGCTTAAAAAATGTAGGGAGTATGGCATCTCTTTGAATCCTCTAAAATGTCAATTCTTGGTCACACACAGAGTAGCCTTGGGATGCAGAGTCTCTCGACATGGGATTGCAACTAACATGGACAAAATAAAGATCATCATGGAACTTCCCCCCTGCTAAATGCCAAGGGAATTCAAGTCTTCATGGGACATGCCGGATATTATAGAAGATTCATACTGAGGTATGCCATGATTGTAAGGCCCTTATATAAGCTCCTTGCCAACTTCATCTGGACAGACGAATGCAAATAAGCATTCAAAACCCTTAAGTGGAGATTGATCACAACCTCTATTCTAATGGTCCCAAATTGGGACATAGACTTTCATGTACATATTGACGGTTCCATTATACAGTAGGGAGTGTGTTATGTCAACCTGGCAAACACAACAAAGACTACCCAGTATACTTTGCAAGCAGGCAGCTAAATGATGTAGAGGTGAATTACACCACAATAGAAAGAGAAGCCTTGTCAATGATCTACAGCGTGAAGAAATTTCGACACTATCTATTGGCTACTAACTTTATCTTCTACACAAATCATCAAGCCCTATTATATCTTGTCAATTGGCCATGTACCACAGGCCGGATCACTCGATGGCTTCTACTGCTACAAGAATTCAATTTCAAAATTGTGGTGAGAAAAGGAGCTCAACATTTCGTTGCCGATCACATGTCACGATTAAGGATAGGAGAAGAATGGAAGGAATAGAAGATGACCTACCAGATGCTGCATTATTTCAAATAGATGATGTGCCTGATTGGTGTGCAGACATCATTGGGTACTTAATGGTAGGAAGACCACCTCCTGAAATGAAAGCAGTGATGCTTGGAAACTAATTCTAAAATCTACACCCTATCAACTCATTGCAAAACAACTATACAAGATGGGCAAGGACCAGGTTTTAAGGAGAGGTGTGATGCCACATGAGATCATGACATTCCTCAGTGAACACATGAAGGCATTGCAAGTGGACATTTCCAAGGGGAAGCAACAGCAAGAAAAGTCTTTCTTGCGGAATACTGGTGGCCAACACTTTGGTCAGATGCTTATGAATACGTCAAAAACTGTGATGTATGCCAACGATCTTCTAAACCAAAATAGAAAGACTTCAATCCCCTAACAATAGTCGTTGTACAAAAACCCTTTGAAAAATGGGGGATTGATTTTGTGGGTCCCATCCATCTAGCAGCAAAAGGAGCACAGGCACACTACAACCTTTACCAAGTGGGCTGAAGCTAAAGCCATCAAAAAGGCAGATGCCAGAAGCACAGCAAGGTTCTTGTACAAGAATGTAATCACCCGATTTGGATGTCCCATTGAAATTGTGTTGGATATAGGCACACATTTTGTCAATGAGGTCATCCAAGAACTCTTGTTTGGCTTTATGGTGATCCATAGAAAGAGCACACCTTACTACCCCCAAAGGAATGGACAAAGCCGAATCCACCAACAAAATTCTATGTATTGTCCTCACCAAGGTAGTAGAACCAAAGCATTCTGATTAGGCAGAGAAACTAAATGCAGCCTTATGGGTGTACAGAACCATGCTCAAGGTCAGTATACGAAATACACCTTTTCAATTGTACAGCCTTGAAGCTGTGGTCTCACTAGAATTTGTTATTATACCTAGTTTACACATAGCTGTATAAGAATGTATGGGAGATCATGCATGGCTGAAGACTCTACTACTTAGAGAAGCATACAAAGACAAGATTAGTTGCCTACCATGCCATGACAACAGAAAAATGAAGAAGAAAAGCATGGTTTTATAGAAACCTCAAAGACAAAGACATCAAGGAAGGTGGCCTAGTTCTACTGTACAATACCAAAGTCCATAACGGTAAGCTCAAATTTCTAGGTCAAGGACCTTATAGAGTCAAAAAAATGAATCCCATCGGAGCTGTGCTGCCAGAAACACTGGATGGAGTCCAGTTTACAACAACAATAAACAGGACCCAACTGAAGCGCTACTACATCAACATGTAAACCATTCGTGACAATATTGAAGATTTGGGGATCCCAAATCTTCCATAGTTAGGACCAGATTATTTCATGAGAGCACTCACTAGCATATGTATGCCTTTGCACATATAGGTAGTTTCAGTCGATTTCAACCTAGGGCTCAGAGGTGATGATTGAGTCCTAGCTGCCCTATGATTCCCTTAGCAAATTAAGCATATAGGAGGAATGCCCACCTCACTAGTCATGCATAGCACACCCACATGTTTCGAGCACCCCACAAATAAATTGCACAAATAAAAGCCCTAAGAGATACTTGTTTTGATCCACACACATGACACCCTCATGTCACAAAAAGAGTAAAATGCATTAGCCACTTACAAAAGAAACATGCACTCTTAGCACATGGTACTATATTGGGACTGTCAAATTGGGACTTGATTCATGTGTGCAATGCTAGGGTGAAGACAGTCCAATAAGATGGAAAAAAGGCCTACAACGCCACGACAAAGTGACACCATGCCAAACGGCCCAAGCCTCAATCTCAACAACCCTCCTCAAATCACCAACTTGAAGGACACAGTTCAAAATCACCAACCCAGAGGTCAGCACCAAAACGACCACGGCTAGTGGTTCTGGACAGTGATACTGATGAGCAAATAAATGCAACATGCCAAGAAGAAATGCCACAGAACCAAGCGATACTAGAGGCAGGAGAAATTGAGCCAGAGCAATTGACTATGCAGGATGTAGGTGCAGAACACCTTGAGGACCAGACCAACAAAGAGCTAGCAATAGATGGAACAATACAACTTGTATGGCCATGAGTCTCAATGTTCACCATGTCACCCAATGCTTACAACTTCTTGTAGTCAAAGGGACTAGGTAGTCTTTTTGAGAAGCTAAAATCCTTCTTACCAACACCTGCTATGACATAATACATTTGTCAATTCATAACATCATATAAAAGCAGAGAGTTGGAGAAATATAAGTATGGCACAGTAACATATAAAGAAAAGCCCTTACAGATCTACCTCAGTAGATCCACTATGTAGGAGGCTTTCTCATTTCCAAAGGCACAAGAAGAATATCCAAAGAAACATTTGGATGCAAGATTCTCTGAAATTCAGGATTTATTCCCACCTAACACAAATTCACAAAGCGGGGGAATACACATGATATGATTCTAGACCCCATATGCAAAGAGGCAACTAAGTTTTTGGCTGACATTTTCAATCATACAAGAGTGAGAAAAAACTATATGTCAGTAAAATTGCAAGATTGGGCTCAACACATATCCTTGCTGCTACTAACCAATTATGTATCCACTACCCATAATGGCAAAAGCTACATTGCCCATCTATTGGCCATAATAATTGGGTTTGCAATTGAGTAAGAGGATGACTCTACACCTCTCTCAACACAAGATATAGAGGACTTTGAAACATTGATATTATCGCCAGAATGGGAATTAGACCCTCCACCTACTCTCAATGTGGATAGCATGGAAGGGCAACAATCTGAACAGACTCCAGAGAATGACAATGTGGAACTCTGCCAAAGAATATTACAACTCAGTTTAGTCTTGCTCCCATAATAGAAACACTCGAGCATGGAAATCCAAGAGGATACCATTCCACATAATGACTTTGCAAGAGAGCCAAATAGCATGCCTCTCAAGGAATCACAAGTCACCAATGTTGAATGACTCCATAACTCTAGAGTCACGACCCCCAAATGTCTCTAGTGGCACCATATAGCAGACTGCTATTCAAGAAATAGATCAACATTCCACATGGGCACATGGGAGTCAATTGTATGTCCAATACAAGCAAGGCCATAGCACATTCCAAATCATAGAACATCACAACCAACAGTTATAACAATGGTCTCAATTATTTGCTACCATGGCATCAGATGAGTAGGAAAGAGAAATGGAAAGATAGATAAGATGCTTAACTAGCCTTTGAAAAGAAGCCTTGGGAATACACATTCCCATGGCTTTCTGGGCCCTTCTTATCTCCACTGACCTTTTGTGTAAATCTTTTCTTTTTTGCTTGTTTGAGAAGATGCATTGGCTTTCCTTTTCTTGGATGCGTGTCTCGTCCTTTTAAAGCTGCCAATTTTGCTATGGGTGGACCCTTGTTCATCTTCTTGGCAGTAGCCTTCATTTTGGCCTTTGTAATTGATGCTAAACTGCACATTGAAGAACATAAAAAATAAGTCCTAAGTCCTCTCTCTCTCTCTCTCTCTCTCTCTCTCTCTCTCTCTCTCTCTCTCTCTCTCTCATGAAAGGTAATGCTTCACAGTTCCTGTGGCTTTAGTTCCTCGCTCCTACTTCAAATCACTACTACTGTTAACCAACACTCATCCTTCGAATCACTGCTATTGCTATAATAAAATCTCTTGTATAGCCTACTCCTCCTCTCTAGTCTCTCTCTCTCTCTCTCTCTCTCTCTCTCTCTCTCTCTCTCTCTCTTTGCACACTAGAGAATGTACAAAAGAAAGCGATATGGAGGGTTAGAAATTTCCCAACTCTCCATATCGCATTCTTAATTTCCAACTCTCCATATCGCTTTCTTATGTACACCTGTTCCTTTTTGCTCTCTAGCTTATAATTTGATCTCTCCCTCTCTCTCCCTCTCCCTCTCCCTCTCTCTCTCTCTCTGCACACCAGAGAGTGTACAAAAGAAAGCGATATGAAGGGTTGGAAATTTCCCAACCCTCCATATCACATTCTTTTGTACATCTGTTCCAAGTTTGTGCTATCTAGCTTATAATTTGACCTCTCTCTCTCTCTCTCTCTCTCTCTCTCTCTCTCTACACACCATAGAGTGTACAAAAGAAAGCGATATGGAGGGTTGAAATTTTCCCAACCCTCCATATCACATTCTTTTGCACACTTGTTTTTGGAGAGAGAGAGAGAGAGAGAGAGAGAGAGAGAGAGAGAGAGAGAGAGAACTTAGTGCAATAGATGGGAGCAACCTAGGTGTGAATGGCAACGACTGGTCCTAGTGCAAATGGCAAATGGAGGTGAGCAAGGTACGATAGTGAGAATAGATGTTTGAGGAAGTTGACAGATAGCGAGAACGGGTGAGTGATGGAGCAATTTATGCTAATTTGGGAGTCGTACCCTATAAATAGCAAGTTTGCCTCAGTTTGCATGCAAATAAAATATTGTTAATGTTCATATGTGTGTATCAATGGACTGTTGTACGACACGTGTGATGTAAATATGTCTCAAAATTTGTGCCAATAGTAGATATAATAGTCTGTCCTCCCCAATGGATCCTCATCATTCATGCCCGACTTCCTATGACCATCACGCCATCACTCTTATGATTGTCTGTCTATCAATGAGCTCGTCACACCGTCTACCATTTGCCGTCAAGACCGTCTACCTTCACACACTAGCACCGCAATGGAGAAGGAGGAAAAAGTTTCCTCTCTCTTTCTCTCTCTCTCTCTCTCTCTCTCTCTCTCCATGAGGAAAATGTGTGTACAAAAGAACACGCTCTGAGCATTTGGGAATTTCCCAAACCTCAAAATCTTGTTCCTTTGTACACATTTCTAAAGTTTTAAAATAGCTATGAAGGAATTGGGGATAGGTGTCATCTTCCATGAGATGTAATGAAATCCTTGTAGGAGAGAGAGAGAGAGATCTGACTCTCTCTCTTGACTTATTCTCTCACAAAGTCAACGAAATAAGAAAGAGAAGGATGTGTACAGAAGAACTCAATTTGTGGGGTTGGTAATTTCCTATCGCTACAAATCGCATTCTGTTGTACATATAAATTATCTCCTCAAATATGTCATCACACACACACACACACACACACACACACACACACACACGGGGGTGGGGTGTAACAATACTAAGGTATTTGTTTACAATATAGAAAATACATAAGTCTTCTTGGAAGTATATGTCTATTACACCTTTAGAGAGAGCATAAGTCCTTCAAAGTGCCTACTATCGCATTGGCATCATGAAAACAAGCGGACTTCAAATCCGTAGGCCATTCATAACCTGGGCTGGTGTCTATAATCTCATCGCAGGCCATTCATAACCTGGGCTGGTGTCTATAATCTCATCATAGAACTTTCCTCACAACTGACTTTGAGTCTCCTGCCAACTTGTAAGCATACAACAACTCCCCTTTCCGCTCCTCGCTTTCCTCTTTTTTACCTTCTCATTCAATACAACGTCTAGCCTCCCCCATATTTTGTACAAAAACTTAGCTTGTAAAAGGGTTATGTGATTCAATGAAACTTTAAAAAAATCTAGAAATATTCACCAATTCTACTCAGTCCAATTCAAGCAACCAAGTCCGTAACATATCCTCTTAGAAGGACTTTCCTTTCATGAGTCCATAAAGAAGGGATCTAAGACAGAATTGTAGTTCCTAGAATGTACCCGGGTAGTAATCAGCCATCTATAGGAAGAAGAAGTAGCCAAAAGAGGAGAGTGAGGGAAGGAAAGTGAGCTACCACTTCTCTTAGTTTAACACCCTCTTGGAGGTAGTCCTTTCCTCAATTACTTTATGTCAAACATTTCAATTTATGTCAAATCTTTATATCACTTCCAGAATTGTGTATAATTTAAATCGTGGATCACTTTCCTTCAATTTTGCACTCACTTTTTTCAAGATTTGTACATCAATCCTGTCCCATTTTTTGCAGACCTCTCTCTCCTTTTTTTTTTGCATAGAGAGAGAGAGAGAGAGAGAGCTGGGATTGAGAGAGTAGGGAGTTGAGAGAGAGAATTGAGAGTTGACAGTTGAGACAGTAGGGAGCTGAGAGAGAGCTAAGAGCTGAGAGAGAGAGAGAGAGAGAGAGAGAGAGAGAGAGAGATTGGTATATATCACATGGATCAGGACACAATTATTGCAAAAAATGGCACGCCAAGAAGGTGTACAAAAGAACACAATTTGGAGGGTTGGGTAGTTTCCAAACCTCCAAATCGCATTCTTTTGTACACTTATTTCTGGTGAGGGTCTACACAAAAGTGTACAAAAGAATGCTAGAGAGAGAGAGAGAGCTGGGAGTGTGAGGGGAGGGGGAGGGGGAGGGGGAGAGAGAGGGAGTAGAGAACTGTAGAGAGAGAGAGAGAGAGAGAGAGAGAACTTTGAGTGTGTGTGTGTGTGTGTGTGTGAGAGAGAGAGAGAGAGAGAATGAACTTTAAGTGAGAAAACTGTGAGAGAGAGAGAGAGAGAGAGAGAGTAGAGAGAAAGAGAGAGAGAGAGAGAGGGAGGGAGAACTGAGAGAGAGAGAGAGAGACACACACACACTTACACACAGAGAGAGAGGGAGGGAGGGAGAACTAAGAGAGAGAGAGAGAGAGAGAGAGAGAGAGAGAGAGAGAGAATACTTGGATTGTATAACTTTATGAAAATTGCCTTTTTGATTCAAGATAAAAAATTTAAAGGGATATTTCAATTTTTGGTGCAAGGTGCACTGGAACAATCGCCATTTTCGTCTTTGAAAAGGAAGTTACAGGGACAAGCTTTCCCTTATGAGGGAGAGGGAATTTCAAGCAAGATGGAGAGAAGAGATAAAATCGAGCTAGCAAGTATTCAAGGCATGTCTTTTTTACAAAAGACAGTCCCATTCAAGGGGAAGACATCAAAAGAAGACCAGAAGCCTACAAATTTATTACTTTTTTATTTTCTTTAGAAGTGTGATGTGAGCAACAGGACTACCATCTCTTTTATGAGATGTGGAACAAGGAGCTCGATTAAGCTCCTTTGAAGACTCAGAAAGATTTTTTAGCAAAGGAGCTAGCAGAATTTCAGAAGATTTCAGAGAATCAAAAGGTGATTATATTAGGCAAGTTGTATGTTCATGCCAAGGATTTCATTACAGACAAAAAGATATGGATTCCCATCACTAGGAGGTTTGATAGCTTTCCAAAAAATATAAAGTGGTTTGCAATATTCATAGGGAAGGATGCAGGCTCATTGAGGAAAGCCTTGCTTTTTCTGTGTTTTTAAATCTTTGTCATGAAGGTACTGAAGACATGCCACAGGCAAGTAAGAAAGATCCTAGGTAAGATCCTTGGGAAGAACCTGATATTGAAGAAAAAGACAAAAATATAGAAGAGGCTCAGGAACCAGAGGAGGAGGATATAATATCTTGAGGGAGAGAGCAAGGAGGTTTTTTAGCCTTGAAGTCAGAAATAGTAAATGGAGCTATGTCTACAGAAGGACTGGATTTTGAGACATGTAGTCTAGCTATACCTGTCCTTCCTTTCTTTACTATTCAAGGTCGAGAGTATTATCTTCTGTTAGATATATGCATCATCTTTGACCTTAGAGAAGATTATGCCTTGGCCTTAATTGCTCAACTTTATAGTGTCGATAAGGAGATTGGGATTGAAGATGATGAATTAATGGTCCCAGAAGATACATTTAACCCCAAGGAGGCACTCTCAATGTGCTTTCAAAAAGCTGCAGGATAAGGAGGACATGGATGTTGAGACTTTCAATAAGATCAAAATGCAAAAGGTGGAGGAGCATATGAATATTCAGCCAAAGGTGAAGGAGCAAAGGAAAACACAAAGTAGCTTGGAAAAGAAGCGTTGATCTTTGGACAAATAAAATTTTGGAGGACGATGAGAATATGAAGGTATGCTATCACTATTTTCTTTGCTAGATCTTTTTTATCATGACCTATGTACATATTCCTCATTACTTCTTTTTTGACATTGTAGCTCTATATTGAAGATGACAGTTTTTTGAGAAGGTCCATTGGGAGTCAAGAAAGGGGACTTAGACAGTTGTCTTTCCTTGCACACTACATGAACAAGCTATCCTCTGCCAAGATTTTGAGTTACCATAGACAATTAAGTAACGATAGAGAGACAGCTATCTACTTTTTTAAATGTTTGTCAAATTTCCTTGTGGGTACCAAGTAAATTGGCAGAACAACATGGTTATATTAATTGAGAAGTTATTTGCTTTTGACATTTTTGGGTATTGTCCAGGCGAATAGTGCTCAAGGGCAAGGTACTTTTTGGCATACACTGCTTATGCTTTAGCACTTGGAATCAAAGATCATAGACATTTAGAGGGTTATGGAAAGCATCATTTGATTAGGTTTAGAGAACCACTTCTACTAGATTCTAAGACTAAACAGATCGAAGGAGAGCAACTCAATATAAAAGAAGTACAAGAGTAACTCTAATATATTCTATTGTCAAAAGTTACAATGGACACAAAGTCCTACAAGAAACGATAGTCAACTCAGACTTTGTACTAAATTTTTTGAAAATTATTACAAAGTCTTTATTTCATTGTTATAAATCTCCATAAGGTTTCCAACTCTATCAATCCACTTGTGATTCACAAAGACCTTTGACTGCCTCCACTCTGCATGTTTCTATGCAACTGTTAAATTGTCAAGGATCTGCCTTCTTTTCTTTGTGCCATATTGTACGCAAGTTTAACTTTTGATAATGCAACTTTTTCTAGATTTTCAACCTTTGAAGTATATCGCTAAAGAATTGCTTTGAATTTGGGATCAATCTTATCCCTATTAGGAGCTCATCTCCACCATTTAGGGTCCATGACATGGGCCGGCTCCTTGTAATAAAGGCATGGACATTTTGAATTACCTCCTTTGCTTATGGTGAACATGCATTTGAGGGTCTTGAGGTCCCTTGCCATATACCAATCAGCTTGGAAATCACCCTTGCCTTCATATAGGTTGTTACTGACACTCTTCAAATGTGATTCTGTAGAATTGGAGATATTCCAACAATATCAACCATGGTGTAATAAAGAAATTGATATATACACATAAATGTATCTACGATTTATGTGTATAAACTGAATTTCTTAATGTAATACATAGATATGGCTAAGACCTAACTACAAATGTGTGAAAAAAATGTGCACACTTTTTAGATGCCAAGGAAATTCATAGAAAATTTTCCTTGCTTTAATGTTCCTTGGACCCTTTGGAGATGGGAGATTGTGGTCCACACCTAAAAAGAGTCATAGTGTGTGTGTGTGTGTGTCTATGCATGTGTGCACATGTGCGTGTGCATGTGTGGGTGCAAGTGCATATGCACTTGAGCATGCATACTTACATGCATGTGCACATGTGTGTGTGTGTGTGTGTGTGTGTGTGTGTGTGTGTGCAAGTGCACGCATGTTGGAGGCTTATCCCAACAAAAAAAGGTGTTTTGGGGGGTGGGTTAAGGATGGTGTGCAAGGAGGGATCCAAAAAAAGCTTACAGACTTTGATCAACTCCCAAAAAAGCTTTTGACCAAAAGCACACAAAAAGACTTCCCCCAAAATAAATCACAAACCAAAATAATCAATATCAAAATTAGGGTTTTTATACTTGAGCAATTGTCTTGATAGGTTTTTTGAATTCTACACTATTTGAAAAAATATATAAATATTGAGCTTCTCATATCAAGCAAGTCTAGTGAAAGTACAAAAAGAAATCCAATAAGAAAGCTAATAATTAGGGGTTTTATTTTGGTAGAATATGAGGCCATACCAAATAAGTCACTGAGAACTAAATAGTTGCCTTATATTCTAAAATAATCCCAGAGACCTTGGAATCATCCAAAACGTGAACTAAAAGTTAATAGTTTATTTTTAGATGTATCTTGCTCTGCAATAATATTGAATTGCCATCATGTATTTAGCAAATTCTTAGGGAGACTCAAAAGAAAGCGTCGGTATGCTAGGGCTTCATTCTTTCAACCATGCAATTGGAGGACACTTTTTTATAAAAAAACCCTCTAGTTTTATTCTTTAAAAAAAAAAAACTAGAGATTAGGGATAGTTGCATGGTTTTGAATGAAGGCCCTTTAATATTTTTTTTGTTTTGAAAACAATGAGTCTGACTGTTGATATGGGTGAGGCAAGAGTCATCAATCTCATTGATAGTTGGATCAATGGTAGCTCGAAAGTCATGCAATCTCATCAATAGTTGGATCAATGGTAGCTCCAAAGTCAAATGACATCTACAGAGTGTATTATCCTCTTGCAAATGAGTCTCTTCTAACACATCATTCAGAGTAAGATATTCCTCATCTTGAATAGTGATTGAACCTTATGATGCCAAATGTAGCATCCTTGATGCTTCATGAGGCTAAAGCATGTAATCTCATTGATAGTTGGATCAATGGTAGCTCTAAAGTCAATGACATCTATAGAGTGCATTACACTCTTGCATACCCATTTCTTCTAACACATCATTCAAGGTAAGATATTCCTCATCCTAAATAGTGATTGGATTTGATGATGCCAAGTGTGACCTTCTTGATGCTTCATTAGGATCATAGGTTGACAATTAAGAAGCATGACTTGGATATGCTATTCAGATGCTCATGCTCCTCGCTGTGTAGGTTTAGAATATGTTCCACATTCTCTAGTGCTAGGTTGACTTTGTCTGCTCAACCTCTTGTGGATGCAAATGGATCCTTAGGCTCTTGTTCAACATCCTCCTAAAATGTACTTGTGGTGAGAAATTTGGCAAGGGTTGTATCTTGCTCTATCGAACTTAGGGGGGAAGAGGCAATGTTTTTTAGGGGGATAAAGTACTCAAGAAGAGAGAGAGAGAGAGACACTGTGTTCCCAAAACCTGAGTAGGCAGGTCTACCGCTCGGGAGAAATGACTCACTCGCTCGCCACCTTTCGTCACCTTCATGGTTGTGAAGTTGTAGATTCCTCACTCGATGGTACTATCTTCAAGTCTCAAGGGTACCACTTGACATATACCCGTTGGCTGAGCAGTATCTTTGTGTATAGTGAGAGGAACTTGGGCAAACTATCTTAGCTGCTCCTCATTCACCTTAGATCTATAGTGACGTCTCTCTCCATCAAAAGCATGCCTATCTTCATGACAATGGATTCTTTGTCACCAGCTATAGTCGGTCTTGTTGCTTCATGACTTTTTGGACATACTCCTTCGGGGATGATAGTTGATTGTCATGGAAGATGTTCTCGTCGCTCTTGGAGTTGGTCTTTGTATTCATTCTATTGTTCTATTGGTAGATGAGTGCTGAAAATGCATCATAATAAGAGACTTGAACAAAAGAGGGTCAGTTGTTTGTTCATTATCATTGGATCAAATCAGCTTGATACAACCAAGGTGCCTTAGCTTGCAATAAATACTCCCTAACCTAGCTCTTCAAGTTAGACGAAGAGAACTTGGCACACTGCTCTCTTATTCTCTCCCTCACTTGTTACAATTGGATTTCTACCTAAAGAACCACCTTCTATTTCAGTGTGCACTTGGTGCGCGAACCGCTACTCGATTATTGGTCAACTTGCCATGATCAACTGTATCTCTTGCCGCGAAATGGGTGCTTAACCGTCTCTATTGCTACTTGCTCCTAACTGAGGTCGATGCTTAATGACCACGTACTAGTTAGCCTAACCCGAGGCTAATAACAACACAACTTGAAAGCTCCTGATGTAGTGTTATACCTATTAAGGACCCCACATGGCCAACGAGGGTCCATTCAAGACAACTATGGCTAATAGCTAGATGGTCGTGTGCTTTAAGTGCCCAGCACCTCAATTCCTTAGAGATTCTCCATATAAGGACAACTAACCAGTTCCATCAGCACCTGCTTCAAATGCACCTATGCCATTGTGCTCAGGGTGTGGGATGGACCATTTGTATAAGGGTTGTCCTATGAGGTAGCCTTCCTCTTTAGCTATAGACCCTAAGGCCCCTATTAACCTGCTAAGTGTTGAAGGCAACCAAGTGTCTTTTGTCTTCTTAAACATCTACACTAGATTGCAAGCGAAAGGCCTTTAACCAGGGACTCCACAAGCAAGCCAAATGGGACAAGGCCAGTTCATCTCATCCTTTGGAGAGGACCAAAGCCACATGTGCAAGTACTAAGAATGCAACGAGGATATGCAAGGGCCAAGATGAAGTGATTATTCAAGATGGATTTGATGAGGTGACCGCCACTTTGGCCACATCCTCATCTTCAAGCAAGGCCTCCTCGTGATATGGTAAGTCACTTCTACCTCAACCCAAGGGTTATTCGGACGTGACATGCCTCTTTCACTTTCTTCCCATTGCCACCATAAAGGATGAATTTGTTTTTATTTCTTTCATAAAGGATATTTGTGTGGTTGTCGACAATATGATCAAATAATTGAACATGATTTCATTAGCCAAGGCGAAAAGGTTAAGATGAAGTGGGGAGGATATGCTAATGGGACATAATCTTCCTATACTACATGTAATGGTTTGATTGTCATGGTGGCTTTTGTTTATGAGAATGAAGAAAATATAAAAAATCAGTTGACATGTGAAGTGAAGAAGACACCCCACTTGCGCCAGATAAATGCTCATAAAAGTAGAACAAGTCCCACATTATAGGGGTTATTCAATCATTCTACCACAAGGAGCATTATGTTGTGGATGTATTTGGTGGTGGCATTTTGATCAAGCAAGCCATTAATTCAAAATGCCAATGCATTTCACTTGTTGCCTAGGAAGAGGAGGTGGATGCATTGGATGCAATATGCATGATAACCATTGACAAGAATGAGTACTTGCAATCGTGGTTAGGCTTGGATGCAAAACAATTTGAACCTACTAAAAATGTTGCACAATTACAAAGTCTTCATCACATGAATTTCGCAAAAAACTATGTTGCACTTCTGATTACTAGACAAGACCTTGAATCTATGATGAGGGAACTACAAGAAATCAATTAATAAGCTTCATCATCATCTATTGGAATGCACAACATTTTGTTCCTCATCATCTATTTGCATGCACTATATTGTTCTAGAAAAGTGGATTTCCATGGAGCCGCCTCGGGAATTCCCTCGATTACAAAAGAGGTGATAGCTCTTGAGAAATTAGGCCCAAATTGACCAGTGGTTGTTTTGGAGTTCATGGCTTTCTTCATGTAGATCACTAAGATAGAGCCATGAGTGGCAAAACAAGTGCATGGTATATTTGCATTGAGCAGCTCTTGTTGCTCAAGAGATGATGTCCTTCCACAGCACATCTTGGGATTTTGAGACCCAATTGACCATGTAATGGCTTTGGAGCTTTGCCAGAAGCTCCAAATTGACCAAATGGTTGATTTGGACCTAAACATGTAACACTTGATCTACAAGGATATAGTCTATGGAGCACTTGGCTATGGTTTTGGAGCAACCACTTTTATTTATATTTCCAAGTGTAATCACTTGCTTGATGCAATATAAAATTTCCTCACAATTTTCAATCACCACCATAGCCTCTACAATGCTTGCCAAAGTATCATCTATTGTGGCTACTTACATGCACAATCAAGAAGCTTGTGCACATTCCAACTCACCATGGTCGTCATGGAGAGGAGGGAAGGGGGGGGGAGACCAGAAGGGACAAGGCTCTCTTATTGGTGGGAGTATTACAATGATTTATTAGAAGGCATTGTAATAATTTCATTGAATGTAGACAACAACATGCTCCAAAACCTGAGTGTCTTTCTCCCACATTGATGACTTAGACCTCCCAAACTTTGGTGACTTACCATATTATTTCTTTGATCAAATTTCAAAAGATAGATCACAAGATTTTGGTCTTTTATTCATGTTGTTGATCTTTTTTTGTTGATTTTTGAATGTAGATTTGTATATAGAGATAGAAGAGCTATGTTGAGAGGTAGCTACTTTTCAATTTTTGATGGATTTAAGGTCAACTCCACCGTTGGTGATATACTTGCAAATCAACTTGAGAGTAGTTAGGATCAAATCAATTCTTGAGTAGCTAGGCCCAAAAATCAACCACATGGCCGTTATGCACTATGGATACATGGTTATCATTGAGCTTTATGACAATCATGCTCAATGATCTCCATGGAGCCATGATCAGCATAATGACTGTGTGGTCAATTTGGGACTACTCATATCGATTTGCAAGGACATCATAGGTGGGGCACTTGGCCTTAAATTGAAAGTATTATGGTTTTTGGTACAACCAGTCTTATTTAAATTGCCAATTGTAATCACTTGCTAGACGCAACAATAAATGTCTTCACCAATACTTCTTGAGACTCCTCCAAAACAAGAAGAAGTCTATCAAGATCAAGAAGCAAACTATACTAGGTGTAATAGTGGACGGAGGATCAAGACTGAACATCATTTTTGAAGAAATTGACCAAAGGTTGAATTCAGTTCAAGACATATAAACCATTGCCATTCCAAGTGCATATGGAAGATCAACGATTGGTTGATCCTAAGGCTATGCTATAAGATGTGGTCATCTCAATAGGTAGCATCTATTATACCATCAGCTTCATTGTGATTGCTATGGAACAAGATGCCTACCCCATCTTATTGGGAAGACCTTGGCTAAAAAGTGCAAAAGTACCCCATGATTGGGGTATAGAAGAGATGACTATTAAGAAAGAGGGTCAAGATGTGTGTATACTGACCAATCCTCGAAAGGTTTCGAGTTGTTGTCGACCTAAGAATCTAGAAGTCAAAGATCCATTTTCGCAGGATGTTGAATCCTAGTTAATGGAGTTGCATATCTTACCTATTGGTGGGATATAAATTTTTTGAAGTAGCTATAGAGATCAAGCAAAAGTTAAGAAATAAGCAGATTGCTAAATAGAAGGATCTTTCTCCGAGCAGTTTCACTGAAGATACTAAAGGAGAAAGGGAGATTGCTAAAGTACCAATAACAATCATGTGTCTCCAAACTGAGGAGTTAATTCTAGAACCCACACAAGAGTTGAATCTGGGAATGCAAGATCACCCAGCCATGGTAGTGGTAAGTGCCAATCTGTCCTGAGCAACTTGGACAGACAAGGGATTTATTTGTCAAGTATAAGGATGTGTTTGCATGGAGTTACACCAATTTGAGGGGAGCTCCTTCGGAACTATATTAGCATAAGATACTTTTAGTGCCAGATGCTAAGCCAATTCAACAGCAAAGGTATAAAATGAATCCCAATTATGCCAAGCAAGTCAAAGCCGAGTTGGATCAGCTCTTAGAAGTTGGATGTCCATACGTCATTGACTGTAGTGACTAGCTCTTTCCTATTGTGGTTGTGCCTAAGAGAAATGGCAAACTCTAAGTCTGTGTGGATTACATGAAATTAAATCTCCAGACAATTCCAGATCCATTCCCAATACTCTTTACAGATGGAATTTCGGATCAAGTTGCAGGATATGAGATGTACTCATTTATGGATTGTGGGTATAATCAAATTAAAGTAGCTCTAGAGGATCAATCAAAAATTGCTTTTATTACAAAATGGGGTGCCTATGCAACTAAAGTGATGCCTTTTGGATTGAGGAACGCCCGTCAACCTTTCAAAAGCTTATGGTGGAAACTTTATGAGATTACATCACTGAGTTCATTGTAATATTCTTAGATGATTTTTGTGTATATTCCTCGTATGTTGATCACCTAAGATAAATGCAAAAGGTTTTCTTGCAATGCAAGCAAGCGGGTATCTCTTTGAATCCATCTAAGAGTGCATTCTGTGTCCAAGTTGGTATTCTACTCAGGTTAGTTCTAAGGATGGAATCAAGACCAACTCAGGTAAAATGAAAGCCATATAGTAGATTCCTAAACCTCAGAACTTAACTCAGTTATGTTCTTTTGTGGGGTTTATCAGTTTCTATCATAGGTTCATGAAGGATTTTCCCAAGATTGCAGCACCCTTGTATGAATTGATTAAAAAAGATACTAAGTTTGAGTTAGTTGACTATAGTTTTCAATGATCTAAGCAATGGCTACTTCAATTCTCATACAACCAGATGGGATGTTATTTTCCATATACATGTGGATGCTTCTGGTTATGCTTTGGGTATTATTGTAGCTCATCCGGATGGTTGATTGGACTATCCAGTATATTATGCTAACATATTGCTAACATCTACTGAGTCAAACTATAGCACCACCGACTGAGAGCTTTGGGGATGGTTTTCAATGTGCAAAAACTAAGACACTATTTACTCAGAAATCCCTTTGTGTTCTATGTGGACCATCAAGCGTTACTTTATCTTAGTAACAACACTATCATTCAAGGATGGCTTGTTCGTTGGATGCTTTTGTTGCAAGAGTTCAACTTCAAGATTATTCATAAACTAGGTAAGACACACATGGGCGCTGATTGTTTATCCAAGTTTCCAGCACTTAAGCAAACACATGGAGTTGACATGGAACTGCCAGATGCTAACTTTTTTTCAATTGATTATTGTGAGAATGAATATGCCGAGTTGGTAAATTACGTATCTAAAGGCACATTCCCTGAAACCATGCCTTGGGATAACTCTAGGCAACTAGCTCTCAAGGCTTGGAAATACAGTCTCGTTGGTGGGCAGCTCTATCAACACTATGCAAATGGGATTCTTCAACGTTGTGTGTTACCCCATGAACATGCTGTCATGTTGCAGGAGGCTCACTCAAGCATCAGGAGGACACTTTCAAGGTGAGCTAACTACTCAAAAATTGTTACAAGTAGGATTATGGTGGGAAACCTGATTCAAGGATGCTTAGACCAAGTGTATGTAATGTGATGTGTGCCAGTGCACTGGACGTTTATTGGCTAATTAGTCTATGCGTTTGCAACCCACTAGGCCACAGGTAGCCTTTCAACATGGGGACTAGATTTTGTTGGTCCTTTTAAACCTGCAAGGCTCACTCAAAGCAAGTATATACTCCTCACCACTGACTATGCTACTAACTGGACAGAAGCTAAGGCACTTCAAGACAACTCGGCTTGTAGCACAGCTATGAAAATATCATATGCAGGTATGGATTCCCTCTATAGCTTGTCAGTGATTAGGGTACACATTTCCTCAATGATGTGATGCGGTTGCTTAAAAATGAATTTAAGATTATGCATACAGTTTTCACTACTTACTATACTCGTGGTAATAGTGAAGCTGAGTGAACTAACAAGACATTAAAACTCATTCTCACTAGGACAGTGCGGTGTGCTAAAGGTGAATGGGATACCAAGCTACACTCTGCTTTGTGGGCTTATTGTACTACTTACAAGGTAACTACAAATCTTACACCTTTCCGAAAGGACTTTGGCTTGGAGGAAACTATTACCTTAGAATTTATGGTTCCAAGTCTTTGAGTCACTAACCAGCATCATTTAGGTGAACCAGAGGCAATCAAGGGGCGGTTACATTAGCTAAACCACCTGGATGAGTTACATCTCCGAGCTGCTTAGTCACAGATGGTGATACAATGAAGAAGAAAAACTGGCACAATCGACATATTGTGCCTAAGCATTTAAAGAAGGATATCCTCGTGTTACTCTACACTATTAAGTTGGGGCCTATCAAAACCAATTTTAAGCTGGGTAGGAATGGACCTTACCGATTGGTGGAAGTTTTTGATAGTGGGACAGTGCAACTCATAGACTTGGAAGGTAATGTGTTTTCCAAGTTGTACAATGGAAGCAAAGTCAAGCCATACTAAGTAGCAAGTTTTACAAGCATAGGGAACTCAAAATAAATCACTCGGTTGACAATGCCTTGGTAAAATTTTTAGAAGACTCTATGCCAACCAGCTGTTTAATTGTGGTGGACCCACTGCATCGTGTCTTGCCACGTGACATGATTAACATCAAGGGATTATTAATGCAGAATCATCATGCTAAAGCAAGGGAGGCTCATGCAAACATTGATTTGACAGCAGCCACAGATTCTGAATGATAATATTTGTTCAGAAGTCCTACTGCTTAAATCCAATCGCAAACCTAGTATATTTTATCATCATCATCTTTAATAGCCATCTCTATGCTCTCCTTTTCTATCATTTTCACGTTTCTGTCAGCCTCTTTGAGCTTCCTATCCCCTTCAAACCAATCTATGCTTTGCCTCCATCTTCCCCCATAGTCACCTTCTTTCTCTATATCTAGCTTCATCGTCTTTGTCGTGATGGAGAGGGCAGAGCATCAATAGAAGAGGAAATGCAGCTCTAGCATCGCCCCTCTGCACCCAATCAATGATTTTTCCAATGACATCTGTACTGGCATCCTAGCATCAAACCAACTCTTGAAGCTCACTCAGTTGCCGTGGAAGGATGTCTATGACAATTAGTTGGCAGAAGAGATTTTGGACTCCTATGACAAGGATGACCATAGCCTTGTCATCAATGAAACGCACGTTTCGATCTTCTCCAAGATCTTGAAGAAGACCTTTCAGCTGAAGAAGTGTTCCAATCTCAAGAAGTTAGCGGATGTCAAATGTTGTGATGCAAGTGGGTAGTTATTCATCTTCATAGGGATATCTCATCAACAAGACAAGGGGTGAAGGATTGAAGACCACATGCAGGTTCTTATCCGAGTTCATCAAACTTAAAAAGAGCATGGGATATATATCTTTATAGTATGTGGCTTGAGTGATCACCATAGTGGAGAACCAGCTTCTTGTCGATTGATTACAATTTTTGAGAAGGCTGAATAAAAACTAGCTTTGAGAAGTCAAAACGCATTGCAATCTCGGTCTCCGCCTATGTATGCTTTACCACCGCCTAATGTCAAGGCCATTAGAAGCAAGCGGGCAGGAACAAGACGAGCAAGAGGAATAGGGTGAACAGGAGGAGAAGGATGGGGAGCAATGCGATGAATAGGGAGGAGAGATGTTAATAAAAGAGCAAGAGTAGGGGCACAAGGAAGAAGAGTAGGACAAGCTGGATGAATAGGGAGAGAAGGAAGATGAGAAGTATCAAACTAGTAACTTGATTTATAATTGATTGATCCACCAACTACTAGATGTAGTAGCAAGAAAAAAAGAGCATTGTATAATTGTGAGTACTTGAGGCTGATCAAGGAGGTGCACAAGATGCTTAATGTAGCATTTTCTTCTAATTCTCTTTTGACAAACATCATTTTTATTGGATGACACGCGCATATGAGTAGCCTGGGACACCAATGCAATACATATTATGTTACTACCCTCGTCCTAAATCTAGGCCTAGCTAGTATGGGGGGACAGGGTCCATATATGGTATGATTTCCTACAAAAGTTTTTAATATGCAAGGGAAAATTATGAAAATCTCCATTCCTCCCTATCACAAAGCATAAGGTTTACACTTTAAAAATATTAAGATTTATGCATATTTCTTATAATATGTGCGACTCAAAGGGGAGGGGGGTCTTTTGGATGAGGGGGGCTAAAATAAAAAATACACTAAAATAGAAAACCTAACTCCATTCAAAATCATATAGCTTTTTCATGTGTTACCCGAATTTCAAGGTGTACTGACATATTTGAAGCCCTTTTAGTGTAGAACACAATCATGCTAATTTGACTAAGCTTTATTATTAGATTCAACTCATACTCAAAATTTTCATAGGTATTCTTACTAAAGGGAGTTGGCGCCACAGGATGAGCAGCCCAAAAGGAGAAAACCAGCTCTTCAACCTCATCAGGTAAGTGACCTTAGCTATGCGAGATTTTTGTTCACATGTTGGAAATGGAAATACACCATATTCTACCTGTTGTAGATGAAATTTGACCGCATGAAAATTTCATTAGCATCATAAGACTTCGTCTTAAGAAAAACAAATCTTGTGAGGTTCTAGGTAGATTGACTATACAGAGTATATTGCATATGTTTGTTATTAGACATCAGTGTAGATCCTCAGAGCTTTGTGAAAACCCCATTAAGAAATGCCTTCATTGAAAGATATTGGAGGCCATTAAGGAATGCCCTTATTGAAAGATATTGGATAATTTGATGAAATATATCTATCCTTCAAGACCTATGCACGTAGATTTATAAAAACTTGAACTATCACTATCTTCTTTGATGCTTCTCTTCATTGGCCCTTTCACATGAATTTTTTCCTAAGATTTTATCATCTTTAGCCTTGCATTATAACTCTACTTCCTCTTTTTCTCCATTGATAATTATTTATTACATTAGTTCTAATCTTGGCACATGACTAATATTCATCTGGATAGCCAGGTGTACAATATCTACAGAGACTGTGTTGTTCTTGTCTTGCATTACAACCACACACACACAATTTGTTCCAACCTCATAGTTTCCCATTGAATACATTGAAGGATCCATGCCATGCAATGTAGCAATGCTAACAGAGTCAATTTTTATTAGATCCATGTAGTTCAAAGAGCATAGAGTGATAGAGAGAACGAGAGAGAAAGAGGGATATGCTGAAGCCTAGTGTCTCTAACCCATGCCCAAATTGCACAACTCACAAACATGCAATGATCAAGTCTACCATCCACATCCCTTATGCATGAGAGAGAGAGAGAGAGAGAGAGAGAGAGAGAGAGAGAGAGAGAGAGATGGAAAATGTGACTAACCGTCCCATGCCTATTTTAATAGGTGGATTAGCACATTTTTAATTATCCAATTATGTCAGGAGGGGGCAAGATAAATTGGATGCTCTCTCTCTCTCTCTCTCTCTCTCTCTCTCTCTCGTGCAATGATCAAGTCTACCATCCACATCCCTTGTGCACGAGAGAGAGAGAGAGAGAGAGAGAGAGAGAGAGAGAGAGAGAGAGAGAGAGAGAGAGAGACAGAGATGGAAAATGTGACCCACCATCCCATGCCTGTTTTAATAGGTGGATTAGCACATTTTTAATTATCCAATTATGTCAGGAGGAGGCAAGACAAATTGGATGGTCTCTTTCTGTCTTTGTCTCTCTCTGACTTACATAAAATATTATAAGAGTAATGTTATAGATGTATTCCACATTTATTCCTCAATGTAGAACTAAACGATGAAAACTATACCTTGTTGTTTGAAGTGTCATAAGTTCCATATGGAAATTCACATAATGAATGTTAATTACACAAAATTCTTTATGTTTCTCTTCAGGCTGTTATAGCAGTAATGGCTCTAGAGAAACAAGGCTGAAATCCTATAATAGCTTTTTTTAGGCCATCTTTAGAAGCTAATTAAAAATTGTAAGGGGTTGCGAGTAGAGAGAGCCATTACCATTCTAGATTGAGATATTTATACCTAGAAGTGTAGATAGTATGGTGGATGATATAGTAGCATGTCAACAACCCTAGGATGGGAGTGATGATAGCTATACCTACATGTCTATATTCTTGGGCATTCAGTAATTCTAGATGGTTCTTCACAAAATGTGCCAGTAGTAGTGCTAAAGGTTTGATGACACAAAAGGCAAGCTACTCATATGTATTCATGGTGGAAATTGGACAATGTAGCAATGTGTCTCATCCACAACCACATGCATGCGTACAACAATAGTCATTGGAAAATCACAACACATTCAAACGGCACAACAAATATTTTCAAGGCTATTTGTCACACCGTTTATCACTTGAGTGTGGTGTGAAGCCCACATTGGAAAAAGGCCATGGCTTCTATAGTAGCAAGGGCTAGTCCTGGATTTACAATGCCAAGTTAAACGCCATTCATAACAACATGTTGGATGTCTATTATAATAATATGAAAGAGGAGATACAACTAGTTACATATAATGGCATGAGGATGTTATCAAGAAAACATCTTGTACCATTGTTAGCTATGGATGGAAAAATGTTTCCAGAAGGCCTCTCATCAATATCATGGTCGTAGCATTTAAGGGTGAGGCATTTTATTAGTCTATCAACACAAGTGGCCATTGCAAGAATAGAGAATACATTGCCAAACAATTGGAAAAGAAATTCTGGTGTGAATCATCCAAGTGATCACTAACAATGTGAAGAACTATTGAAAAGCCTAAAAAATATTAAATAGAAAATATCCAACCATTGTGTTGACCTTGTCCTTGAAGATTGGTACAAAGCACTAGAGCTCCAATTCTTGAAACTTGTTGGATGAGGGTTAAAAAGTGGTGTTGTATGTTCTCAACCATCAAAGATTACTTTGCATGCTAAGAAACCATGAATCAGTAGGAAACACAAAGAGTTTTTAAAGCTTGGTAAAACACATTTTAGAACAAACTACATAATATTAGAGCATTTGCTCAAGCTACAAAAGTTGTAACCTTGAAACTCTATTTAGTTTACAAGTAGCAAAGTGGATAGCTGAGCCACACTTGAGTGGATTTTGAATAGAATTCACTAAACACCAATGATGCATTATAACAATGTCAACTCCTAGAAGAGCATATTGTATGTGGTGGAAGCAACGAAACCCTCTGCAAGCTAGTGGTGAAAGGTCCAAGCATGGAAAATGCCTACATGGCTTGGTAGACAACTGAGTGCGATGTTCTAAAGGAAAGTGCAAGATCTAGTGAACATGGCTACAATGCGAGTCGCCATGCATAGTTGTAAAAAATGGAGCATGAAGCAATAGAATCATGCCCCTATCTCTCTTCACTATGTATTAGATCTTGCATGGTGGAAATATCAACCCAAATTAATGTGCAAATTTTATAGCCTTAGCATGAGCTCTTGGGATGATTCTTTGAGGATAATTCTAAATATGCTACTACTATCAGGGAATTTTTCAGTTTTTAAAATAGGGAACAGTTATTGCCTATCCAAGAATAAAAGACTTGGCAAAAGAAATACTTGCATGGAGATGGTGGCAAGAATGTGGAGCATAACACCTGATTTGTAGGCCTTGGCCATTAAAGTGTTGTCCCAACCTTGGAGTTATTCTATAGTGAACGGAACAGAATTCGAGTAACATAAGTTTGTACATTCTGTCATAAGAAATTGCTTGACATCAAATAGAGTAGAGAAATTGGTGTATGTGTATGCAAAATGGTAGAGTACTGGATGATGTCAATGAAGAGTGTAGTGATGGATATTTTGGCAAAGTGGGTGCATTCAAATCTTCTTCATCCCTTGCATGATGCTCATATTCTTGTGCAACTGCAAACTAAATCACATGTCAGCGATTTTGAGGATGATACTATTGTGTGATGTACAGTATTATCATACATTGAGAGTGATGTTTTGTTAAATACAATGTGAAATTTTTTGTGACTTTACATCTTTCAATTTCTAAAACTAGAAATTGTGTTATTGTCTAGCAGAGAAAACACAATTTGACTATGAGTGCAAATGTAAGTATCACTAGCTCCTACGCTAGTGTGTGTGCAACATGCCAACATTCATAAGTAAAGCATGATGTTGCAAATGATCATTGTGAAGATAGATGCTTCATTGCTTACTCACAAGAGAGAGATTGAGAGTGAGAGAGAGCGAAGGGGTAAAAGATGACTTGCCATCCCATGATGATGTTACATAGATTACCATGTTTGTAATCATCCAATTATGTTATGAGGGAGCGAGAAAATTGAATGATTTCTCTCTCTTGAGGTTTAGATGGCTTACATGGAATGTTTGTAGATAAATGCTATAGGTATTGTACATGTTCATGATGCATGATGAAAATGAAGGTATGTTGTGTGAAGCCATGAGTTTTATGATCTAACTAAACATGGAACTTTGTATCAATTTGTATTAAATAGGAAAAATTGGTTGTTTCTTTTTCTATTGTTATAGCATTGCATGGCTCCTGAGAGACATTATGTTACCATCTTAGTTGGAAAAAAATGGAGATGTAACATTTGTCAAGAAGAGTACACTAGACAAGGTATGAGAATCAAAGTGCACTTCTTAGGTGATGGGTAGAAGGTGATCACAAAGTGTAAAGAGCAAGGTGTCACAAGAGTGGTAACCATTTTGAGGGGAGTTATTCATACAAATGTTAACACCAAGAGTGATGACATAGTAACATGGCAAGATCCTTGGGTTCCAACAAATGCTAAGGCAGATTGCTAAGGGGTTGGGAGTTGAGACTAATGCAACCATTTTGAATTATGCTCCATAGCATTGATAGTGCTAGAGAAAATGTTATGTGAAATATATCAAGTGTGAGTAATAATGTAAAATAATGTCATTTACATCAAGCGTTGCAAATATCATATACTTTGTATTGCATTACATTAAATGTTTCATGTTGCATTGTATTGGAATGTGAAAGAAAACATAAATCAATATTGTGTTCTATTTCAATGTTTTGTTATGTTGCATTCTAGGTGAAGTGTGTCATTTTTTACAATTTATATTCGACATGTGAATGTTCTTTCAATTTAATACTCGCTTTTCTTTTTTGTGTATACTATCCAACTCAATCTTCATCCACACATTAGGTTTGAACTTAAGAAACTTCTTGCTTTGGGAGACTGATATTGGATTCTCAATGGGCATTTTGTTTTCAAAGAGTGGTTCCTCTGCCGTGCATACGCCCTCAAGGCCCTTTGGGTCCCATTCTAATTTTGGTAGTTCCTACACTTGGGTGGGCTTGGTTAAGTTTAGTTCCACCACTCTGGCTTGCATCCTTTCAAACATGTTGAAATGCTTCACCCTCTTTCTTTTTCCTTGACCATCTGCTGTTAGTAGAAATTGGAGGATCTCTAACTTGGCATACTCTACCGCCATTAATGCATGAGGGATGGCCAAGTCGTTATCAAAGATTTGACCTTTTAATGTGGCATTCTCTAATTCTATTTCCAGATCCCAATCAAAATCTTCACCATAGCCTTCAATGATGGCCTCTTCATGATCACTATCCCACTCTATGTCTGCCATAAAGATAGGTACATCCATCGCCTCTGATTTTCATCCCAAATTGGTGGTTTTACCTGTATCATTCATGCGTGTGTATCCACATCTGGCAACATGGGATGTATTGTTTTGCAGTTGTCAATTGTGGCCAATGCCTATATCCTATTGTTGGCTATCAACTTCTATGGGTTTAAGTTCAAGTGATGCATGGTTGGTGGCTGTGGTGGAAGAAGTGTCATCAATATTCTTGGGTATAGTGGGCTTGATTTCCCTAGTTCCCAAATTGATTTTCATAGTAGTATCCCAATTCTATATTATGATCCTATCCATACCCCAATCATGGAGTACTGATGCCTCCAGAAGCCATGATTTTCCCAATAATATATGGTATGGTCAATCCTTTGGGAAGATCAAGCATGGTGAATTGTACGGTGAACTTGAGTCTTGCAATTTTTGTTGGCACATGTTAATAATTCCCAATGGCTTCATTTTAGTGTGGTCGACAAGGCGTATGTTGAATGTGGCATTCCTCATCGGTGGGAGGCCTCGTTCTTCATAGAGGTCCTTTGCCAGAATGTTAACACCTACCCCACCATCCACTATTGCAAAGTATTGGCCAAAGGCTTTATGCTCTAGGGGGATGGTTACACTTTTTATGTCATCCCTCGCACCAAATTTCACTAATACAACCTTTTTTTCTTCTTCTGGTGGTGGGAAACATTGTGCCAATTCTATCCAACCCTTGAAATTTTCCCACATGGGAGGATAATTTCTCAATAAGGTTTTAATTAGCATCATGACGGAGTAGTTGATTAAGTTGGCTAGGGTGGATCCATCCAGTTGGGAATGAGTTGCATGTAGATCCATTACCCTTGGATTGGTGGTGGCTTCAATTACCATGTCGATATTATGTGGTGTTGGATCCCTGCCCTTTGTTGTTGCTCTTTGGTCTGCCTCAAACTTCTCTTGTTCATGTTTTATCATTCTTGCAACGAGCTTTCTCCACTTTGGCATTAGGGTAGACTTCTTTTGCTTCTTGAAGAGTACTGGGGGTAGATGTACTTGGCATTGCCACACTTTATTCTATGACTGGCAATGCTTGTGTGGCCTTTGGGCTTTTTGCTTTCTGAGCAGAAATTAGTTTTTGTTGTGTTGCTTCCTTCTTCTTCCTTATTATCACTAGTATTGGTTTGGGATTCAACACTTGGTGCTACCAACACTATGACTCTCAATGCTAATGATTCCAAGGGGTAAATTCGACTTTGCTTCATGGGGCAGTCGAGGCTTTGCTTTGAGTGGACAATCCGTGCATGCATGCCCAACTCCACAGTCTTTACGCATAGGTTGGAAAGTACTTGGGCTACCTTTGTGAGGGTACTCAGCAATCCGATGCTTTTCTCCACATCCAAAACCTTGATAGGTGCTTGATATGTGGTTGGTATTACTTGAATGGCATACACAGAATGAGTCCTTTGGCACCATCCATATAGTACATGGGGTATTCTAGTTCATACTCATATTGCAGTTCCAGTCTTCAAGTTGGAGTTATTGCACTAGAACTACTGAAGCAAGATTGGGGGCTCGAGGATACTGTGGAGAATTGGGATTTATTAATAGTTGAGGTACTTGTATCCTCACAGGGATGGGATTGAGCTATGGCACTTGTGCATTGGGTGTTGGCACTGGTTGCCTATATATTAAGATTGGCGCATGTTGGTACTGTTGGGGTCGGGGTTGTGCAACCCTCATATTGTAGAAGCATGTGTTTACATCATGGCTTGCAACATTGCAAATGGCACAACATAACCTTGGGGGTTGGGGCACTTCTAGTGGGCTGATTCTATTCCTCAGGATTGGGCACTCTTCATTGGCCATGTGGCCAATTGGCCATATAGTGTGGGAACCAGACATTCTCTCTTCTTTGGTGCTTTTGTGGCTAAGAGACGTGCAACTTTTGATCTATGGCCTGCATCATTTCTTTCTTCACCCTTAAGGCCATGGCTTCAACTCAGTCTTCGGTGGTGCGATCCTTTGTGGAAGTGCTTCCTTCTTGGAAGATTTCTTTGATTATAGTCATCACTATTGCTATTAGAGTCATTCATGCCATCCTCGATGTCAATTACAACTTCATGAGCATCGTTGAAAGGCACGTAGCTGTTGACTTTTTTCATATCTTTGTGTATGGACTTTTTCATCCTAGAGATGGACCATGTAATGAGGTACTTGTTGTCAGGATGGGGAACATGGTTGACTGTTTATCTTTCCATTCTACCTAAATATGTTTTGACTTTTTCGTTCTTGCGCATTTCGATATTTCCCAATTGGAGAGCGGGATCATCTTGTAGTCTTTTGGTTTGGAGCCTCCTTGTAAATTGCTTGAATAGCAATGCCCATGTGACTCTTTCGTCTATGAGAAGGTCTAGGTACCATTTTGAGGCCTCATTGATTAACGTCATGGGAAACTAGGTGGCTTTGGTTTCATTTGATTGGTTGCCTCCAACACAACATGCTACATCAAAGAGTTGAAGGAATCTGATAGGATCCCCTTTTTCATTGTACTTTGGCATTTCCAATTTACCGAAGTGTCTTCTTCCATTGTTGTTGTTGTTGTTGCATTGTTGATTGAAGACATCTTCGAGATGCAGAGCATCATTTACTATTTCTTCTTCAAACCTTTGGTCCTCCATGCTTCTTGTCAATAGTGAGAGGTTGAATTCTTGGAGAGCGTCAAGGATAGAAGAAATTTCTCGAAAGTAGGTAGGTGCTAGCCATTGTCTTGATCTCAGGTTCCAATGCTTAATTGTGGCCTTTAAGTCAATGCATCTGACTTGTGAAGTCCACAATTGATTTTGACCTTCATAGCCCAAAAATTACAAAAAGCATGTGGTCGACGATGATCAAAATCAATGCCTAGGTGGTGGCAACTATTGGGACCCAAAACAATGGCAAATAAATTTGAAAAAGTTACTTTGATGTAGATCCTTACATACAAATTTCCAAAAGTTACTTTGATGTAGATCCTTACATGCATGAAATCTGGGTTTAAACCGGGTGCAATTTGGTCTCCAAATGACCAAGATATGGGCCCTCAAAGAAAGGGGGAAAAAAGGAATTTTTTTAAATAAAGATCCTTCTTTTTTTGGGAGGTTTGGTTAATCTAACCTAGCTTAATGTTCCTATCTACCTATAAATGATCCTTTTTGGGGGGGTGAGAAAGGATTGGTTAGATTAACCTAACCTAATGTAGTTAGTTTTAACAATTAAGGTTATTTTCCATATTATCTCTCTCTATACTCTCTCTCTCTCTTAAATCTATCTCTCTCACTATGGGTCAGGTGGGCATTGGAGGTAGCAGGTTCATGGTGGGTAGTTTGGGGGTCGATGGATGATAGAGTTCATGGTGGGTAGTTCACAAGTTAGCAGGCACGGCACCCAAACGGTGGTGCACGGGGTCAAAGTGGTGGTGCGATGCCTTAATAGTGCGGTGGCATGCATGCATGGCGTGACATGTGGCATGATCGGTGTTGGCTGCATGTGGCACCCAAAAGTGCATTGCATACATAGGGCCACGGTGCCCAAGAGCAACAGTGCCTAAGGGTGGGGGAGAGTAGTAGGAATGTGGGGTTTGAGGGTAAAAGAAACAGTGAGGGGCGATTAGAAAGAGAGATTAGAGAGGGAAGTGGAGAGAGTGGACATGGTGGGATGGAGAGGAGAAGGGGTGAGGGGGGGTGTTGTAGTGGAGAGATTAGAGGAGAGTAAAGGGGGGGTAGAGAGAGGTGAGGGGGAGGTGGGGTGGAGAGAGGAAGGGGGTGGAGAGAGAAAGGGAGTGGAGGGAGGAGGGGGATGTTACGGTATAGAGAGAAAGGGGGATGGTGGGGTGGAGAGAGATAGGGGAATGGTGAGGTGGAGAGAGAAAGACAGGATGATGGTGGGGTGGAGAGAGGTAGAGGGATGGTGGGAGGAAGGGGGTGGAGAAAGATAGAGGGATGGTGGGATGGAGAGAAGTAGGAGGATGGGTGGGTGGAGAGAAGTAGGGGGATTACCTTGAGTGGTGGAGATGGAAGTGATGGTGGTGGGGGGTGGCAGAATTTTGACAGAAAAGTGATGGTAGAGGGGGGGGATGGACGAAAAAAGTGGAGGTGGTGGGGAGGGGGATGACAAAAAAAGTGGAGATGGAGGGGGGGAGCTTGATGAAAAAAGTGGCCATGGTGGGGAGGGGGATGATGAGTGGTGGAGATGGAGGGGGGGAGCTTGACAGAAAAAGGGGTGGTGGTTGTTGTGGAGATGGTGAGCTGGAGGTGGAGGGGGTTGGATGACAAAAAAAGTAGAGGTGGTGGGGAGGGAAATGAGGGGAGGTAGAGATGGAGGTGGTGGAGATGGAGATGGAATTGGAGGGGGCGAGGCGAAAGGAAAGCAGAGGAGGAGGTGGTGGAGATAGTGGTCAGAAGGTGGAGGACAGAAAATAGAGGTAGCTGAAAAATATGGAGGCTTGATAGAAGTAGGAGGTGATGGTGGAGATAGTGGACGGAAGGTGGAGGACAAAAAATGGAGGTAGATGAAAAATATGGATCCAGGCTTGACAAAACTAGGAGATGGAGGAGAGATGGAAGTGGCTTGCAAAGTGAGGGGAAAGAAGTGAGAGGGGGTGGGGAGGGATTGCTTTTATAGGATGTGGGGGGTTTAAGGGTTAATTTTTTGTGATTAGTATATCAATGTGCTTATGTATGTCAACGTTGTTTAGGATTTAAACCTCATCCTTTTTCACCAATTAGAAGTATTTTTTCACTCCTTTACCTTGAGAAATGTGTCTTGAATGGTTTTTTGAAAGGGTTCTTTTTCACACATGCAAACACGTGCTCTGCTTTTGTTGCAAATGCTAAACTCCCGGTGATGGCACCAAAATGTTGTCACTATCTCTCCCAAGTCTAGGTTCCGAGGGTGTTGGTCACCTACAATCATGTCATTGCTCATTGTAGCAATAGGTATTCATAAGTGTAGCATAGGTCCTCGGGTCATATTCTGGTGAGAGGTGTAGACTCAAGCATGCAAAGCAGATCTCATGTGTGCTTGGGTGAGAAAGATGGCTTGATCACAATGATGGATGGAGGCTCTCACCTCCACAGGAGTTCAAGGGTTTAGAAAGAGGTTTCTAGGTTTAGAAGGGGGATAGGATTGAGAGACCTATCTAGGAGTTCCAGGGTTTAGAGAGGGTTGCAAGGTTTGGGAGGAGTATGGCCATGGTTGAGGATGAATCCAAGGTTTGGGAGGAGTCCATGGAGAGTTAGTCTCCTTCACGACTCTAATGGGTAAGGGTTGAGGATGAGGGACAAGGAGGGAGAATAGAGGAGAGGGGAGGAGGGAGGAGGAAGGGGGAGGAGAAAGGAGGAAGAGGGAGGAGGAAGAAGGAGGAGGAGAAAGGAGAAGAGGGGAGGAGGAAGGAGGAGGGACTACAAGGGTAGGGCGTGTAAGGGTAAGGGCATGCTAGAACATAATAGTGTAAGTAAGTATGGATACAATGGAGATCAATCACATGAACACAATCTTAAGCTTGAACATTGAGCCCCAAAGTGGGAGCTTCATTCTATTGAGAGAGTTTTATACATGTTGGTCTCTACACAATCAGTAGAGGTACCTCTAGGGTGGGACCTCGTTTGTAGGGGACTTCTTGGACAAGAGTCCCTCTACTTTTAGGGGGACCTCTTGGGTCTCTACACAAAGTGGGGGCACCACATGAGTCCCTACACAAAGTGGGATGACCTCGAAAAGTGTAGGCTTTTACTCTCTCTGTGTCTCTCTCTAGTTTTAGTGTTTCTCTCTCTAGATCTTGATTTTGCAAATATGATTAGATCTTTTCTAGGGAGGATTTTGGCTAACTTCATCCTTTAAGATTCATCGTACCATCTTTTAGTTGCAAGATATTACAAGCGGAGCTTTGCAGCTACTTTACACACACAATGATCTCATCATCATTGCTCTAGATTGCACTTCTAGTCCTTGTTGCCATAGGGTTAACATTCTCCCATAATCCTTGCGTTACAATGCCAGACCAATTGTACTAGTGGCCATTTTTAGCATACAAATTCAATAAATAATTTGCTTCTGACATATAATTGTATATCTAAGAAACAGAACCTATTCCAAAAACTAAAGAAACTGCTTTTGCCTCACCAGACTCTTGCAATTTTTAATCATGTAATACAATCCAATAGTTTGCTACATACCAAATTCTACCTCCATTTGCTCCATCGTATATTTCACTTCTACCTTTATTGGGGCATCAAGGCATAAAGGTAACTAAAACACTTTGGAAACAACCTCCTCGGTGAGCTAGTTTCTTAGGGCTAAATGACCCCTTGACTATTGCAACTTTGCAACTTGTTCATCTACTTGTAGATTAATCTTGGGACTAAGTAACCCCATGACTGTTACAACTTTGCAAATTGTTCATCCGCTTGTAGATTAATATACACTTCCACCACGGACACTGGTGATACCCTTCTAATCCCATTTTTTGTAACCAAATCTGGTTCTCCGACTCAATATCATCTAGACCTAAAAATTAAAATCAATAAATGGAGACGATTTGACAATTGCATATTGACTTACTCTCCTTACATTGGAGGTCCAAGATCACAATGTCTTCTTCCAAATCTTCACGCTATTGTTCTTTGGAACGAAGGTTCTAGGATGGCTCAAAGGACATCTTACGCTTGCCCATGCTGTCAAAAAGTGTCTACAGATATGAGTCTACTTGTGTTGCTGAGGTTCCACTTACTGTATCACCTATTGGCAATGGTCTAGTTATGCACAATAGCCCTCACATGCTGAGTTTTGAAATGATCAACAAGGCTTCCCACATGTGCACTGCAACTAAACTCAAGGACAAGGATATTATGGAAATGAATCTTAGACTTAAACTTCTATAGTTAAAACCATCTCTTCAAAGTGACACACATGTGGAAACTGTCAATCAATTGAATATGGGCTTTTGCCACCACTATATTATATTTGGATATCGTCTTGACTAAAACTTCTGACTTTGGATCCTCCAATTGGGTTGTTGGCTCTCATAAACCTATAAAGAGCTAAATGTGAAATATGTTCATCGGTGTTGGGAATACATTGCCATGTAAGTCTGCAATCTAAAATGTTCCTTATTTCAGATCGTGCACAATCTGATATGGTCCCTGGTATCCTAGCTTTAGCTTACCTAGAGACCTTCCTAACCTGGAGTTGTATACTAATACCAGATCATTCACCTTAAAAATCTTGAATTTAATATTACGGTTCACCCATGCTCTTTGCCATTCCTGAATGACCTACACTTTATACTAACTCTAGATCCGGTCTTCCTCCAATTGCAGCAATTGTTCCTGCCAAAACTGAACTGACTCTTCTAGGCTCATCTTCTCAGCCGCATAATCTGCAAACTTGACGATATAAATTCCATCGGCACTACAGCCTCCAAGCCATAAACTAATCGAAACCATGTCATTCCCATGGCGACTTTAAAAGCTGTTTTGTATGCCCACAAAGCTCAATCCAATTTTATATCCCAATCACTCCGGTTTCTTGATATGGTCATCTTCAAAATTCTTATCGTCTTGTTGCTGCTTTCAGCCTCTTCGTTTCCTTGTGAATGATACATCATAGCCATCTATGAACCACCATATGCACATCTATCATTTGCTTCCATTGTATTATCTTGGAAGTGAGTTCCCTAATCCATCCCTAATCCGAGACTAATTTGATCGGGCATCCAAGCCATGCAATTATATTTTGATAAAAAATTAGTACCGTATTATCCCTTAGTGCCTGTGCTTTGAACCATTTGGTTGAATAATCCATGGTCATCACCATATACTTGTTCCCCATGTACTGTGATGCCGTCCCATGAAGTCCAAGCCCCATTTTTGGAATGGCTCCGATGGAAGAATTGGATTCAAAGGCAACTTGTCTGCATTCACCAGAGGACCATCTCTTTGATAGTACCAGTAGCACTTGAAATTCATGTGCATCTTTGATCACTATTGGCCACCACAACCCAGATTTAAAAATCTTTTTCTTTGTAATGTCTCCTACAAAGTGAGCACCAAATACTCCCTAATGTGCCTTTGTCAATACCACGTTATGTTCATGTTCCAATACACATCGTTGTAACTTGTGATTAGCTCCTTTGCAATATAACATTCCAACAATCACCATGAAAGGTCTGATCTTTAACGCCATTTGATTTCTTTGATCCGAATACATCTCCTTTAGGAGAACACCATCTGTCAAGAACTCCATCATCAAATCATACCAATGCATACTCCAAATGGGTTCTACTTCAAACAGATCTACATTAGGTAAATCATCTAGATTGCCTTCCAAGGGTGGTTCCCTTGAATCAAACCACCTCAAATAATCTACCACCAAATGCTGGCTTCTTGGTGTATGTACTGTATAATCAAACTCTTGTGATAGGAGAATCCATCTAGCCAATTTGCCTATTGGCTGCACCTTGTTCACCAAATTCAACAATGCTTGGTGATCCACATGAAATACAATCATGTGTCCCAATAAGTAATGCCAAAATTTACCATCATGCCGAAACCTTCCCTTTCTGTTATGGAGTAGTTCCTTTTGCATTGGTGAGGATACAACTTGTGCAATAGACTGGTTGATATTAGTCCTTTCACCTTTCTTGCATCAATACCATGCGGGCCAATGGCAATATCCAATGCATTAATAAAAACATGAAAATCCAAGCTCCAGTCTTACTGTTGTACTATTGGCCTAACCACCAAGTCTTTTTCAGTAGCTGAAATGCTTTTTCCTTTTCCCCCCCAAATAAATGGAACATGCTTCTTTGTCAACTGCCTAAGGTGTTGGTAGACATATGATAGATAGTGCAGAAACTGGTTATACCCTTTTACTTGACCCACAAACCTTTGCAACTTCTTGACATTCTTGGGAACCTTATCCTTTTGTATGGCCTCAACCTTGTGGGGATCAATCGCCATTCCTTCTTCAAAAATAATGTTTCCATATAGTACTCCCCTCTTCACTGCTGCAAAGGTGCACTTTGCCAGATTTACACTTAAGTAAGCAGTCCAGCATTTGCCAAAACACAAACGCAATTGATGCACATGTTCAGCCTTTTTTGAAATCATCCAAAAACTCCTGCATGAATCTGGTAAGATAAGGTTCAGACACCTTCTGTATCTAGGATTGGAATGTCGATGGTGCATTTTTCACTCCGAATGTCATCACATTACTCCTCATTCCATAACAAATGTTGTTTTATCCTTATCCTCTTCAGCTATCTGGATCTAATTGTATCCACTGAAACCGTCTAGAAAACTATACATCTCTTTCCCAACAACAACATCTAGTAAAGTATCACAAAACGGCAAAGGAAACGGATCCATCATTATTGTTGTATTCAACTTCTAGTAGTCCACACAAATTGACATGTTCAATGTGTTGTTTGCTTTTTCTATAAATGAGGATGTTGTCAAAGGAAACCAGCACATATCAGAAGAGAAGCAAGCATGCCCTTTTCATCTATGAGGGCCCAAGCGTGAGAATCAACTTGCGCCATACTTCTTCAATGTAAATGATATATGTTGGGCATTATACTTTGCATGGGCCTTAAGATACGTGATATTGATTTTTGTGCAAAGTATCATGCCCAGTTGAGACTTGCACATTCGAATGAGGCACTCCAATGCATGTTTTTTACCCTTGTGCATGATGGGTGCCAGAAAAACTAGGAGAATTGTGTCCCCAACAATGCAAATTACATGCAATTGGAAATATACTTTTCATAAGATAACATTTCATGGATAGAATTCTCACCAAATTCAAGCTTGTGCTTGTGCCAAAAAAGTTGTTGGTGCTGAATCTATTTGGCATTTCAGTTTTCTTAGTATACTTGGTAGATTATGCTCAGTGTGCCTTCCTAGATCTATGCTTTATTGTTTAGTCAATAAAGATAGAGTTTGGGGTTAGGGTTTTCTAGCTCATGTTATGCTGTGGGATCTGCATTTTGACTTGACTAAATAATATGTCTTATTGCCTAGTAAGTGGTACTTTGAAATCTCTTCCGATCCAATTCTTTCCACACTCTTGTAGCTTTGCTTGGGTGTGTCCTCCATGTTTCCTAAGAGACTTTTTTCATTATGAGGAGAGATGTTCAAGCATGCAGTTTTTGGGATATGCAAGTGCCACTCCTTGCTTATCTGGATGTTACTTTAGACATGCCTTCTTTCTATCATATTGCTTACAGTTTTCATATTTTCCAAATGCATGTTATAAATTATGCCAACTTGGTCATTTTGCTTGACAGTGCTCATTATTTACAAGGCAATCGAGCTCCTCCTCTTTCACTGCTGCAAAAGGGCATCTTTTAATCATGCAATATTCATAGATAAGGGATTTCAAAAATAGGCCTTGAATGCATGGGATATACAAAGTTTGCATATAGTGACCCCTAGAGGTGGCACCTGTGCATCTACAATAGCTTGATCAAGAGGCTCATAATTCAATTCTTAATACAATAGACGAGATAGATCAGTTGCCTTTTGTGGATTTGAAACCTCAAGAACAAGTGGTTGTGTCTTCACCTTTTGCCAACAATTTTTCATTGAAAGCTATGCATCCTATGATGAAAGAGGCCTTTGACCAGGCTGTGAGTCAACAATTTTTTCTTTCAAATTATGTCCAGAAAACTCACAAGGGTAAAAAGGACACTTTACTGATAGTACCACTGTTCTTCTTTATGCCTTCTCAGATTATCAAGGAATTACTATGGAAGATATCCTTCTATTGCCAAGTTTTTGTGACTTGTAATTATTTCCTTTTACCTTTATAATGTTTGTAGGTTTTCACTGCCTTTTTTCAGGGGTTTCCCACCAATAATATAAAGTACACGGATTTCAATAGAAAAAGCTATGCACGCGTGCATGTTCTCATGTGTGTGCGCATGTGTGTGTCGTAACAACACAAAGCATCCATAAACGTGCACACAGATGCGCTTCTTTGACTAAAAAAAGCTTATGGGCGCATCTATTTACGCGTTTATTAGCGCTTTTGCAGACCCGCATCTATAAGCGTGTCTATATAACTGATAGACGCACATATAGATGCAACTATAGACACGCTATTAGATGCTCTATAGAAATTTAAAAAAAAAAGAAAGATACATTTATAGACGCGCTTATAAATGCTCTGCAGATGTTATTTTATTTTTTAAACAAAAATTTGTGTGGTTCAACAAAATGCTGTGTATGCTGTCTGGTTACAAGAATCCCATTTTCATAGTGTGCAATTCAATTCTTATAGCCAACTGCATTTTAATTAGCACGATTCCAAGCACATCTATAGCCGACGATTATAATTCTGAATAAAACTTTACAACTCCAAAACGTTTATTTCACAAGGCATTCATTGATAGAACATTGCACAAGGAAATTGAAAGCCAAAAAAATAAAAGGAGTGTATGTACATATGCACGAAGGAAATTGAAAGCCAAAAAAACAAAAATTCATAGTCCAAAAAGTGCTTGTATGTGCATATAGCACAAAGCCAAGCCACATCTTATGGCTTCAAGTACAAAAAATAAGAGTGTATATACAAGAGAGGCATGAAGCCACACCAATGGCTTCAAGTACAAAAAAGAGTAGCTAGCACTACTTCTATGACTAATCTAAGTCCGCATCCTTGCTCCCTTCTTCATCACCTTCTCCATCGCCTTCTTCCTCAGTATCCTTGCCTTCTTCCTCCTGAATATCCCTAGGGGCTTATAAATGAGGGACAACATGTATCAATGTATAAAAAATAAAATCTTTATTTACAATATTGACATTATTTAAGTACTTTTAAATACCTGGAGGGTGCTCCAATAGCTCGGATATATTGCTCCAAGCCAAACCCGGATATATTGCTCCAAGCCAATGGCTTCAAGTACAAAAAAGAGTAGCTAGCACCATGAAGCCAAGCCAATAGCTTCAAGTACAAAAAAGAGTAGCTAGCACTACTGCTATGACTAATCTAAGTCCACATCCTTGCTCCTTTCTTCATCACCTTCTCCATCGCTTTCTTCCTCCTTAGTATCCTCGCCTTCTTCCTCCTGAATATCCCCAGGGGCTTATAAACGAGGGACAACATGTATCAATGTATAAAAAATCAAATCTTTATTTACAATATTGACATTACTTAAGTACTTTTAAATACCTTGAGGGTGCTCCAGTAGCCCGGATATATTGCTCCTTAGTAATCAACCCCTCATCATAGAAGTGCCTCCATGTATATCCTCTGTAATGTCCATGATGGTAGGCTGTCTTGACAGGAGTAGAACACTATATTAGAGAATTCAGGAAGCTCCCAAGTCCTAATTTCAAATTAAGTGTTAAGATTTGACCATGTGGCTAAATCTTAACACATTATTTGAAAATGGAACTTGGGAGGATTCGCTAGTATAATGTTTAGGATGGATACAACTTTCAAGTAAGGGGTTAAGATTTGACCACATGGCCAAATCTTAAACATATTGGGCATTCCCAAACTATTTGAAAATTCCAAATTCCCTAATATAGTGTTGTTGTAGGGTACCTGCCCACGATATCAAGCTGCAAGATGACACAATTTGCAAAAGGGTTAGTACAAAGAAACAACCTCCTAATAAACCACATAAACACAATATAATTTGAGATCGATACTTACAAATTGGGCCTCCCATGATTCAACACCCCTTGCTCCAAAATGCATGTTTCCATATTGCTCCATTTGGATCCTTCATGCCTCCATGTGCTACAGATTGGGGTCCGTCTTCGCTACCTTCATTGCTTTCTTCCACTCACGCTTATGAGTGGTGTGGGGCTAGCCCCTTGGTGGTTGACCTCCCTCTCTCCTAGCAATCTCGACTAGTGCATGCCTCTTAAGCAAAGATCTTTTATTGGCAAGTATAACAACAATCTTTGACTTTGCCCATTTATCTGTGAACTCAACATTGGGGGGATTGGGATACCTAGAGTATACAACATTGATGGTCTCATCAACCAACCTTTTTGGATGCTCTTTGTATGAAATAAAGCAATCTCTATAGTTGTCAGCAACTACAGAGTGTATGAAGGCCATGATGTCCTTCCCCTATGCATCCATCAAGATGCCTCCTCTCTGAGTGATGGCATAGAAGATTGTACCATCACCCTCTGGCACATCTACATCATCTGAATCATCCTCGCCCCCACCATTACCTCCCCAAAGCATTGTGCCATGCATCCCCTAGAGCTCTCCCTGATACTACACCTACTGCTCTGTCATGACGAGCTAGTACACTGGCCACTCATCTCTAGAGAAGGGACTCTTGACTACACAGGGGTATGTTGGTGGCTCTACGAGGCAGAAGGGCCTCCTAACTGTAGGGGGGGAGAAAGGACTCCAGACCACCGCATGGGAGAAGGGAGTGCTAGGGAGAAGGGACTCTAGATGATTGGGTAGAAAGGACATAGCTCTGTAGCCTACTAGGTTGTCTTGACTCCATAGGAGTACTCAATCTCAGCTGGTGTGGGATTGGGGTGTACTGCCGACTCCTGGGGGTGTTTTGAGTACCCGTCATGTACGTGTGTAACTGAGGAGTGGGAGGTTGCCTCAAAATGTTATATAAATCTAGAAAGATGGCATCCTGAAGATCAGGCGAGGCTCTTGAAGAGCTTCCTGGCCACATGATGAACTGCAGAAAATAAGAGAAGAAGATTTCCATCATGCATGCCCTCTTTCCATCATGCATGCAATCATTGGGGCAAAGAAAAAATAGGAAAAGGTAGGAGAGAAAAAGGTAGCCTGACATTGAGCAAGCATTTACAGACTCCTGCATTCTTTGAATTAGAGTGACAAAAGTCTTTATATGCTTACTCAATGTTAGGCTATTGAAGCTTCACGTGGGTGGAAAAGAGAGAAAGAAAGAGAGGAAAAAGAGAAAAAGAGAGGAAAAAAGAGAGGAAAAGAGAGGGGAAAAGAGAGAAAAAGAGAGGAGAAAAGAGAGGAAAAGAGAGAAAGAGAGAAAAAGAGAGGAAAAAAGAGAAGGAAAGAGAGGAAAAGAGAGAAAAAGATAGGAAAAGAGAGGAGAAAAGAGAAAAAAAGAGAGGAAAGAGAGGAGTTGCCCTCTTTCCATTATGTGTGCAATCCCATGATTTCCATCATGCATGCCCTCTTTCTTTATCCTGCCCTCATGCTACAGTCCAATTTCCCTCATGCAATCACTTATTTCCATCATTCATGCAATCCTTTATTTCCTCACGAATGCTTAAGGCATTGAAAATTTGACTTAAACATGCATGCAAGGGAAAGGAGAAAGGAAAGAGAAGGAAGGAGAAGGGGAAGGGGAAGGGGAAAGGAAAAGGATAAGGGGAAGGGGAAGAGAAGGAAGGGGAAGGCATGTTTGGAACTCTGTCAAAGCGCATCTATAGACATGACAAACAGTGCGTCTATAGGCACAGTTGCTTGTTTTTCTAAAAAATTAAACACGCTCCGATAGATGCTTTTCTAAAAAAAGGTCAAAAGGACATGCACTCGACCCCAAAAAGAACAACACTAGTACCAAAAACATCCTTTCTGTGCATACGACAAAAGACGAATCCAAAGAGAACAACTTCAAGAGAAGACCAACCACCAAGAGACTTACCTTGAATAGAGGTATGGAAGCTTCTTGTATTTCTTCAAAGCTGCCTCTCCTTCTTCTCTTCCTTGTTCACCCTCTTCTCTTGTATGCTTGGGGATGCGTGTGTATGCCTAGAGATAAGTGTGGGTGCTTGGAGATGAGTGTGGATGCTTGGAGCTGTGTGTTAAAAGGAAAGCAAGCGGCACAGTGCTAAAAGTATCGAAAGGAAAGCAAGCGCTCTGAAAGTATGTTCAAAAACCACTTCATAGTCTGCGCATCTATCAGCACATCTACACTGTGTTTTAAACCCGCCTATAGATGCGTTCCATAGTATAGACGTGCTTTTAAATGCACAGAAGAGTTTTCTCATTAAATACTCAAGGAAGAACACATTTTTTGGGTTGTTTATCTGTAGGATGTCTTCATCTTCAACAAGTAGCTCCAGTGAGGATGACTCCCTCTGTATCCACCATCGCAAAATGTGATTGGAGCAAAAAATCAAATGTATGTGTGATCGATGTTGAGGAAGCATGTATTGTGCACATAGAATTACACTCAATCGCATCTCAAAGTATAGAGAATGGGATGCGACCATATCTCGGGTAAGTGTTAAAGCGTTGAGGTTGATTGAGATACCTAAGGGTGTTCATGTGTTTGATATATGATCCTTTTTTAATTTGATACAGGATGCAATGCCACACCCACATATGTTGCCCTATGCTCGTCGTGAGGAGGTGAAGCGTCAGCGATATGAGGTGGGATCTTTAAGAGGGACCATTACAGATGCATGGAGTGATGGTGATAGTAGCCCTCCACCATTACACCCCATGAGGCCGTGGAGGAGGAGGTGTTTGATGATATGGTGTGGGATTTATATGTCCATCAGTCCTCAGGTAGGGATGATAGCATGGAGCAAGACGATCTTTTTACTGTACGATCTTTTTACTATAGCATCGACTCCACTATTTGAGGGGTGCACATTCTCTGTTCTACGTGCCTCCCTTGAGTTACTAAACTTGCAAACCATCTATGGATGGAGCAATGCAAGTTTGAATGCATTACTCAAGTAAGCTTTCAAGTCTATTTTGTAAACATGGTGAATAATGCTAGTGGGTCAATCACTCGAATACTTTTTCTCATTTGTGGTCTTCACATGCAAGCTATTGTGTAAAATGCTTCCAATGGAGAATAAATTACCGACCTCAAGAGATATTGCAAGAAAACATGTGACCTCTCTTGGAGGATTGGATTATAAGAACATCCATGCATGCGTCAATGATTGCATTCTGTTTCGTGGACCACATAAGGAGGCAAGAGAGTGTCCTACTTGTGGAGAGGCAAGATATAGAGCATATCTTAAAACTTTGGATGTGCCTCGTAAAATTCTACAACATTTTCCCATAATCCCTCACATCCAACATATGTTCAAGTGCAAATCCATTGCAAAGCTCATGTCATGGCATTCCTCCCATCGATCAACCGATGGCAAGTGAAGAACTGCCACAGACACTCTTGCACGGAAGCATATTGAAGACACATGGCCAAGCTTCAAGGAAGAACCTAGGAACTTGAGACTTGGATTGGGTATGGATGTTGTGAACCCATTTGGTCTCAAAAGCACCTCTTACAGTGTATGGCCAGTGATATTGGTGAATTATAATCTTCCACCCTCTATGGCGATCAAGAAAGGACATGTTATGTTATCCCTTCTAATTCCAAGGAAACATAAAGTCAAAAATCCTGATGTTTATTTGGAGCCTTTGATTGATGAGCTAGAGGTACTTTGGAGAGGTATCGAGATGCATGATGTGAGCAAGCCTCCCTCGTCACATGAGACTTCAACTACAAAGCAATCTTAATGTGGACGATGCATGACTTCCCACGCTATGGCGAGTGTTTAAGTAAGAATTGAACTTTTAATTATGAGTAGACAATCGATGTGGCACCCTAAACCCACCTTACTTACGCAATTGAGTCTATTGTTTAGGTCTCACTACATTAGGTTACCATGCATGTCTTGTTTGTGGTCCTTCACTAGTTGCTTCATGAGCAGACTCATTGAATAAGGTCATCTATGAGAATCACCATCGATTTCTCCCACCTGATCATCCTAGATATGTTGCCCCTTGGAATGAAGTCCCCCCATAGTCACTCACTCCAGGAGATTGGATGAGAATTTGAGACGGTTCCACAACTCCTCCACCACTGGGCATCAGCTAGTAAGGGTTTGTAACTATTGTGTGCTATATTGAATGGAAATAAAGATTGCACACTAACACCATCTTTTGTTTAGATACTCCATCTTTTATCGAATACCATATTGGTCCCACCTCAAGATCAATCACTTGCTTGATCCCATGCATATCTTCAAGAATGTGGCATCTACCATTTGGGAACATTTGAATGAAACATGAGATTCTGTAGGCTTATGGGAGGATTTACGCACCACAGGGAGGATGTGTGAAGCTTGGCCACAAGAGAGGCCAAATGGGTGTGCATTTTTACCCCACGCACCATGGAGGTTATCAAAGCTAGAGTTGGTGACAGTGAAGTGAGCTATCACTACAATTCATACTCCCACTGGATGCATGAGGTGTTTGAAGGGGGCCTTCACAAAGAGCAAGAAAAGAGGTGTAGAGAAATTATATGGCTTGAAATCTCATGATTGGCACAAGATGCTCCAAGTAAGTATGACTTAGCATAATCTCTTTTTCCTTCTAAATTTCTGAGTGTAGAAGCAACTAATCAACCATGGCTCATGTGTTCAATTCATACTACCTCTAGCATTTCTCGTAGTGCATCGAAGGATGTGAAGGATTGTACTTATAAGATGGGCGAGCTTGTGAGGTACTTTATAGGATACAAAATGTGAAGCTTATCATTGCTCCATGCAAGGTTTTCATATTGCTAATATGGTGCACTTTTTTCTTTCTAGGTATGTGAGCTCAAAGGAAATAAATCCCACCACGCTTGAGGATGCTCGAGTTATGTCAGTGGAGGTGGTTTGTTTAGTGGAGGAGACCTTTCCATGTTGTATTCTCACAAGCCAACTACATCTCATAGTGCATTTGGTGAATGAGATTGCTATATGCGGCACTGTACATGCATGATGGTTGTTCTTCCTCGAGCACTTCATGAAGACCTTGAAGGGTTTCGTGAGGCAAGATACAAGGCCTGAAGGTAGCATGGCCGAGGGTTGTGGTTGGTACAAGAGTCACTTTTATATATTTTTGAGTTTCTTGTTGATGTGGATAGCTCTCTCCCATGATTATGGAGAGATGATGAAGACTAAGGATGACCTCTATTGTGCCTCAAGGGAAAGGACAGAGAAAAGTAATGGACACAGAGTTGATTAATAATATCAACCTTTGTTGCATGCTTAATAGTGATGTGATGAAAAGATGGGTGACAAGATACAAGGATGCAAAGGCAAGAAGACAAGGTGAAAGGGCCCTCTTTCGTACACACCATGGATATCATGTGCCATTCCCTCAGCATCTAAGAGCACTTCCAAAGGATATTCATGTGGATTGGCTACTTGACAAAATGGAGAGAGCAGAGAGAGACGAGGGGATGCATATCACAATGGAAGAATGGGAGCATGCTAGAGGATGCATGAGCAAGGTCGGTATATAGAATGTCATGCATAAGTTAGGAGCTTTTAACAATTTAGATTACTTATTCAATTTGCAACAACAAGACAAAGCGCCTACAGACGCGCACACAAACGCGTTTATTGAACTTTAAAAAAAACTTACGGGCACATCTATTTGCATGTTTAGAGACCCGCATCTAACAATGCATCTATATAGTAGACAGACGCGTGTATAGATGTGCATCTAGATGCCTAAATAGACGCTCTGCTAAAAAATTTAAAAAACAGACAGACGCATCGTTAAACGCGTGTATAGACGCATTTATAAATGGTCTTATAGATGCTTTTATAGATGCGCAAATAGATGCTTCCCGAACAGACAGACGCATATATAGACGTGTTTATAGATGCACTGATAGACGCGCTACATATTATTTTTTTTTAAATTTAGAGAATGCGGTGTATGTTGTGTATGCTATATAGTTACAGGAATCCCATTTCCACATTGTGTAATTCAATTCTTACAGCCAACCGCATTTTAATTAGAATTCCAAATAAAACATTACAACTCTAAAACGCAATAAAATTGAAAGCTCAAAAAGTGCTTGTATGTACATATAGCACGAAGCTAAGCCACGTCATGTGGCTTCAAGTACAAAAAATAAGAGGAGTGTATATACAAGAGGCACGAAGCCAAGCCAGTGGCTTTAAGTACAAAAAAGAGTAGCTAGCACTACTTCTACAACTAATCTATGTTCTCCACGTCCTCGCTTTCTTCCATGCTCCCTTCTGTGCTCCCTTCTCTGCCTCCTTCCTCATCTTCTTGTGCAGGGACTTGTAAACAAGGGACAACATATATCAATGTATGAAAAATCAAATCTTTACTTATAATATTGACATTATTTAATTACTTTCAAATACCTCAGGGGCCGCTCCAGTAGCTCGGATATACTGCTCCTCAATAATCAACTCGTCATGATAGAAGTGCTTCCATGTATCTCCTCTGCGATGGTGGCAGTGGTAGCCTGTCTCGACAGGAGTAGGGTATCTACCCACGATCTCAAGTTGCAAGATGACACAATTTGCGGAGGGGTTAATACAAAGAAACAACCTCCTAATAAACTACATAAGCAATATAATTTGAGATCGATACTTACAAATTGGGCCTCCTATAATTCAACACACCCTGCTCCAAAATGCACGCTTCCATATTGCTCCATTTGGATCCTTCATGCCTCCATGTGCTGCAGACTGGGGTCCTCCCTCGCTGACTTCATTGCTTTCTTTCACTCACGCTTGTGAGCGGTGTGGGGCGAGCCCCTTGGTGGTTGACCTCCCTCGAGCCTGGCAAGCTCCGCTAGTGCCTGCCTCTTAAGCGAAGATCTTTTATTGCCAAGTATCGTAACAATCTTTGACTTGGCCCATTTATTTGTGAACTGACGATTGGGGGGGTTAGGATACCTAGAGCGAACATCAGCGAGGGTCTCATCAGCCAACCTCTTTAGCTGGTCTTTGTAGTGGATAAAGCAATCTCTGTAATTGTTAGCAATTATAGAGCACATGAAGGCCATGATGTCCTTCCCCCGTGCATCCATCAAGATGCCTCCTGTCTGAGTGATGTCATAGAAGATTGTACCATCACCCGGAGGCATGTCCAAATCATATGAATCATCATCATCCCCACCACTACCCCTCCCAAAGCACTATGCCATGCATCCCCTACCGCTCTCCCTGCTACTACGCCTACTACCATGTCGTGTCGAGCTAGTACGCTGGCCACTCGTAGCTGGAGACTGCACGGGACTACGTGGACCACTCGTAGCTGGAGAACCGAGTCTCAACTGCATAGGAGTACGTCGACGGCTCTGCGAAACAGAAGGACCTCCTGACGGCATGGGGGAAGGGGCATAAGATGGCATGGGGGAAGGGGCATAAGACGGCATGGGGGAAGGGGCATAAGACAGCATGGGAGAAGGGCCTCGGCTGTGAAGCCGACTGGGCTGTGCTAACTCCGCTGGGGTAATCTCAGCTGGTGTGGGGTGGTTTGGAGTCTGTAGTGTCGACTCCTGGGGGGTGTTTAGAGTACCCGTCATATACCCGTATAACTCCGCAGGATTGGCAGGGTGCCCTAAAAGGTTATATAAGTCCCTAAAAATAGACTCCCGGAGATCAGGTGAGCTCGAAGAGCTTCTTGGCCACATGATGGACTGGAAAAAAGAAAAAAAGACGATTACTGATGAGCTGAGAAGAAAGGGGAACGGAAGAAAAGATTACTGTCGGAGCGCGTCTATTTTTGCGTATAATAGCGTGTCTATAGACACGGCTGTCTATGTTTGTAAATAGGCTAGACACGCCTGTAGATGCGGTTTTAGACGCACTCTGAGACGCATCTATAGACGCTCCGACAGACAGACTTTTCTAAAAAGTAGAAAAGGACATGCGCCCGACACAAAAACGTAACATTGATACCAAAATCATTCGTTTCTTGGATATGACAAAGGACAAATCCAAAGAGAGCAACTTTAAAAAAAGATCAACCGTAACAAGACTTACCTTGGATAGAGGTATGGAAGCTTCTTCTCCTTCTTCAAAGTTGCTTCTCTTCCTTGTTCACCCTCTTCTCCTGTAAGCCTGGAAGTAAATGTGGGTGCCTTCCTCTTAAGTGTAAGCTTGGAAGTAAGTGTGGGTGCCTTCCTCTTAAGTGTCGAAACTGTGGATATGTTAATAGCAAAGCAAGCAAGCCACGCGAAGTATAAGTAATGTGAAGAAAAGCAAAGCGAGCGCGCTAAAAGCAGATTTGAAAATCGCATCTATAAGCGTGTTTAATAGCGCATCTAAATACGTGTGTAATTGCACGTCTACATACACAAAGCAGACGCGATTTTAGACACGCCTATAGACGCGCACCACATAATAGACAGACGTAGTTTTAGACGCGTCTTTAGATGCGCCACAGAGTTTTAAAATTAAATATTTGAAGAAAAGCAAAATTTTTTGGATTGGTTGTTTGTAGGATGTCTTCATCTTTAACAAGTAGCTCCAGTGAGGATGAATCCCTCCGTATCCACCATCGCGAAATGTGGTTGGAGCAAAAAATCAAATGTATGTGTGATCGATGTCAAGGAAACATGTATCGTGCATGCAGGATTACACTCAATCACATCTCAAAGTATGGAGAATGGGATGCGACCGTAAACATGGTAAGTGTTAAAGAGTTAAGGTTGATTGAGATACGTATGGGTGTTCATATGTTTGAGTTATGATCCCGTTTTAATTTGATACCGGATGCAGTGCCACACCCGCATATGTTGCCCTATGCTCATCGTGAGGAGGCGAAGCGTCAGCGACATGAGGTGGGAACTTCAGGAGGGACTGTTACGGATGCATGGAGTGATGGTGATAGTAGCCCTCCGCAATTACCTCATGAAGCCATGGAGGAGGAGGTGTTTGATGATATGGTGCAGGATTTATACGCCCATCAATCCGAAGGGAGGGATGATAGCATGGAGCAAGACGATCTTTTTACTCAAGCATCAACTCCACTATTTAAGGGGTGCACATTCTCTATTCTACGTGCCTCCCTTGAGTTACTAAACTTGCAAACCATCTATGGATGGAGCAATGCAAGTTTGAATGCATTACTCAAGTAAGCTTTAAAGTCTATTTTGCAAACATGGTGAATTATGCTAGTGGGTCAATTACTCAAATGCTTTTCCTCATTTATGGTCTTCACATGCAGGCTATATATTGTGTAAAATGCTTCCAAGGGAGAATAAATTACCGACCTCAAGAGATATGGCAAGGCAACATGTGACCTCTCTTGGAGGATTAGATTACAAGCGCATCCATGCATGCATCAACGATTGCATTTTGTTTCGTGGACTACATAAGGATGCAAGAGAGTGCCCTACTTGTGGAGAGGCAAGATATAGAGCAGATCTCAAAACTTTGGACGTGCCTCATAAGGTTTTGCGACATTTTCCCATAATCCCTCGCATCCAACATATGTTCAAGTCCCGTTGAAGTGCAAATCCATTGCAGAGCTCATGTCATGGCATTCCTCCCATCGATCAACCGATGGCAAGTGGAGAACTCCCACAGACTCTCCTGCGTGGAAGCATATTGAAGACACATGGCCAAGATTCAAGGAAGAACCTAGGAGCTTGAGACTTGGATTGGGTATGGACGGACCCATTTGGTCTCAAAAGCACCTCTTACAGTGTATGGCCAGTGATATTGGTGAATTATAATCTTCCACCCTCTATGGTTATTAAGAAAGGACATGTTATGGTGTCCCTTCTAATTCAAGGGAAACATAAAGTCAAAAATCCTGATGTTTATTTGGAGCCTTTGATTGACGAGCTAGAGATACTTTGGAGAGGTATCGAGGTGCATGATGTGAGCAGGCCTCCCTCGTCACGAGACTTCAACTGCAAAGCAGTCTTGATGTGGACGATGCATGACTTCCCAGGCTATGGCTAGTGTTCAGGTAAGCATGTTCAGGTAAGCATTGCACTTCTAATTATGAATAGCCAAAGGATGTGGCACCCTAAACCCACCTTCAACTCTTAATTGCGTCTGTTGTTCAGGTCTCACTACATCGGGTTACCATGCATGTCCTGTTTGTGGTCCTTCGCTAGTTGCCTCATGGGTAGACGCATAGAATAAGGTCATCTATGAGAATCACCATCGATTTCTCCCACCTGATCACCCTAGATATGTTGCCCCTTGGAATGAAGTCCTCCCACAATCACTCACCGTGGGAGATTGGATGAGAATTTTGGATGGTTCCACGACTCCTCCATCACTTGGCATGAGCCGGTAAGGGTTTGTAACTATTGTGTGCTATATTGGCTAGAAATAAAGATTGCCCGATAATACCAGCTTTTGTTTAGATACTCCATCTTTTATCGTTTACCATATTGGTCCCACCTCAAGATCAATCACTTGCTTGATCCCATCCATATCTTCAAGAATGTGGCATCTACCATTTGGGAGCATTTGAATGGGATACGAGATTTCGTAGGCATAAGGGAGGATCTACGTACCACACGGAGGATGCATGAAGCTTGGCCACAAGAGAGACCAAATGGGCATGTTTTTTTACCTTGTGCACCATGGAGGTTATCAAAGCTAGAGATGGTGGCGGTGAAGCGCACTATTACTACAATTCGTACTCCCACTGGATGCATGAGGTGTTTGAAGGGAGTCTTTACAAAGAGCAAGAAAAGAGGTGTAGAGCAATTATATGGCTTGAAATCTCATGATTGGCACAAGATGCTCCAAGTAAGTATTTTATGTGCATAATATCTTTTTCCTTTCAAATTTGTGAGTGAATAATTATAAGCAACTAATCAACCACCTCCTCATGGGTTTAGTTCATACTACCTACTAGCATTTCTCGTAGTGCATCGAAGGACATGAAGGAGTGTATTTACAAGATGGGCGAGCTTGTGAGGTACTTTACATGATACAAAATATGATGCGTATCAATGCTCCATGCAAGGTGTTCATATTGCTAATATGGTGTACTTTTTCATTTCTAGGTATGTGAGCTCAAAGAAAATAGATCCCACCACGCTTGAGAATGCTCGAGTTATGTCAGTGGAGGTGGTTTGTTTAGTGGAGGAGACATTTCCACGTTCTATTCTCACAAGCCAACTACATCTTATAGTGCATTTGGTGGATGAGATTGCTATATGCGGTACTATACATGCACGATGGTTGTTCTTCCTCGAGTGCTTCATGAAGACCTTGAAGGGCTTCGTGAGACAAAATGCAAGACCCAAAGGTAGCATGGCCGAGGGTTGGTTGATACAAAAGTCACTTGTATATATTTCTGAGTTTCTTGTTGATGTGGATAGCTCTCTCCCATGACTATGGAGAGATGATGAATACCTAAGGATGACCTCTATTGTGCCTCAAGGGAAAGGATGCAACAAAGTAATAAACACGGAGTTGCATAATAGTATCAACCTCTATTGCGTGCTTAGTAGTGATGTGATGAAAAGATGGGTGACAAGATACGAGGATGCAAAGGCAAGAAGACAAGAAGAAAGGGCCCTCTTTCGTACACACCCCGGATCTCGTGTGCCATATCCTCAATATCTAAGAGCACTTCCAAAGGATATTCATGTGGATTGGCTACTTGATGAAATGGAGAAAGCAGAGAAAGACGAGGGGATGCATATCACAATGGAAGAATGGGAGTATGCTAAGGGATGCATGAGCAAGGTCGGTAAATAGAATGTTATGCATAAGTTAGGAGCTTTCAATAATTTAGATTGCTTATTTAATTGATTTTTTCTTGGTGTAGTGCACTATGTTCAATGGTATATGGTGTGATGGCAAGCATTTTCGAACACAATGGATTGATGATAAGAGAAACACACAAGATTGCAGCGTCATTGCTAGCTTTGAGGGAGCCAATGGAGCCATGGATGATTATTGTGGCATAATCCAAGATATTATTAAGCTTGACTTTCGACGCTTCTTTGTGTATGTTTTGGATGTAAAGTTGTTTAAGGACGTGGTGGAAAGAGGCCCTAATGCAACAATCAAACGCCATGCAAGTGGCTTTGTAACTATTGACTCCACAAAGTTTTGGCAAAGTAGGAAGGACACACTAGTACTACCGCAACAACGTGAACAGGTACTGTGCACACATATAAATACTTGCTTTTAAATATTTGATACCTTCAATGCAAGGAAAATAACATGATTGTATTTGTGTTTGAATTAGGTTGTCTATCAACCAATGGTGGATAATAACACATGGTGACATGTCATACCTATTATGCCACGTTCCAAAGTGATGTATAGTACATTTACTAATATGGAGCATATGGAGGATGATCATGGCCATGGACATGATGATGACCATGATACGAGAGAGGAGGATGATCATGAGATAGGAGATACAGATATTGAGGCCATTACCCATGAGGACGAGCCTACCATTGGTGATGCTGATTTCGATGAGCACATGAGTAGCACAAGTAGTAGTGGGTTGAATGTATTTGTAGATCTAAACACTTGTTTGGATTTTGAAGTAGATAGTTTGGCAAGGGTTGATCTCATTGAGGATGAGATTGAAACCGTAGCCCATCATTGATATTGGCAAAACTATTTTACATATTGTCTCATTCACCTCACCTCACTTAATTCTTGTATATCTGGGCTTGCAAAAAAGCATTGATGTTTTTGTTAAAATTATGTGCTTTGGTAATATTCATGGGCAATGTTTGGAAAGCAGTGATGTACACCAAAATCTCACTTTCTGTATTCTCTATTTTGCATCTAAATACGCATCTAATTCTCAGTGTAGACACGCTAATAGACGTGCTAATACATGTGCAAATAGACGTGTTGACAAACGCAGTGTTAGACGGGCCCGTATTTTCTCAGTGTAGACGTGCAAATAGACGTGTCAATACACGCCCAAATAGACGAGTTGTTAGACGCCCTACTAGACGCGCCTGTAATTTCTCTATTCAAGCAACACCTATAGATGTGCCCGCTATTTTGCATGTCTATAGTTGCTTTGTGTTGTTGTGATTGATTTTGTCTTGGTGTAGTATACTATGTTCAATGCTATATGGTGTGAGGGCAAGCATTTTTGGACACAACGGATTAATGATAAGAGAAACACACAAGATTGCGGCCTCATTGCTAGCTTTGAGGGAGCCAATGGAGCCATGGATGATTATTGTGGCATAATCCAAGATATTATTAAGTTTGACTTTCGACGCTTCTCTGTGTATGTTTTGGATGTCAAGTGGTTTAAGGACGTGGTGGAAAGAGGCCCTAATGCAACAATCAAATGCTATGCAAGTGGATTTGTAACTATTGACTCCACAAAGTTTTGGCAAAGCAAGAAGGACACACTAGTACTACCGCAACAATGTGAATAAGTACTCTACACATATAGAAAAATACTCACTTTTAAATATTTAATACCTTCGATGCAAGGAAAATAACATGATTGTATTTGTGTTTGAATTAGGTTGGTTGTCTATCAACCAATGGTGGATAATAATAGGTGGTGGCATGTCATACCTATTACGCCATGTTCCAAAGTGATGTATGGTACATTTACTAATATGGAGCGTATGGAGGATGATCATGGCCATGGAGGTGATGATGATCGTGATACGAGAGAGGAGGATGATCATGAGATAGGAGATACATATATTTAGGCCATTACACATCACAAGACAAAGCACCCATAGACGCGCGCACAGACGCATTTCATGAACTAAATAAAAAACTTACAAGCATGTCTATTTGCGCATCTGGAGACCCGCGTCTAGTTGCGCGTCTATATATCAGACTTACGCGCGTATAGACGTGCACAAAGATACATAAATAGACGCCCTTATAAACGCTTTTATAGATGTGTGTATAGACACAAGTCGAACAAACAGACGTGAATATAAATGTGTTTTTAAACGCATTAATAGATGCGCCTTTTTAAAAAAAAAAAAATTTACAGAATACTGTGTATGTTGTGTATGCTATATAGTTACAAGAATCCCATATCCACATTCTGTAATTCAATTCTTACAACGAACCGCATTTTAATTACAATTCCAAATAAAATATTACAACTCCAAAACGCAATAAAATTGAAAGCTCAAAAAGTGCTTGTATATACATATAGCACGAAGCTAAGCCACGTCATGTGGCTTCAAGTACAAAAAATAAGGAAGCTAAGCCATGTCATGTGGCTTCAAGTACAAAAAATAAGAGGAGTCTATATACAAGAGGCACGAAGCCAAGCCAGTGGCTTTAAGTACAAAAAAGAATAGTAGCACTACTTCTACGACTAATCCTCACTGCCTTCGACGCTCCCTTCTGCGCTCCCTTTTGCGCTCCATTCTGCACCTCCTTCCTCGTCTTCCTCATCGTCTTGTGCATGGGCCTGTAAACAAGGGACAACATATATCAATGTATGAAAAATCAAATCTTTACTTATAATTTTGGCATTATTTAATTACTTTCAAATACCTGGGGGGCCTGTCCAGTTGCTCGGGTATACTGCTCCTCAGTAATCAACCCGTCATCATAGAAGTGTCTCCATGTATCTCCTCTACGATGGTGGCAGTGGTAGGCTGTCTCCAGTGGAGTAGGGTATCTGCCCACGATCTCAAGCTGCATGACCGCGATACACTTTGTGGAGGGATTAGTACAAAGAAACAACCAACCTCCTAATAAACTACATAAGCAATATAATTTGAGATCGATACTTACAAATTGGGCCTCCCATGATTCAACACCCCCTGCTCCAAAATGCGCGCTTCCATATTCCTCCATCTGGATCCTCCGTGCCTCCACGTGCTGCAGACTGGGCTCCTCCCTCGCTGAATTCATTGCCTTCTTCCACTCACGCTTGTGAGCGGTGTGGGGCAGGCCCCTTGGAGGTTGACCTGCCTCAAGCCTGGCAAGCTCCGCTAGTGCGTGCCTCTTAAGGGAAGATCTTTTATTGCTAAGTATCGTAACAATCTTTGACTTCCCCCATTTATCTGTGAACTGGCGATTGGGGGGGTTAGGATACCTAGAGCGAACAGTAGCGAGGGTCTCATCAGCTAACCTCTTTGGGTGGTCTTTATAGTGGATAAAGTAATCTCTGTAATTGTTAGCAATTACAGAGCGCATGAAGGCCATGATGTCCTTCCCCCGCGCATCCATCAAGATGCCTCCTGTCTGAGTGATGTCATAATAAATTGTACCATCACCCAGAGGCACGTCTAAATCATATGAATCATCCTCCTCCTCATCGCCACATGGCCCAAAGCACTGTGCCATGCATCCGCCACCGCTCTCCCTGCTACTACGCCTACTACCCTGTCATGTCGAGCTCGTACGCTGGCCACTCGTAGCTAGGGACTGCACGGGACTACGCTGACCACTCGTAGTTGGAGAACCGAGTCTCAACGGCTGGGGAGTACGTCGACGGCTCGCCGAGACAGAAGGACCTCCTGACGGCATGGGGGAAGGGGCATAAGACGGGATGGCAGAAGGGACATAAGACGGCATGGGGGAAGGGGCATAAGACGGTACGGGGGAAGGGGCATAAGAAGGGGCATAATTCGGCTGTGCGGACTCCGCTGGGGTGATCTCAGGTGGTGTGGGGTGGCTCAGAGTCTGTAGTGCCGACTCTTGGGGAGTGTTAAGGGTACCCGTCATATACCCGTATAACTCCACAGGACTAGGAGGGTGCCCTAAAAGATTATATAAGTCCTTCCAAATCGATTCCCGCGGATCAGGTGAGCTAGAAGCACTTCTTGGCCACATGTTGAACTGGAAAATAGGAAACAAATCTATTACTTTGGGAGCTGAGAAGAAAGGGGAAGAAAAAAGAGGCTCTATCAGAGCGTGTCTATAGACCCGTCTGATCTGCGCGTCTATAGACGCATCTAATAGAGCGTTTAACAATTCAAGTAAAAGCGCGTCTAACAGTGTGTTTAAAAGCGCGTCTAACAGTCTGTCTAACAATCCGTCTAATAGTGTGTTTAAAAGCGCGTCTAACAGTGCATTTAAAAGTCTGTTTAATAGGGCGTCTGTGTGAGCGTCTACAGACGCGTCTGTGTGTGTCTGCAATAAGCCAAACATGCGGATAGACGCGCCTGTAGATGCGCTTTTAGACGCGCCCTGAGATGCGCCTATAAACGTGCTCCGACAGGCAAGAATACTAAAAAGTCGAAAAGGACGTTACGCCCGACAAAAGAATGTGTCACTCATACGTAGATCCTACGTTTCGTGGATGCGAGAAAGTACAAAACTGGAAAGAGCAAGCAAGAACAACTTCAAAAGGACTTACTTGGAAAAAGGTATGGAAGGATCTTTCTTTTCCAAACTTGTTTCTTCTCCTTGTTCGTACTCCTCCTCTCCTTTAGGCTTGGAAGCAAGTGTAGGTACGGTCCCTTTCTCTTGAGTGAAAGCTTGGAACTGTGTATGGGAGGCTCTCTCTTAAGCTTCGAATCTATGGAACTGCTAATAAAGAAGGAAGGAAGCCGCTCGCGAAGTTTAAGTAATGAAAAGAAAAGCAAAGCGAGCGGCACGCCGAAAAGCAGGTTTAAAAGCCGCGTCTATAGTCGCGTCTAGTCGCGTCTGAATACACAGAGTAGATGCGTCTATAGTCGCATCTATTAGCACGTCTACAGGCGCGTTTAAATACACAGAGTAGACGCACGTTTAGACGCGCCGATAGACGCGATGTTAGACACGACTATAGATGTGGCGATAGACGCAACACAGAGTTTAAATTAAGCATTTGAAGAAGAGCAAATTTCGTGGGTTGTTTGTTTGTAGGATGTCTCCATCTTCAACAAGTAGCTCCAGTGAGGATGAATCCCTCCATATCCACCATCGCGAAATGTGGTTGGAGCAAAAAATCAAATGTCTGTGTGATCGATGTCGAGGAAACATGTATCGTGCACGCAGGATTACGCTCAATCATATCTCAAAGTATGGAGAATGGGATGTGACCGTAAACAGGGTAAGGGTTTGTAAGTTAAGGTTGATTGAGATACCTATGGGTGTTCATATGTTTGAGTTATGATCCCGTTTTAATTTGATACAGGATGTAGTGTCACACCCGCACATGTTACCCTATGCCCGTCGTGAGGAGGCGAAGCGTCGACGATATGAGGTGGGATCTTCAGGAGGGACCATTACGGATGCATGGAGTGATGGTGATAGTAGCCCTCCGCCATTACCTCATGAAGCCGTGGAGGAGGACGTGTTTGATGATATGGTGTGGGATTTATATGTCCATCAAGGGAGGGATAATAGCATGGAGCAGGATGATCTTTTTACCACAGCATTAACTCCACTGTTTGAGGGGTGCACATTCTCTGTTCTACGTGCCTCCCTTGAGTTACTAAACTTGCAAACCATCTATGGATGGAGCAATGCAAGTTTGAATGCATTACTCAAGTAAGCTTTAAAGTCGATTTTGCAAACATGGTGAATTATGCGCGTGGGTCAATTACTCAAATGCTTTTCCTCATTTATGGTCTTCACGTGCAGGCTATTGTGTAAAATGCTTCCAAGGGAGAATAAATTACCGACCTCAAGAGATATGGCAAGGCAACATGTGACCTCTCTTGGAGGATTAGATTACAAGCGCATCCATGCATGTGTCAACGATTGCGTTTTGTTTCGTGGACTACATAAGGATGCAAGAGAGTGTCCTACTTGTGGAGAGGCAAGATATAGAGCAGATCTCAAAACCTTGGACGTGCCTCGTAAGGTATTGCGACATTTTCCCATAACCCCTCGCATCCAACATATGTTCAAGTGCAAATCTATTGCAGAGCTCATGTCATGGCATTCCTCCCATCGATCAACCGATGGCAAGTGGAGAACTCCCGTGGACTCTCCTGCGTGGAAGCATATTGAAGACACATGGCCAAGCTTCAAGGAAGAACCTAGGAGCTTGAGACTTGGATTGGGTATGGACGGTGTGAACCCATTTGGTCTCAAAAGCACGTCTTACAGTGTATGGCCAGTGGTATTGGTGAATTATAATCTTCCACCCTCTATGGCTATTAAGAAAGGACATGTCATGCTGTCCCTTCTAATTCCAGGGAAACATAAAGTCAAAAACCCTGATGTTTATTTGGAGCCTCGGATTGATGAGCTAGAGATACTTGGAGAGGTATCGAGGTGCATGATGTGAGCAGGCCTCCCTCGTCACGAGACTTCAACTGCAAAGCAGTCTTGATGTGGACGATGCATGACTTCCCAGGCTATGGCGAGTGTTCAGGTAAGCATTGCATTTTTTAATTATGAATAGGCAAAGGACGTGGCACCCTAAACCCACCTTCCACTCTTAATTGCATCTATTGTTCAGGTCTCACTACATCGGGTTACCATGCATGTCCTGTTTGTGGTCCTTCGCTAGTTGCCTCATGGGCAGACGCATTGAATAAGGTCATCTATGAGAATCACCATCGATTTCTCCCACCTGATCATCCTAGATATGTTGCCCCTTGGAATGAAGTCCTCCCACAATCACTCACCACGGGAGATTGGATGAGAATTTGGGATGGTTCCACGACTCCTCCACCACATGAGCCGGTAAGGATTTGTAACTATTGGCTGGAAGTAAAGATTGGCTATATTGGTTGAAAGTAAAGATTGCACGCTAACACTTTATTTTGTTTAGATACTCCATCTTTTATCGTTTACCATATTGGTCCCACCTCAAGATCAATCACCTGCTCGATCCCATGCATATCTTCAAGAATGTGGCATCTACCATTTGGGAGCATTTGAATGGGACACGAGATTCGGCAGGCATAAGGGAGGATCTACGTACCACAGGGAGGATGCGTGAAGCTTGGCCTCAAGAGAGACCAAATGGGCGTGTTTTTTTACCTCGTGCACCGTGGATGTTATCAAAGCTAGAGATGGCGACGGTGAAGCGCGCTATTACTACAATTCGTACTCCCACTGGATGCATGAGGTGTTTGAAGGGAGCCTTTACAAAGAGCAAGAAAAGAGGTGTAGAGCAATTATATGGCTTGAAATCTCATGATTGGCACAAGATGCTCCAAGTAAGTATTTTATATGCATAATATCTGTCCTTTCAAATTTGTGAGTGAATAGCTATAAGCAACTAATCAACCACCTCCTCGCGGGTTCAGTTCATACTACCTACTAGCATTTCATGTAGTGCATCAAAGGACGTGAAAGATTGTATTTACAAGATGGGCGAGCTTGTGAGGTATGTGAGCTCAAAGGAAATAAATCCCACCACGCTTGAGAATGCTCGAGTTATGTCAGTGGAGGCGGTTTGTTTAGTGGAGGAGACATTTCCACGTTCTATTCTCACAAGCCAACTACATCTCATAGTACATTTGGTGGATGAGATTGCTATATGCGGTACTATACATGCACGATGGTTGTTCTTCCTCGAGCGCTTCATGAAGACCTTGAAGGGCTTCGTGAGACAAAATGCAAGACCCGAAGGTAGCATGGCCGAGGGTTGGTTGGTACAAGAGTCACTTGTATATATTTCTGAGTTTCTTGTTGATGTGGATAGCTCTCTCCCACGACTATGGAGAGATGATGAATACCTAAGGATGACCTCTATTGTGCCTCAAGGAAAAGGACGCAACAAAGTAATAGACATGGAGTTGCATAATAGTATCAACCTCTTTTGTGTGCTTAATAGTGATGTGATGAAAAGATGGGTGACAAGATAACGAGGATGCAAAGGCAAGAAGACAAGAAGAAAGGGCCCTCTTTCGTACACACCACGGATCTCGTGTGCCATACCCTCAGCATCTAAGAGCACTTCCAAAGGATATTCATGTGGAATATTGGCTACTTAATGAAATGGAGAAAGCAGAGAAAGACGAAGGGATGCATATCACAATGGAAGAATGGGAGTATGCTAAGGGATGCATGAGCAAGGTCGGTATATAGAATGTTATGCATAAGTTAGGAGCTTTTTATAATTTAGATTGCTTATTTAATTGATTTTTTCTTGGTGTAGTGCACTATGTTCAATGCTATATGGTGTGAGGGCAAGCATTTTCGAACACAACGGATTGATGATAAGAGAAACACACAAGATTGCGGCATCATTGCTAGCTTTGAGGGAGCCAATGGAGCCATGGATGATTATTGTGGCATAATCCAAGATATCATTATGCTTGACTTTCGACGCTTCTTTGTGTATGTTTTGGATGTAAAGTGGTTTAAGGACGTGGTGGAAAGATGCCCTAATGCAACAATCAAACGCCATGCAAGTGGCTTTGTAACTATTGACTCCACAAAGTTTTGGCAAAGTAGGAAGGACACACTAGTACTACCGCAACAATGTGAACAGGTACTGTGCACACACATAAAAATACTCGCTTTTAAATATTTGATGCAAGAAAAGTAACATGATTGTATTTGTGTTTGAATTAGGTTGTCTATCAACCAATGGTGGATAATAATAGATGGTGGCATGTCATACCTATTATGCCACGTTCCAAAGTGATGTATAGTACATTTACTAATATGGAGCGTATGGAGGATGATCATGGCCATGGACGTGATGATGACCGTGATACAAGAGAGGAGGATGATCATGAGATAGGAGATATAGATATTGAGGCCGGCATTACCCGTGACGATGAGCCTACCATTGGAGATGTTGATTTCGATGAGCACATGAGTGGCACAAGTAGTAGTGGGTTGAATGTATTTGTAGATCTAAACACTTGTTTGGATTTTGAAGTAGATAGTTTGGCAAGGGTTGATCTCATTGAGGATGAGATTGAACCGTAGCCCCACAATTGATATTGGCAAAACTATTTTACATATTGTCTCATTCTCCTCATTTCACTTAATTCTTGTATATGTGGGCTTGCAAAAAATTATGTGCTTTGGTAATCATGGGCAATGTTTGGAAAGCAATGATGTACACAAAAATCTCACTTTCTGTATTCTCTGGAGCGCGTCCATTTACGCGTCTAAATGCGCGTCTGAGTCTCAGTGTAAACGCGCAAATAAACGCGCAAATAGATGCGCTAATAAACGGGATGTTAGACGGGCCCGTATTTTCTCAGGTCAAACGCACAAATAGACGCAGTGATTTACGCACAAATAGACGAGCGTTTAGCCGCGCCTATAGACGCGCCCGTAATTTCTCTACTAAAGCAACGCCTATAGACACGCCCGCTATTTTGCGCGTCTACCAAGCGCGTCTATAGTTGCTTTGTGTTGTTGTGCATGAGGACGAGCCTGCCATTGGTGATGTTGATTTCGATGAGCACATGAGTAGCACAAGTAGTAGTGGGCTGAATGTATTTGTAAATCTCAACATTGGTTTGGATTTTGAAGTAGATAGTTTGGCAAGGGTTGATCTCATTGAGGATGAGATCATGCCCATCATTAATATTGGCAAAACTATTCTACATATTGTCTCATTCTCCTCATCTCACTTAATTTTTGTATATGTGGGTTTGCCAAAAAGCATTGATATTTTTATTAAAATTATGTGCTTTGGTAATCATGGGCAATGTTTGGAAAGCAATGATGCACATTTATCAGCCTGCAGTAAAATATTACTCTCTATATTCTCTGTTGTGCGTTAATAAAGTCGTCTAAAAAATAGTGCAGACGCACTATTAGACGCATTAATAACCGTGCTAATAGACGCACTCATAGACGCACCCGTATTTTCACTAATCTAATTATGCCTATAGATGCGCCCGCTATTTTGTGCATCTATCAGGCGTATCTATAGTTGCTTTGTCTTGTTTTGTGTGTGTGTGTGTGTGTGTGTGTGAAGAGAGAGAGAGAGAGAGAGAGAGAGAGAGAGAGAGAGAGAGTTATGATACTAACGACATATTATAGGTAGGTACAATCCTTCAAAAAATCTTAAATGTATGCTCAAGTCATTCACCATCTAAGGACCCCTTATAGCACATGCATTCAAGGGTACCCTCTACTTATAGATTTTTATAACCTATATATACACCCCTTATGTAATTTTGAGGTAATAAAAGTACACCATTTGCATGGAAAGGTTTGTTTTTAATTTAAAAACCCTTTATGTATATGTAATTCCCCAAGAAATGTAACCCTTGTACATCCTACCTTACATATTTTTTAGTGAGCTTCTTAGGAATATATGGCAAATGTTTTGTAATAAAGACAAATTTCATAGATTAATGTAAAGTAACATTGAGCACGTACGAAAAAACTTCCTAATATGAGATTTGACCATGGTATTATTGACATAGTCCCATCATGGTACCATTGATACAATCCATCTATATTTTATCCAAATTCATTGAATGCAACCAATAATTACTACTTTTTGCAACTGTTGATGTTATGGAAACTCAACCTCGATAGGTGAGCATTTCTCCCTTCGATATATAGACATGGTGTAGTATATCAGAACAAGTGTACCCATGCAAGATCTACATCACAATGGAATTTGCGTAAGAATCAATACAAATGAAAATATTGTGTACGATTAATAAAACATAAAGGAAATGCCATTGCTTTCTCTTACGGGTGAGGAAAATGGTGGTTGTTTAATTTGAATTTTCAAGTATGTAAAAACACCAAAAAAGACAAAATATATAGCAAGAGAATTTATCATTATTACTCTTTCTATGGGAAATTACAACTCTCTCTCTCTCTCTCTCTCTCTCTCTCTCTCTCTCTCTCTCTTTCCATGCGCTTGCATCTCGCTTGCATGTGGTTTTAGGAAAAAGGTGATGGCCAAAACTTCAAAGTATGGAAAAATACTTGAAGAAATTAAATTACAATATATTTTTACCTATTTAACCACACAATCACATCTTAGCAAATGCAAATAGTAGCTAAACCACAGTGAGAGATTTCCCCCCTCCATGGGCAACTAGGTGAGGCATACTAATTATTATGTCTTGGGAAGCCTGGCACACTCACAAGATATGTGTGGATTTGGATAGGGGCAAGCCATGTGATCAATCTAAAAGAAAAGAGAAAGAAAACAAAAGAAAAATGAGAGAACATGGAAACTTTAGATGGAGATCCACTAATTACAATCACATATGACATAACCAATAGCGTAAAAGATCCACTACTTACAATCACACATATTGACATAACCAATGGCGTAAAAAATATGTGATAATACACTAGACGTGCACACATGTAACAAAACAACTTTTTGATTCATAACTTGAGAGTAAAGTTTTCTATTACATCCTAAAGTCTCTCTCTCTCTCTCTCTCTCTCTCCATATATATAAATAAATACAAATACATATATCCTTTCTTTACACACATTGCACATGGTGTACACAACCCATCAGCATGCCTAAGCTCCTACATTCCAAATATTTGATAAGTGTGCATGTGGTGCTGAGAGACGTGCCTAGATGTGTGTGTGTCTCTCTCTCTCGCTCTCTCTTTCAATCAATCACAATTCGCTAGCCATGGGACAACATTTACTCACATGCTTGCGAAGAAGAGTAGAATGCTTTGGGGGTCCACGGTGGTCATGAAACGCTTCACTTGTCGCCGTCGCCCCTCTTTTGTAGGCTCTAAGTTCAAGAGCTCTCCTGCATTGTCTCTTAACTTGGGTGACAATGCGCGTGGTGCGAGCTTGCTTCGTGACCAAAACTTACTCAGCAACCACAACAGGGATGCGTTTTGGCGCTGTGACCCTGCACAGCCCAATTGACAAGCGATTAGGCTTTTCCTGCAATAGAGACTGCGAGAAACGGACTATAAAGAGGTAACTTTGCGCACCTTTTCTCGTATACTTATCGTCATCTGTTTCCACTTTGATTCGGACGGAAGAAGCCTTCTCGTCTCGAAAGGTATTTTTACGTGAAAACACTCTCTGCAGTGTTGGCATGCTGATTCATGAGTAAAAGACGTATCTGAAATCCTGGCTAACTCCAGTAATATAACTTGTCGAACGAAATATTGAAAAACGAGATGAATTTCATTAATGTGGACTGCCCTAATGGTGAGCGCGAATTGCAAGCTGAGAGAGAGAGAGAAGGATAACGATTGACAGATCCGTCTAGCCGATGTCCACCATTTTTATACAGGAAAAGTCGCTGTCGGAAGTTGGCACATTAATTCAATGTGCCAAGCTGAAAGAGCTTTACTTACAGAGAACTTAGTTGCTGACGGAGGGGCTTCAGCATTGAAGAAACTTTGTGAAGTTTCAGCCTCCGTAGCCGTTGGTCTGTTCGGATCTTCTGGTCCATTATAATGAAATCCCAGGTTACTGCCCGCTCCAAATTTCTGATCGCTTGGTTCTGGATGACGGCTTGCGGTATCGTCGGACACTACAAGAGCGACTATTTGATTCAAGTTTGATGGTGACGGATACGCTGCATGGTTTAGAGGCGACATTATGGTACTACCAATTCCGCAGCAGGGGTGTCCTGTAAATATTTCATATTTACCAATTTACAATCTCTCTCTCTTGCTTTCTTTACAATCTCTCCCCTCTCTCTCTCACAAACACATACTTTAGATGCGAACTTATGGTACTACCACTTATACGCAGCGGCGGTTTACAGTCTCTCTCTCTCTCACACACACACACACACTCTGTCTACAATCCTCGCGCGCAATGTGTTTATATTCAAGGTTTTATTATTTGATTGGCATTTTCGGGCCTAGAGACGTATTAAGCAAATCTCTCTTTCTGTCTCTCTCTTTGAGAAATCTCTTCACACACACACACGCAACATTGAAAGGATCGTTGTGCATGACTGAGAATTAAGGGCACAAAGAAAATTTAAAGAGAAGCATCCTTAATATAATTGACCGTCTGTTTCAACAGCCTTCAGCAGACGGATCACCACATATAGAGACCCCGTAGACAGTAATTCATTATTACGATTAAAGAAAACACTGCGCGCTCCCATGCATACACCTTAAATTTAACAACAAGATGTATGCAATTGAAGTGATGTGCAGTTGTTACCGCGAAATCTCTAGTGGAGAGGTCAAGGGACTAGAAGCCCGATTTGTGGAAGAAGCCTGTTGCACACTGTGTCTTAATAAAGCCTTTATCTATAAAATGGAAGATTGTTGCAAAAAACAGGAGATGGGCCCAGACAAGATGCGGAGATAATACCTAGCAGAAATACTCGTAATCAAGGCTAGTCAGTTCCTCGTCGACTAGAATGTCGTATTTCGGTATCGCTACGTGTAAACAGCGACCTGGAATTGGCAACTTATGTTAATGAATAGAATTTGAACACTACTTAACATCTTCTTCAGTATGACTATAGATAGAAAACGCTGATCCTAGGGGAAGGCATGCGCACAGAGAAGAAGTTCCGCTGGCATAATAAACTGACCTGGGATGTTAGAAAAAGAGATTGCAACCGAAAATTGTTGTCAAGGGCAGGCCTCGTTATAAGGCAGCGAAGGTAGAATATTAAAGCGGCAAGGAAAGGCGGTAGAGTCAAGAAAGGATCGTTCAGTGCCAAGCTGATTAATGGAGAAGGAAGATTTGATCGAGGAGATCAATGAGACTGGAGGGCGTGCAATGTAAAGCTGAACCGGAAATGAGTCGAAAGAAGCTGAATCAAGAAGCGAAGAGAAGAAAGAGAGAAAGAGAGAGAGAGAGACTAGAGAGACATGAGGTGATCGCAAGTAGCATGCCCGACAATCTATGCTGATTGTGCTCACGGGAATTAGGAGGGGGAGGTCAGAGGCGAGGTCAAGAAAAACCGTGAGGGCGTGTACTGAAGCAAGGCGTAGGGTGCAGGATGAACGGGCGGAGTCGAAAAGCTGACGGAGGGCAGAGGAGCGGTTCTTCAACCACACGGGACTATTTGAAGTTGAAACGCCCCAAGTGGCGGAGGACGTGGCGGCTTTTACCCTAACGCCAGCATCGCCGCCGCCTCGGTAGCTCCGTCCCCGTCACCTGGTCCTCCATGCTCGTGCGCTCCCCAACCCAACCCTCCCTGTTGCTCTGGGCCCTGCTTCTCTGTTACAGCTGCAAACCGGATTGGGTTGGGTTCGTTGAGATGCGACCGCGCCCGAAAAGTCTTGGTTCGCTGGTTGCGTTGCCATCTTGTCGATGAGGATTCCCGTTCTGTACCAACGCTTACTCAGGAAGAAATCTGGATGGGCAAAGCGTCCTCATTTCTACAGCGTCCTCATTTTATGTTTCGATTAATGACAAGGTGAATTTCATTCTAGAGATGGTGTGCGAAAAAGGAGTGAATTGAAAACGGAGAGAGAGAAGAGAAGAAGAAGAAGAAGAAGAAAAAGAGAGAGAGAGAGAGAGAGAGAGAGAGAGAGAGAGAGAGAAAGGGGGCTAGAAAGAGAGAAAAGAAGAAGAAGAGAGAGAGAGAGAGAGAGAGAGAGAGAGAGAGAGAGAGAAGGGGGAGAAATACATGGAGGATTTCAAGAGATGCAAATAGCAAGTGAAACTTAGCCCAATCATAACAAGGTGATCGGACCAATAGGCAAAGTTTGTTCCATAGATGATGTTGTGTGTGTTGTTATTTGTCCAAATATGGTCTATCGTGGATCCATATATAGTTGTTGTTGAACTCATTAATTGAGTCATATTTATTTGATACATAAATTCTTTTAGCATTTTTAGATGACTTGTTTCCTTTTGAAGTCTCCAATGATGTAAGTTATTATATTTGTGTTTTGTATGTTATATAATTCTTGCAAGCATTGAATAATGTTTTGTGGTTGCGAACTTGGATGTTTGTAGACATTAATTATTCTTATTTTTTAAGTTTGTTGTTGTTTTAAAAATTGTAAGTAAGCACTCATCTCCATCTTTTATTCTGTAATGACTTTCTTTTAGTTCCATTTCTTTTTTGTAGTATGGTGCTATTCCATATCCATCTTCTCTATGAATATATTGAAACCCTTGTAATTGTAGTATGTTGTTGTTTGTTGTATGTGTTTCTTGAAAGCATATTATGTTTGCTTCCATGAGGCTTTTTGTTGATAATATATTTTGCTTATGTATTCCAAACGACATTGTGTTTAGTGATTGGATATTGTTTTTTTTGTTTTTAAATGTTTGCCAATCTATTTGTTTAAATTGCCATGCTAATTCTTTTTGTAGTCTTTGTATATCTTGTAGTACATGAGTGTTGACTTTGATGTGTTTTTGTTCAATTTTGTTTAGTAAGTATAAGTTACTTGGGTCTCGTACCCTTGACAATGCCGTATATACTAATCCATGTGTTCTTATGTATGTTGGGTCAAATGCTAAGGAATCCAATGTTAGGCCTTGCAATCGATGAATTGTTCTAGCGGATGCTGGTTGGATTGGGAATTGTGTTCTTGTCACTATGTTTAGCCGGTTTTTCCCACTTGGAACTCCCTTTGTATTTGTGTGATTGATGTCCATGTTGATGGTATGTCTTCATAAATGTCTTTGTTCCTATAGCGTGTTTTTTGATCTGTAAAAAGTATCCAGACAATAGGCTTGTTTTTTGTGTTACTATATCCCATGAACAATCCATCTGCTCCATTTACTATTCCATCCAATATATCTAAGTTACTTGAGCAAATTTCGACAATCATTCCCTCTTTTAGGTGTATTTGGCACTGAAGCCCTGCTATGCATTTTGCATCACTTGGTATCTTTATTAATTTGATGCATGTGTTACGTTTTAAATTAGGTTTTCCTTCGAGGATGTTAAAAACCTCAGCATAGTGTTTATCTTTTAATACATTTGTATAGAATAAGTGTGAAGTGTGTTGTTTTCTTTTTGGTTGCCGCCAATGGTATTGGTCGTTTATAGTTGCAATATCATGTAGTGATTGTTTGCCTACTCGTATTTTGTTTAGTATTTAAATGTATTCTTTATGTTGTTGTGATCTCATTGGCTGCCTGAGCTCATAGTATTTAATGTGCTCTCTCCAAATGGTATTTGCTAGTGTCAGCTCTTCTGCTTTTTTTGAGAAAATCTAGCTGTCTTTGATTGGGCTTGCCTAGCAAAGATCCCCATAGAAAATGATGTCGACGCCTCCAAATGGCTCCAAATGGTTGTGTTTGATTTCACACATGCGCATGTCTATTGCTGTGAATGTGTTTTGGCCGACCAATGAAATCTCATCAATGACTAATAGTTCTAATTCTGCATATAGTGTTGCTAGTACTTGCATTTTTTTTGGAGATAAGCCTGTGTACTTTGTTATTAGTAACGACAGATGAAGTGCGGAGTGTATCGTAAACCCTCCAATGTTGTACGCCGCCTTGCCTATGCATACTAGTAGCAGGGCCCTTGGTTTGTCTATGTTGTTTGTTTGCTTGTGTGTGTAGTGTTGAAGTAGCATTTGCACTAGAAGCAGTAGTACATACGTTTTTCTCGCTCGTGCATTCCCTGAAAGAAATAGTTTGATTTGTTCTTTTAGTTTGGTTCTCTTCTGGTTCTCTTCTTTAGTGCAATGTCATTGACAAGGAGACATTGTTGGCAGTTTAGTTTCCAAATAGTTCTTGGTACTCCACATTTTTCATTATTTCGTACATTTTGCATGCTGTTGTACCAATTGTTTTCTTCTTTTTTGGTATCTGCATGTCCACGGCCAAATCATATTGTTGCAGTGTTGGTTGTTGTATTGTTGAGGATGACAATGTATCCGATTGAACGCTTGCTTTTATTTTTTCATTTAGTGGTAGTATGTTTTGGTTAAAGTTTGTTTTATTATTTTCTATTGCTACCTTGTTTAGCATGTAGAAGTCATGCCAATTACTGTCTAGTTTGTCTAGCTGGTGCTCTTTAAATGTAAACAGCAGGTACAACAAACAAAGTTCTCTATAGTGATTCTCTGGGTCCTTATTGTGGTTGTAGTTGTTGAAACGTATTATCCTTGGTTTTCTTTTTTTGGTTATTTTTTGTGTGGTTGTTTTGTAGTTACAACAAAAATCTACTAAGCAAATTTCGGTTATGGTACATGGTCTATTCTTATACTTTGCGATAATGTCATCGCAGAACACTCCAGTGTCGTCTGGGTGCATTTTCTCTAGCTGATTCCGTCGTTTCAGTAATAGAGTGTGTTCATCTGATTCACTTGTGTTGATGTATGTAAACTCCCTAGTGCTACTTGAAGTGGTAGGGAAAGTGCAATATAAACTACTTGTTAAGCGCTAATGTGTTGTGCATTAAGTATTGCATTTCCCATCCTCGGTACTCTTTCATTTGCAGGAGCTCCCATCTGGATGCACTGTGTTAAGGCATTGTTAACTGCAATCGTTGTTGCTTTGTCTACCTTTGCCATGTATGATGTACAATAAGCTGCAGCTCCATCGGGTTAAGTATGAATTACGTCGGTATTTGCATGCCATAGTGCTGATATCTTTGGATTGAAGTTCTTCATGTATGTCTTTGGGGTGGCGGCGCAAGTACACTGTCGGTTGCGTAGTCTTATATCACAGTGCACATATGTACTCACTTTCAATGAGCCCAAGTTCTTGCAAAAACGTTTCGAAGTTTAGATTCAATGTATTAGGTTCTTGTAGAGTCTTTGCATTTTTTTAAAAGTTGGCTGTATGTTGAACATCATTATTGTCGTTGGTGAGTGGCAAGCAAGATATTGCTTTCCCTCATTGGCGATTTGGGAAAGCCGAACCAACATAGTTTATTTCTCCTTAGACAGCCCTTTCTATGCTTGTGCGTTTGGATTTCTTTTTTGGGAAGATTTAGTAATGTGATGGCTGTTGTTACATACTAATCTATGAACTTTAGTATTTCTTCTGTTATGGAATTGATTAAAGATGGTGCACCCTTTATCCATAACAATCCATGGTCATGTTGGCTTCCTCTATTTTGAAACTTGATTACGAAGAAGTAGTATGTTACTTCTCCAATGATGGTGACATCCTTTTGAAGGAGTTGTTTTAGTGATTCAAACACCGCGGTGCACATAGTACCGTGATGTGGTTACGGGTTCAAAGCATATCAAGTCTCGTAACTATGCTGGGCTTTTTGAGTTTGCATTGTTGATTTTGGGTTACGTAGGTTTTTTACGCATTTGATGAATGGATCCCATAGCCTTTCTGCTGCTACTGATAGCATGATGAAGAACGATGGTGCACCCAATTGATGTATTAATATTGCAAAGAGGTTTTTCTTTAACTTATTTTTGTAGTCCATTGATATTCGCAAGCACACAAAGTCTCTGTACCTAATGTTTGATTGCAACATTCTCTCAATGTTTGTGTCAGCGACCACATGATCTTTAACACAGAGACTTCTCCCTTTTAGCTTTCCTTTACACATTCTTACCCATGTAGAGGACAATACTTGTCTTGTCATTATTTTCATTGCTTTAAAGAATAAGTTCTTGATTGATAGTGCAAATCTCTGGTCAATATTTTCTAATTCCCATTGTGCAATGCTTTGATATGATGTGGTCGCTGGAATTTTGTATTTTCTAGGTTGTCCATAAAACAAATTAGGAAATCCAAGCCCCTCACAGTACTTGTCTTTAAAGAAGCCTAGTGGGGAGAAACCCTCAAAAGGTGCAACATTGATAACTTTATCTTCTAAATCAATTACTTGCTGGCTTGTGTAAATTCCGTGCACCAAAGTGTCTGTATCTATGTCAACATCAGTTTCTTCTGGAATTTCATTGTTGCTGCTGTTGCTAATGTTCTTATAAAAATTATTTTGCAGCTCAACGGCGTGCTGGCACTAGCTTGAGTTTAACTTTATGTAGTTTTTCTCATATAACAGTGTTGGTAATAGCTCATTCAATGCACGCATTGTTAAGGACGGGCATTCGAGTCCGCACAGGTAGCTGTGATTATATTCCAGCTTGTGCTTTAAGGAAACCATGATTGTTGTGGTATCGTCAATAAAATGTGGCAGTAATGTTTGTGCCTTGTCTACTTCTGCAAAGACATTTACAATGCTTCCTCACATTCGATATTGCCCCTCATATGATAACTCAGATATTTGGGAGAATGGTATCCTAATTGATACAAGGCGAGCTTCGATGTTGTTTAATAATGATACATAATGTGTTTGCGTGGACATAGTCATGCTCGTACTATTAAATGTGGGAACTTGTTGTCTTTTAATTTGCTTGGAACAAAACCTATACAAATAGTGCCTACTATTTTTTGTTTCATATGAGATGATTTGATGTAACTATAGGAATTCCCTTTTATTGGTTGTCAGTGTTGTTAATTTTCTTTTGAATAATGATACATAATGTGTTTGCGTGGACATAGTCATGCTTGTACTATTAAATGTGGGAACTTGTTGTCTTTTAATTTGCTTGGAACAAAACCTATACAAACAGTGCCTGCTATTTTTTGTTTCATATGAGATGATTTGATGTAACTGTAGGAATTCCCTTTTATTGGTTGTTAGTGCTGTTAATTTTCTTTTGAAAGTAAGTGTTTTACAACAGACACATTCATATTGGGAGCTATCCCTAACTTTAATTTTGTATAGTTCATTTGCAGAGTGTCTTTGCCTCTGTTTCTTTGCATTTTCTCTTCCTAGTATGAGCAATTGTTTGTTTTGTGCTTGTTTTTGAGCTGTTACTAGACCGTGTTTTGTCCTTTTGGTTGGCCTGTGCTCGAACTCTGGATTGTTCACGTACGAAGTCGTCACGGTGCCTTTGAGCCTATAGACATATTGATTACCATGTCCCTTGCCGAATTTCGAAGAACTCTACTAAATAGGAACCATGGAGACTTTTTCCAATGTCATTGATGTTGCAATCGATGTGCATAACATGTTGAGCAATTCTTCGTACGTGTTGTTTGGAACAAACTGTTGAATGCACTTAATGATGTCTATGTTAAGTTCATTATGTTCATTAAGTGCTTTAGTTTATTAAGATCAAATTCGTGCAGCTGCTTTGCAAATTCTATGCTCATAACGAACATGATTTTATGCTTGTAACTCCAATATTCATGCAAGGAAAACACCAAAGACTTGATGAAAATGAAGGATCTTGCCAAGCAAATTCTTTCTAAAAGTCAATTTAAGGCACTCAAATCTTCTTTATTGCAATAACAAGGCAAGGGCAAGTACATCAAAAGCTTTGTGAGAGATCTCAACAACAGAAGCGGAATGGAAGAGAATGAGAGAAAGGGAGATCCAGATGAGAGCCACACAAGTTTTGGTGGGTGCAAAACACCCTAATCTTCTATGTCATCCATATATACGTGTGTGTGTGTGTGTGTGTGTGTGTGTTTGAGTATTGTACATAACCGGGGTTAAGGTATAGTGGCCTTTAACCCCCACAACCTCCCACTTAAAGGCCAATGTGCCTTTAAGGGAGAACAACCAATGAGCATACTATCCAATGCCCATCAATACACAACAATACTCAAACCGCTGACTAGGTAGACTCTTTGTCAGCATATCTACAGGGTTATCATTTGTATGAACCTTGACAAGCTCTATGCGCTTGTCCTCAAGTACCTCCCTGATAAAATGGTACCCGACCTCAATGTGTTTGGTCTTTGCATAAAAGGCCGGATTTCGTGCTAGTTGAATAGCACTCATGGAATCACTATGCAATGTCGGTACACCTGTATGAATCCCCAAATATCCCACTAGTCGATCAAGCCATATAGCCTCCTTGCAACCCTCTATGGCTACAACATACTCAACCTCTGTGGTAGACAAAGCAATGCACTTCTATGCGCGAGACATCCACGACACTGCACCACCTGCAAAGGTGAACACATAACCAGAAGTGGATCTCCTGCTATCCACATCTCATCCACATGCCCTACATAGTCTGAATCTGTGTACCCAAATACACGCATCTCTCCTCTGCCAAAGCAGATACACACCTCCTTGGTACCCTTCATGTACCTCATGATGCACTTAACTACCTCCCAATGCCTCTTTCCTAGATTAGACATATACCGGCTAACAACTCCCACTGCAAATGCAATGTTTGGTCTAGTAGCTATCATAGCATACATAAGACTCCCAACAGTTGATGCATAAGGAACCTTGGCCATCATGGCCCTCTCCTCATCTGATTTGGGACTATCTGCCTGACTCAGTTTCACATATGGAGGCAATGGAGTACTTACTTCCTTTCCCCCCTCCATATTGAAACACTGCAACACTTTTGTAACATACTCCTTCTATGAAAGCCAAAGGAGTTTCCTACTCCAATCACTCGTGATGCGCATACCAAGTATATGACATGCAGCTTGCAGGTCCCAAATCCTTCATGTCAAAGGCCTCATGCAACTTGGCCTTCAATGCATCAAGCTCATAAGTGTTCTTGCTAGCCAATAACATATCATCCACATAAAGTGCTAGGAGTATCAGGCTATTATCCTTAGCCATTTTAGTGTAGAGGCAGTTATCAATCTCACTTCTTCTGAAACCCTGGCATCAAATGAAAGCATCAAACTTGTGATACCATTCTCTAGGTGCTTGTTTAAGGCCAAAGAGACTCTTTTTCAGCTTGCATACCAAATGCTCTTTGCCCTTTTCTTCAAAGCCTTCTGGCTATACCATGTAAATTTCCTCATGCAAATCTCCATGCAAGAAAGTTGTCTCGATATCCATCTGCATAAGCTCCATATCCTCTGTTGCCAAAAGTCCAAGTACACATCTAAGTGTGGTCATCTTCACAACTGGAGAGAATATCTCATCAAAGTCCACACCCTTCTCTTGCTTGAACCCTTTAACAACCAAACGGGCCTTGTACTTAGGCACATCATCACTTGTGACCATCTTGTAGACTCATTTACATGGCAATGCTTTCTTTCCATGTGGCAAAGAAACCAAGTCCCAAGTCTTATTCTTTAAGAGTGAACTCACCTCTGATTGTATAGCATACTCCCACTTGCACTGATCCTCTCGCATCATAGCCTCTCTATAGCAAGAAAGCTCCCCGCAATCAGTAAGCATCACATAGTCTACCCCTGGAACAAATCTCTCAGGCAATCTAGACACTCTAGATGTTCTTCTCAAGGGCATTTTAGCTTGTTGTCTTGCCTGCATATCAGCCACATTTGGCTCATCATTGCCACCGATAGATGATCCTTCATTTGCCCTTGACCTGTGGGAGTACCTGGTGGCACCATTTTTTGCACATTCGTCAGTGCATGGATAGCTTGTTGTCTATCAACATATGCGGGTGGATTCACATCCCGGAAAGTGATTCTCTTCATTTCCACATCCCTCATGGGTGTCTTATGCATCTTCTTCTCATTGAAGACCACATCCTGGAACTTCCAAAGGTTTCTATAAGGTCTCTGCACATCAAGATGTAGTTAAAGACACCAAACGGAGCTTCTCCTTCCTCCCACAGAGCTATAGCAGCAGACTTTGGGCTCCAAGCTCGCACCCGCAGCTATCTGTAGTGAACAAAGCTATAGTAAACTAATAGCTGATCTAATCATAAAATCATCAACCAGAGGGATCGCTCGCCCGTGAAAAGCGTCGATTTTGAGCAAAAAAAATAGACTTCTTATTCTCCCTATGCTACTATGCTTGGCCACTAACCCACTAGAAGGATTTTGAAACTGAGATGCCCTTAGCTCGAAAGTAGCTAATCCGGCCTGAAGACTTCGTTCGCGGCTTCCTCACTATACGGTGTGGTTGTTTCAGTTTTATCCGTCTATTCGGGGGCCTTCATTTTTTGTGAAAAATTCTGAAATTTATTTTTCAAAAAGTTTCGGGCTCAGCTAGAACAGAGATCTCAACAACGGAAGCGGAACGGAAGAGGGTGAGAGAAAGGGAGAGCCAAAAGAGAGAGCCACACAAGACTTGGTGGGTGCAAAACACCCTAATCTTCTATGTCATCCATATAGAGTCCATATATATATGTGTTTGAGTATTGTACATAACTGGGGTTAAGGTACAGTGGCCTTTAACCCCCAAACTTTGCGGGTAAGACAATCCAAAATGAAGGCATAAACGCCTCTCTCACACAGTCAAAACTAACATTTTTTCAATGCTATCACTCAACATCAAAGGCTATGATGTGACCAAAACTATTTATGGTAAAGTAGTCGGTGGGCTTAAGCTCTAGAAGCATTGAACGGACACGTACAATGTTGTCATCATAGAGTGCTACGAATGGAACTTCTAGGCATAACACATCATCAACATGCGATCCTCTAATTTGTACTACAATATGCAAGCCATCTTCCATAAGAATTCCACCCTTCAAAGATGTTGTGCATACAACTGCATGTGGCGAATTACATGTGAGGCAAAAAGGCCTGGCTGGATCTCTGCTGATGTGACTTCCAGAGCATACAAAGCAAATGTAATCTACTAGTTGACCATTTAAAGCAGTGAAATGTAAAATACCATGCACCTGTCAAGAAAGTAATATGGATTAAGGTGTGAAGCAAAAGAATACAATGGCATTCACAAAAACAAATCAAATATTATCCTTCGACCATATCCTAGTCCAGAGACTTGGTTGATGAAGACTTTCTGTAGTTCCTCCCTTTAATTGCCTTCGGGAACATCTCCCAAGATTGTGAAGTCAAAGACACACAATGAATCACGAGCATGCATATATGAGATGTTTCTGAGTGTGCATGGCTATGCTATTGTCATGGAATTCTTGAATAAGCTGTGCTTGTACATTCCTACGCTCGTTCACAAGGGTTAACTACTCAAAGAAAATATATTAGCAAAGCAAAATGGCATTAATTTCTTTACGGGAGGAACATAGTAAGAAAGAACACACAAGTGCCAATGAAAAACTAGAAGTAGTTCAATGAACGTACGACTGCTCTATCTTCGTTCCAAGGTCCATCCGCAATAATAATTTGATCATTGGAGCCACCCTTTGAGTCAACCTTGATCACGACAAAGGCAATCGTCCCAACAACACTAGAAATATTACCTAAACCAGACTTTATAGTCGATGAAGCAGGCAAGGGAAATATAATGCAATAATTGTCTCTAGAAGAAATGCACTAGTACCCTCAAAAGGCTCCCCACGGATCACTGCAGTGGTGGCATTGATGTGTAGGGAGTAGCTTGTTGTCCCACCCTCCCTAATGGCCTTTGGTAGCATAGTCGCTCCCTCAATGCAATAGAAATAGTCAAGCTCTAAGTACTCTCTATATTGTTCCACAAATACATGAGGAACAACAAGAGTTATGGTATCACAGTTGTGGCGAGATCAGTTAGATCGGCACAAATGCATATGGGGTAATTTGGATTTTGTGCTCTAAATGTGCCATACTTAGCTAATATCTTGCACTCAAAAGCAAAATGATGTCGTATGAACTCAAATAGTAGGTCTATAAATAGTGTGGGAAGTGAGTTTCCTTCACCAACAAAGTTTTCACCCAAAGGCACAATGGGACCAACACTATATTGGCTACTATGTAGAGGAGGTGTATTGGATTAAAGCTAATGATACAATCAAGGTATCAATTGAAACTGAGAAAGTAGTGGACTTTGTAAAGTTCAACATTGGAAGCATTGTTACATTCATTGGTCGTCATAACAAAGGAAGACTGGGTGTCATCAAGCATCATGAGGAGCATAAGTGAAGTTTTGAATTAATTTTTGTACAAAAGGTAGGTGGAGAAGTGGGATCCATGAGGTCATACAAGTAGACCATCTACAATCTCCTCATCTACACAATACATATGCATCGTCTTTTTGTGGAATGCTATGTTGTGGGATGAATTGTTGGATTTTTCCAACATGCGAAAAGTTGGGTGAAGACAATTCTTGGGAGTACTATGGTAGATATATACAGTAAATGATAAGCCCTTTTTCTTGCAGCTACTACTAGTGGCACTACCCTAGCTCCATTGCCCCTCCATTGGGCCATATAAACTAGCCCATATGCCTCCCCATAGAGGTTATGTGCAGCCCCATTTGTTGGCAGCATCATCATAGTCCCCACATGGGTAGATCTGCACTAAAGGGTGTGTTTATATGTTTGCTACAAGAGCAATCACATAGTCAAGCTCCAAACAATGTGTTGCTCTTTCCTCTAAAAATGGCAAGTACATTGGAGCATGTCACACCACCAAAGACAACATACATGGCTTCAAAATTTGATGCTAATTCATTATCTTGAGAATGCAAGTTGCAAGCAGTAATGGGCATACCTATGTATTGAGGTTGGTAGGGAGTGTTGATATACTTATTGGCATTGCATACATTGTCTACTCAAATTCAGTTAAAACATTGTATTATTTGTTACTTGATATCTTCCTGATTGATACTTTTTGGGGTTATGTGGTAGTCGGCCACAATTTTAAAAAAATAAGAGAAGCATTTATTTCGACAGGGGGGATGATGCAGATGGATGCACAAAGATTGGTTTGCTAGGAGAGGTTGCAAGCTAAGATTTCTTTCCCTTTTTATATTCTTTATTATACGCATGTGTGTGTGTGTGTCTTTGTGTGTGTGTATAACTCATTTCTATTGAAGTACATTTTCTATTAAAATTGGAAACAAAGTACAATGAAGTCCTTAAATCAGCTAGCTCTCCCTGTGTAAGAGTTGTAACTCTTCTCTTTTTATGGAATGCTATGTTGTGGGATGAATTGTTGGATATATTTCCAATATGCAGAAAGTCGGGTGTGAAGACAATTCTTGGGAGTACTATGGTAGATATATACAGTAAATGGTAAGGCCTTTCTCTTGCAGCTACTGCTAGGTTCTACCCCAACTCCATTGCCCCTCCATTGGGCCACATAAACCAGTCCATATGCCTCCCCATAGAGGTTATGTGCAGCCCCATTTGTTGGCAACATCATCATAATCCCCACATGGCAAATGTTCCCTAAAGGGTGTGTTTATCTATTTGCTACAAGAGAAATCACATAGTCAAGCTCCAAATAATGTCTTGCTCTTTCCCCTAAAAATGGCAAGTACATTGGAGCATGTCACACCACCAAAGACAACATACATGGCTTCAAAATTTGCTACTAATTCATTATCTTGAAAGTGTTTAGTAGCATATACAAAGCTGACTATGCTAAACACAGTTTTGGTCAAACATAGGGTCTTTGGGTAAAGATACTTCATGTATGTGAGGACACTGGAGGATGGGAGAGTAGAGGGAGAGGTCGAATTCAAAGATGAAGAGGAGGAAACTCAGCAGAAAAAGCTTTTGCAAGTCAAAAGGCAATCTATTGTTGCCTCCATGCTCTACTCTTCTCTACCCCTCCTACTTCTAAGAAATGTTATTTGCTCTTGCCCCTCCAAGCCATGAACTTTTAGCTCCCCATGAGGTCCTCAAATATTCCTATGCCCCCAACTAGCCTCCTAGACCTATTCATCGGAACCCTTGATCATGTTCTCAGTGACTTTGCCTTTGATGTTGAAAACCTTTAATATAACAAATTCCAAAGGTTTAGGGTGTTTAGAGAAGGAATGTGAGGACCTTACTAAGGTTGAGGAGGGAATGAAGGTAGATAATATAGCATTCATGGGTCTATACAAGGTAGCAGTACTTATGTGCTAAGAAAATTAATCCACTCTATGTTTATTATTTTGTAGTACAGATTGTGAGTATGTTAGTTGCACAATTTAGAAATTGTAACACTTGCAAGATAGGGAAATTACATTGCCATTTAATCATCCACTGCAAGATAGGGAAATGAAATTGCCATTTACTCATCCACTATAGGGATGCATATTCGGTGTATTTTTTAGCATCTAATCATTAAATTCATATGTGTCCTTCAATTTGATATGCAATCAAACAATCGATTCAACACATATATTGGAGTACATCTCTATGCTGTGAGTTTAGTGCATTCTCTCTCTCTCTCTCTAGAGTTTTCAAACTATATCATAGTTGAGTTGTCTCAATTTCTAAATCCTCGAGTCTGATCCAATTAGACAATTGAGTGAATACATCCCTGAAAAGGATTTTGTATTTTGTTTTGGATGCAGTTGCAGAGATGACTTCTATCACTATTCCAAATGTTGAAGAGGCAACTTTTTAGTGTTAGGGAGTCATCCTTCCGTGAATGGCGAAGCCTTCGTGCATTGAAGCGAATTGCAAGGGCTCATACTTCTGTAGTTTTTGACATTGTGTTATTGACCTTTCGTGAGCCGCAAATCCTTCATGCGACAAAAGCAGTGAGGGCAGAGACTTCCACCCATGGAGCAAATCAAGCACCCAAGTTGCCTTCAAGACAAAATGCTATTGCTATTGCAAGGCATTTTAATCCCAACCGTGCGCATCGCTCTATTGTTATAACGAAACTACTTGGAAGGGGGGACCCGACTTCAAGCCTTGTGACCGAACGTGCAAGTAGGAGGTTATCAACTTTGAGGCAATACGATCTCTCTACTGAACATCGTTTGAAATCAATTCAAGACGTGTGAGAGTAATAAAGATCTAAGTGCCATGAACATGAGATACTTGACCTCTTTATGGACAAAAGTCCATTTGGATGGTGGTGCAGTAGCAGGAGACATGGGGGGATCCTCTGGAACCCTCATTGCAAGGATTGCTAAAATTGAGAGCAGTGTGAAGGATACCAATCAGTGCATGCAACAACTTCTGGGGAGATGTGGAGAAGGGTTAGTTGTGTGAGTAGACTACAAGTTAATAAGCTGAAAGAACAAGTTCATTGACTATCTACTGAGGTGTTAGCATTTAAAGTGGGTTTAAATAGGTTAACCACTTTGATGACCAGAATGAGTCGTAGACTAGAGCAGGTTGCAAGCCATGAAAATTGAGATACTTTGTATTGCTTTTTGTATAGGTTAACCACTTTGATGACCAAAATGAGTCGTAGACTAGAGTAGGTTGCAAGCCATGAAAATTGAGATACTCTGTATTGCTTTTTAAATAGGTTAACCACTTTGCAAGCTATGAAAATTGAGATACTCTGTATTGCTTTTTGTAAAGGATCCCAAAATCCTTCTATGAGGTTCTCATACTTTGGTCAATTTAAAGTTATTTAGCAAGGGAAGTTCATTTGTGTCCATGTTGCAAATGTCTTTATTTAGTTTTTGTTTGTTTGAATGATAATTTTAAGCTTCTCGGTGTCGTTTAAAGTAGATTTATGGTGTTGAAAGTTAGATTAATTTCATATTTGAATTATGGAGATGGATTGTTCCTTGCTATTTTTGTTTTGTTTACGAGTGGCCTGATCCATCTACGATGGGTTAGAGACCCGCTCTGCTGGGTCTCAATGTGGGATGTTAAAATGCCTTTGATTTGAAGACCCCCTCCACCATAGATATAGATGTGTGTGTGTGCATACATACAAAGAATGGGAGATAGAAATATGTATATAAACTCCATGGTATTCATATATGAAAACTATAGGTAGCTAATTATATTTTCTAAGAATTTCAAATTTTTATAGTGCTCCAAAAAATCTTTTAAAAACTCTTTTTGCCTCCTAAAAATCATCCTTTCGCCATGCGATACTCTTCTTTTCTTGGGACATGGAACTACCCTTTCCCCGACACATGGCAGGTTTAAAATAAGAAAAGATGTAAGATAGAAGAAAACTAAGAACATGCCCTAGAACTATTGAATGGTTTTCAATCCACGCAATGAAGTCTTATCCTTCAAACATCCTCATATAAGGAATGAGGATTTTATATAAGGAATGACAATTTAATTATTGTGAGAATATCATGCAACATTTTTAATATGTTTTTAAAAAAAGTGTTTTTTGACATATTTTACATAATTATATTTTTAATATTCTTGGATAATAATATTTTAAAAATGTTTTCAATGTGGAGAGAGAGAAAGAGAGAGAGAGAGAGAGAGAGAGAGAGAGAGAGAGATAGAGAGAGAGAGAGAGAGAGAGATTTAAGATGTTTTTAAGATTATAATTTTACATACTTTTCGATAGTCATTTTTACATATTTTAGTTAAATACTCATCATGCATGGAGGTGGGTTAATGGGTCATGCATTAGAGATTTAAGTAAAAGAGAGCATGGTCTTCTTATAGGTTATTCTTGAAACTCAACAAAAGGGATATTGAAGTTTTGGATTAACACGACAAACTTTCAACAATAAACTTTCAAGCACAAACTTTTCCTTGGTAGGGAGTTTAAGTTTTTGGCCCTCCCTATTTTGTTACATTTTTCACAGCAAAGTAGCATTTCTAACCCAATATTCGATTGTGTGTTTGTATGCATTCCAAGGAGCAATGTAGGGTCAAAGGAACAATAGAATTGAGATTAGGGAGAATGAATTTTTCTTTTACATTTGCACAATGTTTGGGTGGTGGTTAATGTACACGTTTGTAGGGTTAGATGATGGTGATTAGAGAAAAACCTATTATGCTAGGAAGAGAGAGAGGGAATGCTATTTCAAAGTACGTGTGTGGTAATGTTAGAACATTCACTTGGTTTAAGTACACAATTTAGGAAATTACACTTCCATTTATAAAAGCAATTAGAGAGCTTGAGACATTTTATGAAAAAGGAAGCACTTGAACTCTAGACATTGTATAAAGACTCACTCCTATCATACTTAAATAATAATAATTGGAGAGAATTTCTTTGATGGAGGGGGGGGGGGGAGAGAGAGAGAGAGAGAGAGAGAGAGAGAGAGAGAGAGAGAGAGAGAGATGAATATTTGCCATGACTCATTGCACAAAATAATTCATGTCTCCAATACATGATTCGTTGCATGCATGCTTTAAACTAATGCATATACAGTTCGATGGATTTTTCTTTTTTTGGTAGGTGCCCCATCCAGTAGTTGTTAGCTCACGAGGTGTGTAGACCACCACCACCTCCCGTGCGTTACTTTTGTTCACTCAGGTAGGTGATACTTTTTCCTTGCCATTTGGAAATTCTTTGATTCTTTTGCATATGGTCCAATGTATTTATGTTTCAACACAAAAAATAAAATAAAATCGTTCTCTTTTAAAATTTAACGGAGAATTGAATTCTTTTCTTTTCTGGGGCACATTGTGTAAAGCCGCAGAGGATGCCACATGTCGACACATCAAGTGACGTGTCAGGTGTGGGGGTCCCACTCTCTGTCCTATAGCCATGCTATAGCCTCTCTCTCTCCCAAGGAGTCCCAATAGGGATGGGAGAGAGGGGTTCAACCACCTTATTGTATGCAGGACCCATCAATCCCCCACATTGCCTATGGGATTAGTAAGCCACTATACATGTGTCACAAGCACCTCCATGAGCCCATATGTCATATTCTTACCATTAGCCACAAACCACAAAAGGGGGCACCAAAGGAGATTAGCCCATTTCCAACACTCCCCATGGGCTAAGCACCTTGAAAGGTGAGCCAACCAAACCAAAGGGCAACCCAACCACAAATCGTGGTACACAAAGCTGCACAGGGTAGGACAAATCAAAGTCCTCCCAAAGTGCCAAACACGTGTCACCACCAAATGTAGCCAGCCAGCCCCGTAAGTGCATGTGAGTTGCCACTGCCAAAATCATCGCACTGAAAATTGCACCGTGAATCAACTCTCCATGGAGACATCACTCTCAATGCCCATCATGTAGATCACGACCCTCTACACAACACTAGTCTACTAAATATTCCACCATGGGTCACCACTTCTCGAGGCGTGCACAGCCGTGAAGATCTGAAGCTACATCAATCACGTGAGAGCGGCCAAGCTACTTTGATACCATGTAAAGATGTAGATGATGCCATGTATCCACCAAGGGGAGCGTTGGGTGTGGAGGTCCCACTCCTCATTCGATACCCATGCTATAGCCTCTCTCTCTCCCAAAAAGTCTCGGGAGGGATGAGAGAGAGGGGTTCAACCACCTTATTATATGCAGGGCCCATCTAAGGGGTTCAACCACCTAAGGGGGTCCAATTTTTCATAGGATTGAATTACAACAAAGCAACCTCCACAATAATCTAGCCTATGAAGAATGAGCTTAGAATTGTGGCTTCCTAGGGGATAATTCCACAGTATAGGGTTAGGTTAAATCATATAATTTCATGAATTTTATTTGTTTATGTATCTCATAAACTAAGATTGATTATGTTGTCACTGGCGTTATCAAACATGTTAGGTAGATAAACTTGCATAAGACAACCAAAAGCATATTGCATATGTGATGTAGAGAGAGAGAGAGATAGAGAGAGAGAGAGATGGAGAATGAGATATATATAGTTGTGTTTGTAAACAAAAGATGGCAAAAGAAATAGAAGAGAGGTTACATTCACTAAGGTCTCATAGGAGAAGATTATTGGATTCAATGCGGATGGCCCATCATGTTCATGGTAGACAAAGAACACTGTTGAAAACACAAGGTACTAGGGTCATGTGGATTATCGAGGAATCTATGGGTGTAGAAGTTGGTTAATCCAAACTACAGAATTAGATGCATGGACATAGTGGTCTAGCATGCAATGTAGGAAATTCAAGGGGCCTCCATACAATAAATTTATTGCATTCAGCACATGAGGCACGTCGTAGAGTTGTTAGACAAAAAAAAATGTCTAGAAATCAGGGTGTTAGAAACATGAGAGTAACTATGGAGTACATGAGTACAGGGTTTAGGGATAGGGATAGGGATCATAACCAAGTTAGGAACACAATAGTGAAGAACAAAACATTATGGTCACTACAATTGGTAGCGTGGGAGAGTAGCTACATGCAAGAAGGGATTCTTTCCATTTGGGATTAGGAGAATATACATCCCTCCCTGATGTTCCATTGAATGTGCATCAATATGATTGTGGAAGAAATGTAATGGATACCTTAGCAATATGTAATGTGCATCAACATTCTGTCGGTCAAATAAATGTAATAGATACTCCAGTAATAAGTACACCTGCTCAAATAGCTCCAACCAGGGCCCCTAATCATTTGAGAGCACAAGAACATCTTGTTGGCAATAGGGATGTGGTTTTAGGTGTGGGGGGGAAGCCTCTCAATCTTGCATCGATTTCCATTAAGGAATGACATAGAGCACCCATCTTTATATTCACTGGTTTTCAGTGCTCCTGCTATTCATTCACTTGGATCCATGAATCATACATGCAATCTTTGCCATGCTCAACTGTGGAAACAAGAGACATGATTAAATATGCATCGGATTGTGGGGGAAGCATTGTTGCAAAGTTGGTCGTGTGTCGTTGTTGCCATTTGAAGGACCGCCCGAGATTTTGAAAGTTCTTCTACATGGAAATGATGCCAATAACAAACTATCTAAGAAGTCAATTAGGGCATATAACAATTTGATGGAATTTGTTTTATTGGGAGCCCTGGTTCGCTAGTAATGGGGGTATACCAAACTTTCATGTCCATGGCAGTGTGTACCACTAGGTTGGGAATTTGTTGCTTGATGAGGCTAGGCAAGAGATGCCATGTTTTGCACAATTGTATGTTTATGATACAGATCATGAACTGCAAAACCATTGAATGGGATGCTTGGTTTGGATCCAGGCGTTTTGGAGTTGCTGCAAAGGATGATGCATGAGTGCAATCCATATGCCCGTGCATTGATAATTGTGGGACAAGTGCTGAGAACAAATCCACATGCAAACTTGAGGATGGTCATTTGTGAGAGCCGTTCAGCCTCAAGGCAATACTTGGCTCCTACAGCTAGCGAGGTTGCTGCCATCATGCTAGGACAAGGGGATGACTTTGATGTCGGGCACTGGGACATTCAGATTTCAAGCCGTGATGGGGTTGTCACTAGAATATCTAATTTGCATCGATCATATATGCCACCCATGTATGTTCTTTTGTTTCCTCGAGGTGAGGATGGTTGGCATCTATACAGTGATGTTCCTAATCACATACCATTGCATGAGATACAGGGACAAAGATGTGTCACCTAGAGAGAGTACTACGCATACCGTTACGCATACCGTTTGCAAGTGAGATCTGATACAAATGCATGTCTTCTACATGGGGGGAGATTACTACAGCAATACATTGTTGATGCATGTAGTATCATAGAAGATTCCAAGATGGTATGGATACACAACAATCAAGCCTCTTTGTGTGCATAAGTCTATCAAGGATTGATGGACATGGTAAATGCGCAAGCACTATACTAGGTAATGTTGCAGGGTGTAGAGTTGTGCTCCCATCTTCTTTTATGAGAGGGTCTCGATATATGTGTCAGCTCTACTTGGATGCAATGGCGATTGTGAGAAAAAAGGGAATATCAGATTTATTTATCACATTCACCTGCAATCCAAAATGATCAAAAATATCTGAAGGGTTGTTGCTAGGACAAACTGCACAAGATCAGCTAGATTTGACAACTCGTGTTTTTTATGAAAAACATAAGGATATTATGCAATCGATCAAAAAGATAATTTGTTTGGGAAGGTATCTGGATACATATGTGTGATTGAGTTCCAAAAGAGAGGTCTTCCGCACTCCATATACTATTAATTTTAGAAGGTGCCTTTAAACCTGTGGAGATCAGTCACTATGATCGCTTGGTGTGTGCAGAGTTACCAGATAAAACATTGCTCCTAGAGTTGCATAAGATTATTGGACAATGCAATCTCCATGGCCCATGTGTTGCAATAAATATCTCTGCAGATTGCATGGTTGAAAGCAAATGCATTCGTCGCTATCCACATGCATTCTCTCAGTCTACTGTGGTTGGCAATGATGGGTATCCTATTTACATGCGTCACAATGATGGTAGGAAGATACGGGTGAAAGGGGTGCAGTAGATAATCGTTGGATCGTGCCATTTAATCCTTTAATGTCCCCTAAGTACAAGGCACACGTAAATGTGGAAATTTGCTCCACTATTACTGCAGTTAAGTATTTATACAAGTATGTATACAAGGGCCATGATAGGTCAATCATTAGGATGCAGCTAAATCATGTGGAAGGACAAGGGCAATTGCACGACCTAGTCAATGCTGGCATTAATGAGATCAGTAGTTACCTAGATGCACATTATGTGTCAGCATCAGAAGCATGTTGGCGGATTTATGAGTATGCCATGCATGATGAAAAAACAAACATGCAAAGGTTGCAGGTCCATCTTCCAATGTGCAATAACATCATATTTCGAGATGATGATGATTTGCAAAATGTAGTTGATTGAGAACAAAGTCAGAAGACTACTCTAACATAATGGTTCACTTACAATCAATTACAAAATGATGCAAGTGACTTGTTGTATGGTGACTTGCCATGCGAGTTGGTCTCGAACAAGAGTAGTAAGCAGTGGATTAGAAGAAAGAGAGGCAATAGCATTGGCCGAATGTACAATATTTCTTCATCAGCTGTTGTTGAGCTCTACTTCATGCATATGTTGCTTAATGTGTGTAGAGGTTGCAAGTGTTTTGATGACCTTCGTACTTTTGATAGGCAAGTCTATCCTACTTTCAAGGCAACATGCATAACTAGGGGTTTGTTGGAAAGTGATGACGAATGGTTTGTGTGTATGTAAGAGGCCGTGCTCTATCAAAATAGCGTCCAGTTGAGACACTTGTTTGCCACAATTTTTGTTTTCTGCAAGCCAATGTCTCCTAGTGTTTTGTGGGATAGATTTGCTGCTGATGAGTTTTCAGATGATTTTTTCCACGCATTGGAATTAAGTATGGGGAATTTAATTGGTCATCGTGCCTTGGCAAGAAAGAAGGCTATATTGCAGTTAGAGCTGCAGTTAGAGCACATTCTTCAACAACATGGGTGAAGGTTATTAGAGTTTGATGGAATGCCTATTGTTGATAGATCATCTCTATCAGAAGCTACAAATGGCTTATTCCAAGAAGAAAGAATGTTTGATGTTGTGAAAGAAGCACAAACTGGAAGTCAAATCATACAAATTCCTATTCCAAAAGAGTTTTAGTTTTATTTAAGTGAATTTAACCTAAAGTAGAATGGGTTCAACTTCCTTTCGACATGTGGAGAAGGCAATTTCCTATTTGATTGGCATTCAACATGACAATCAACAAGACACAAGGCCAAACATTGTCTGCTCCTGGCCCACGGTGGTGCCTCGGGCTCTCGAGTGGAGACGTGTGGCACTCCCGATGACGCCAGGCGCACCCATGCCTCCAACCCGATGCCGCTACACCCCCGTCCCACGATGATGCCCCGGGCTCCCGGGTCGGTGCTTCCCATCGCAAATGGAGGCTGCGGGTGCGCCCCAGTCGGATGCGATGCTACCGCATCCCCGACCATGCCCTGTGCACCCACACCTCCAACCCGACACCGTTGCGCCCCCATCCCACGGTGGTGCCTTGAGCTCCCGGGTCGGGTTGGGACACGTGGTGCTCCTCGACGACGCCAGGCGCACCCACGCCTCCAACCCGACGCCGCCACGCCCCCATCCCAGGATGGTGCCCTAGGCTCCCGGGTCGAGTCGGGATGCATGGCGCCCTTGAGCACCTGCGTCGCGCCCCGAACGCTGTCACACGTCACAGGTTCCCACGGTGGCACCTCGGGCTCTCGAGTTGGGTCAGGACACGTGGTGCCCCGAATGCTGCCACGCCCCTACACACCCACGCCTCCAACCTGACGCTGCCGCATCCCCGACCACACCCTACGCACCCACACCTCCAACCTAACGCCGTCGCACCCCCGTCCCACAGTGGTGCCTCGGGCTCCCGGGTCAGGACGCGTGGTGCTCCCCGATGACGCCAAGCGCACCCACGCCTCCAACCCGACGCCGCCGTGTCCCCATCCCATGGTGGCACCCTGGGCTCCCAGGTCGAGTCGGGTGGTGCCCCCGGGCACCCGCATCGTACCCCGAACGTTGTCGCACGCTCGGCCACGCACCGCGTCTCCAACCCGATGCTGTCATGCCCCCGACGTCCCCCCGTGCACCCACGCCTCCAACCCGATGTCGCCGCACCCCTGTCCCATGCCCACGCCTCCAATCAGTGGCGCCCCAAGCTCCCGGGTCGGGTCGGGATTGGCAAGAAAGAAGGCTATATTGCAGTTAGAGCACATTCTTCAAAAACATGGGTGAAGGTTATTAGAGTTTGATGGAATGCCTGTTGAGGTTTCCTTGCCTGTTTTCCAAATTGACAGGCTTCACATACCTTATGCATTTCTGCAACCTTGAACTTAGATCACTGTCTACTGGTTTGGTTACCATGCATGTGTGAGATTATAGCCTTTCTATCGAGGGCAAAATGGGGGCTATACGTACACCTTTGTCTGCATTATTCACAGCCCTTTGCGTCAGAGTAAGTACTCTAACGAATGAGTTAGGTTTTATCAACATATAGTTATAAAAGTTTCATGGCTCAATAACTATAGTCGTTAAATTTTCTTTTTGTTTGCAGATCCGATTGTTCGTAGTCCATGGTACTTTCATCGCCGACATGGATGTGGCGGACATGGAGCACATGGCTGCATGCTTTTTTTGTTCAGTTATGACTTTGTTCGCAGATGTGTATTTGGACATATTACATCCGAAAGTGGAGTCACATGTTCTAACATGAAATATCCACTAAGTGGGCAAACATGCTATTGTTTTCTTTTAGGTATGTTCTTGATTCAAGGTTGGTAATGAACCTTCACATCAATCGTCATTTGGGGGGATGAGAACACTTGGGATATTACGATGTCCTTGCTCATTGGCTGCATGGAGATGATGGACCGCAGACCATCACTATCTACTGGTTTGTGTTGAGAGTTCATGCTCAACATCATGTGATCATGTGTGCATAGCACCATCACGTGATCATATGTGCATAGCACTAACCTTATAGAGTGCTATAAAGGAAAGGGTTAGATCCCCTAACCCTAACCCTAAAAGGGTTTGTATATATTCTATTTTTTCAACTAAATCTAGTGTACAGTTAGTCATTTGTGGTGTGCTCTCTAGTTGTGCCCTCTCTCCTCATCTCCACTCTTCTCCTCTCCCCTCTTCATATTTTGTCATGGTATCAGAGCTCCCTTGCCTTCCGTTGAGACATTGAGATTCTTGAGAGTGTGAGAGAGATTGTGAGATTGAGAGCTTCTCGAGTGTTCTTGTGAGAGTTCACTTCCGTAGAGAAAAGTTTCCATTCATTGCATTGAGAGAAAATTTCCGTCAAACAATTCCGTCCATGTGAGAGAGAGAGATATGCTCCTTCATTTCATTGAGAGATTCATTTGACTCTCTATTCCGTTCATTCTTCCGTGAGAGTGAGTGGTTCTTCATATTGTGAGAGATCTTCGATTCACTTCTTGAGAGATCTTTTCTTTTCATTCTTTTCTGCACAGAGAGAGAGAGGTGTATTCTTCTTTACAGAAATCTGAGAGAAAGAGATTGACACTCAGTCTTCTTTTCTTTTGAGAGAATTCTCTCTATGAGAGAATAGAGAGAGCTCTCACTCGACTGCATCAATCCATGCAATAGCACCAACATGCTCCTTCTGCATCAATCGATGCTCACTTGCCTCCAAGGCTCCATAATTTGCAAGTGGCTTGCAGCAAAGACAGCAGCAATGGCTGCAACTTCATCTCCAAGCCAAGCTCTCCTACACACAGGCTTTTGCGCCTCTACAAGTGATAATGACGCATAGCCAGCTCCTTCGCCAATGAAGGCTCATATAGAAGCAGCCTATCTACTAGCTGACTCCTGCTTGCAAGCCCGGGCTCCAAGGCCCTACTCAGCATCTACGACCTCTATGAATCTCTAAGGCGAACCTCCAAGGCTTTCAAAGCTACGCAACCACCTCTGTTGTTTTGCATTACGATGCGCCATTTGGACCTGCAACCATCTCCAAAAGGAAAGCGCTCCTCAGCAACAGCGGGACCTCTCAAAACGGTGCAGACTCTTGTTGGTGCTAGCAACCACAACAGACAGCCCCACCATAGCATCTACAGCAACTCAATGCTCACGACCACACAGCAAGGCATCCGAAAATGAAGGTCTAGCCATCTGCCAATGTCAGCGACCCTCTACACCAAGCTTTCCTCCATTCCGAGCTCTTGAACAATCACCGCCATTAACAAGGCTCCAACTGCTCTTTAACACAGCACACAGCCAACGGGCTCGACGGAAGCCTCCATCGACAGCAACACGCCAGCGGTTCACCAAGAGACCCAACAGACTGCACGGCCGACCTCCTACGAACCTCCAACGAATTCACAACCTCCAAAGCCTTCAAGCTCTCGACACCAGACGGGCAGCTCCATCATCTCCTAGCAACGAACCAATGGAGAAGACAACAGAATCTTCCAGATTCTATCGGAATCTCAAAAGATTCTAGCTGCCAGTGCAATGACATGTGGCAAATAGGCCTTGACTTCGATTAGGTCAGTGGAACCTAGGTTTAGTCAGTGGTTAAATTTTTGACACGTGGCAATACCTTAACACTTGGGATTGCTCAAGGTCACCACACCCTAGAGCTTGGTCAAGGACCAGCCACATGGTAGACCTTATCTGCCACGTCACCAGTGCCAGCTCAGTAGGACACATCATCACTGATGCTTGCCACATCATCAATGCCACGTAAGCAGGCCACATCATCCTGACACATCACCATCGACTGCCACATCAGCACAGACACGTCATCCTACCACATCATCAGCCACGTATTCCGTGACACATCATCAGCCACGTCACCTATGCCACATCATCAAGGACACATCATCAGCCACATCACCTGTGCCACATCATCAGGGACACGTCATCAGTGCCACGTCAGCATTGCCACATCACCTTGCTGACATCATCTGTGCCACCTCAGCATTGCCACCTTAGCAGTCCAGTCAGCACTGACCCCTGCAGGCACAGTCCCTTGCCAAGCACACTGTGCACACACTGCATGTGCACACTCTTGCCACCTCAGCACAGAGCTTCACTGGCACACCTCTTGCTAGGCACAGTGCCACATCATCACTGCATGTGACTCATAGTGACACCATCATTGAGCACATTTGCACTCCTTTTGCCCCTCCACCTAGATCAAGTCATATCTCTTGATCCAGGAAGATTTTGAGGGCGCTCCAAAAAGGAAAGTCGCTCAGTTTTTCGTGCTCTACGCGCTCGTCACATCACACGCACATTTCGGCACAAGTTACACTCACATTTGAGCCTCGCCGACAAAACCACTTCCTTCATGCACATTTGCCTCTACATCGACGCATCTGACCCAGCACTTAAAAAGAACAAAAGAAAAGAAATTATTTGCTGTTCTTTCATCGATCGACGGTTGGTTTAGATCTAGATCAGAGTAGGCTAGATCGCCATAAAGGGGATGCTTTGAATTTCCCCAAGTTGCCAATCTAAGCCATGCCCGAAATTCCCGACTAGTACCTACTCGGAGTCAGTCCATACACTCACATCCGATTTCACATCATTACATTACCTGAAACCTTACGTTCATCAGTTCAGTGAGCAGATTTTAGAGTTCAGAGGCATTGCAGATTGATTCAATGGGTAGATAGCACTTGATTTCACACACACATGCCACCATTGTAAAGCCTATTCGGCTATCTCACGGCATTGTGCGCATCATTTTCAGCCTTGTAAAGCCTCTTGGCTATTCCCGGCATCATTGCCACAAGCCTTGTAACACAGATCAGATTTTATATACTGCAGTTCTACCTTCACCGACGGTACAGAGATTTCACTTGGCATCTTCAGTGTATTTGCAGTTGATTCATACAGAGTTTTTTAGGACACTTTTTGAGTACATTGTTTGCACCATGTCGACTAGCAACCTCAATCTGGAGGCATCTGCTAAGTTAGACAACTCCAATTACGGTACATGGAAATACCGAATGGAGATCATTCTTATGCTTCAGGACAAATGGGAGTTACGTCGATGGATCTATACCTAGACCATTGGCCGATCCAGCCACCAGTAGCTCTACTCCATCTGTTGTCATAGCACCAGCAACGGAATCTACATCAGGATCTACATCTACACAAACAGTTTCTGCACCAGTAGCAGATCCTGCCATTGCTTGAGCTCAAGCAGAATGGGATAAGAAAGACAAGTATGCCTATCACCTGATCAAGCAGAATGTGCAAGATGTCATGCTAGGACAGCTCAACACAGTTAAGACATCAAAAGAAGCATGGGATATGTTCGCAGCTCTCTACGAGTCCAAGAACACATCCAGGATTCTCACCCTGAGAAACCAGATCAACCAGAGTTTTCGCAACAGCAGTGAAACTAGTCATGCTTATGTACTCCACATCAAAGACTACAACAATCAACTTGCAGCAGCAGGAGAGACTATGAATCCCACAGAAATGGTTCAAGTAATCCTGAATGGACTAGGAGAAGGATATGAGAATCTAGTCCAGAGTATTGCCATCCAACGGCAAATTCCAACACTGGAAGAACTTCGGTCAGTTCTACTTGGTGAAGAACTCAGGACTCAGGCCATTCAAGCACGTAAAGGTCATTCTAATGATCAGGCATTCATAGCTTCAGACAGAAGCAGAGGCAAAGGTAGAAACAGAGGTAGATCATATCAGAAAAGTGGTCATCATCAACAAAGTCAAAATCAGCATCAGAATCAGCATCATCCTCAGCAACATCAGAATCAGCAAAGAGGAAATCATTCCAATCGAGGAAGATTTCAAGGACGAGGGAATGCATCCACCAATGTGTCAAGCATTCAGTGCAACTAGTGTCACAAGTTTGGACACTATGAAAGAGATTGCCGCAAGAAGCAATACGACCAAGGCGGTCAATCCAGCAGTAATTGAGGGAATTCCCAAGGAAGAGGAAATCATCGTGGTGGACATTCTAGTCACAGTCATTTTGCAAATGAACATGGCAATATGTTTCTTGCAAGTGAGGAATTGCATACAATGCACCTAGACAATGCACCTAGACACTGATTTCAATCCCAAAGAGGATTTCAGCTATCAAGTCGACCAAGTGGAACAGGATCCTTGGTACATCACCAGTGGTGCATCATCTCATATGACAAATCATCAGGAATGGTTCACAGAAATGAAGCCATTAGAAGGACAAAAGAATGTCATCTACACAGCAGACAATACACCGAATCCGGTTCAAGGGACAGGTGTTATCCCTATGAACAATTTCATTGGTACAAAAGGATTAGTCAAAGATGTGCTCTATGTTCCGAAGCTCAGCAAGAACCTTTTGTCAATAGGTCAAATGACGGAACACAACTACAAAGTCATCTTCGACGGTGATGAATGCACTATCAGAGACAAATCCAAAAGAGGTCAGCTAGTAGCAAAAGGTGTCAAGGAAGGACGCTTATACAGGATGCTAGCTACAGTACCAGACAAGCATGCCATGTCAGCTCAAATGCAACAGATGCCACTATCTGTAAAATGGCACAAGAGATATGGTCATGTCAACTTCAAGTACTTGTTAGATCTCAGGAATCAAAATATGGCAATTGGGATTCCAAAGCTACAGTTTCTTGGAAAAGTTTGCGAAGCATGCTGTTTCGGCAAACAAAAGCGAACCAACTTTGTTAGAAGTACCTCTCGTGCACGAGATATTCTTGATTTGATACATACAGATGTATGGGGTTATGCCCAAACCCGCAGCATCAATGGTTCACTTTATTACTTGACCTTCATCGACGACTACAGTAGATATTGTTGGGTCTACTTTCTGAAAGAGAAATTTGAAGTGTTTGCCAGATTTCAAGAATTCAAAGCCATGGTAGAAAACCAAACAGGCAGAAAGATCAAGGTCATGAGATCAGACAGAGGAGGTGAATACATGTCTTCAGCATTCATGAACTTTTGCAAAAATCACCGCATTCGAAGACAGTTCACATGTGCAGATACTCCTCAGCAGAATGCAAGAGCTGAAAGGAAGAATGGGACTTTAGCAGACAGTGCTAGAGCAATGCTTAGTGAAAAGCATCTTCCGAATCAGTATTGGGCAGAAGCAATAGCTATAGCTAACTACTTGCTTAATCGGCTTCCTACCGAACCGATACAAGGTATGACTCCTTATGAAGCATTCACTGGACACAAGCCACACATTGGGCATCTCCGCATATTTGGTTGCATAGCATATGCCCACATACATGATGATCATCGCAGGAAATTGGATGCCAAGTCACGCAAATGCATCGTGGTTGGCTACAGTGAAGAAAGCAAAGCATACAAATTGTATGATCCCATCAACCGCAAAGTCATTATCTCCAGAGATGTAATCTTTGATGAGGAATCAAAATGGAAACCTCACCTACACCGGAGATAGAAGCATCGACTTCACAGTCATCTACAGAACAAGTTGATGAAGAAGAGCAAGAATTGCCAGCAACACCCCAAGCAGCGCCACAGCAGCTCAGACGGTCTACTAGGGAAAGCAGACCTCCAGCCAAATTGACATGCTCAGAAAGGCAAAGCAATTCAGGTGGAAACCACCAACTATGCTCTATGACTACCATCATGGCTACAGAAGAGCCAGTGTACTTCGAAGACGCAGTAGACAAGTCAGAATGGCAAACTGCTATGAATGAAGAAATGGATGCTTTTGTATAAAAATCACACTTGGGAATTATGCGACCTTCCACCAGGAAAGAAGGCCATAGCAAACAAATGGGTATACAAAGTGAAGTACAATCCAGATGGCAGTATTCAGAGATACAAAGCCAGATTAGTTGCAAAAGGATTTGCACAACAATATGGTCAAGATTATGATGAGACTTATGCTCCAGTAGCAAAGATGGATTCCATACGGTTCTTGATATCACTAGCGACACTCAGTAAATGGAATGTGTATCAGCTCGATGTCAAGAATGCATTTCTCAATGGTTATCTAGACGAGGAAGTCTACATGCAACAACCAGCAGGTTATGTTGAACCAGGAAAAGAGAACAAGGTTTGCCATCTTAAGAAAAGTCTCTACAGCTTAAAGCAAGCACCCAGAAGTTGGTACAGCAGAATTGACCAATATTTTGCTGATCTGGGATACATGAAGTCCAATGCAGATCATACTCTCTACTACAAAGTTCAAGGGGAAGACATTACTATTGCACTTTTGTACGTAGATGATCTGATTGTGACGGGAAGCAAGGATAGCTTCATCAAAAAATTAAAACAAGACTTATCTGCAGAGTTCGACATGAAAGATCTTGGACTTATGCACTATTGTCTTGGAATTGAGTTCTGGAGAGATTCAGATAGCACATTCATGAGTCAGCTCAAGTATGTTGACAGTCTCCTGAAGAAGTTTCATATGGCAGATTGCAAGATTGCAGCCATTCCCATGGAACAGAGTTTGAAACTTACTAAAGATTCAGAAAAGCCTACAGTCAATGATAGATACTATAGGCAACTCATTGGATCTCTTATATATCTAACAATCACACGGCTAGATATTTGTTATGCAGTAAGCTCACTAGCACAGTTTATGGCAAGTCCAAAACAGTGTCACTGGAATGCAGCCAAAAGAGTCTTGAGATACATCAGAGGTACAAGACAGTTTGGGATAGAATACAGAGGAAGTCATCCACGGTTGCATGGATATTGTGACAGTGACTATGCTGGAGATCATGAGACCAGGAGATTGACACAGGGATATGCATTTTTCCTTGGTCAAGGTGCTATATCATGGTTGTCAAACAAACAACCAACTATTTCTTTGTCTTCAACTGAAGCAGAATATAGAGTACAGGTGCATGTGAGGCTATATGGCTCAGAAGACTATTGTCAGAAACAGATTACTTTGATGAGTCAAAGCCAACAACAATATACTGTGATAATCAATCGGCTCAAGCATTGGCCAAAAATCCAGTATATCACTCCAGGACAAAGCACATTGATGTCAGAGAGCACTTCATCAGAGAAAGAGTGTTAGTTGGTGACATCACACTGCAGCATTGTGATAGCAAAGAAAATGTTGCAGACATCTTTACCAAACCACTCGGTAAAGAGCTATTCGAGAAACATCGACTAGCTCTTGGTTTGATGCAGAGGAAGGACATTCCCATTAAAGGGGTGTGATGGAATGTAATGCTTAGTCCTTCTTCGATTCCCCAGAATCATCATCTTGAGAGAAGGCCTACTTCATGATGTTGATCTTGAGGGAAGGTGTTGAGTGTTCACGCTCAACATCATGTGATCATGTGTGCATAGCACCATCACGTGATCATATGTGCATAGCACTAACCTTATAGAGTGCTATAAAGGAAAGGGTTAGATCCCCTAACCCTAACCCTAAAAGGGTTTGTATATATTCTATTTTTTCAACTAAATCTAGTGTACAGTTAGTCATTTGTGGTGTGCTCTCTAGTTGTGCCCTCTCTCCTCATATCCACTCTTCTCCTCTCCCCTCTTCATATTTTGTCAGTTTGGTTACCATGCATGTGTGAGATTATAGCCTTTCTATCGAGGGCAAAATGGGGATTATACGTACACCTTTGTCCGCATTATTCACAGCCCTTTGCATCAGAGTAAGTACTCTAACGAATGAGTTAGCTTTTATCAACATATAGTTATAAAAGTTTCATGGCTCAATAACTATAGTCGTTAAAATTCCTTTTTATTTGATGTGGGTCCAGATCCGATTGTTTGTAGTCCGTGGTATGTTCATCGCCGCCGATACGGACATGGCGGACATGGAGCATATGGTCGCAGGCTTTTTTATTGTTCAGTTATGACTTTGTTCGCGGATGTGTATTTAGACCTATTACTCGGTTCTTGGTAGTGGATATTTCATGTTAGAACATGTGACTCCACTTTCGGATGTAATATTTTGAAGTACTCTATTATAGAGATTTTTTTGGTTAGAGCATCATGATTTGAAATAACTTATGTGCAAGACGAAGTAGAACAAGTGTTCCCCACTTGATTGGGTAATATGTTTACAGATGCAAAAGATGTCAAACGAAGCCAGTATTTTTATGTTGGATGACCTAAGCTACAACATAAGGTTGGAATCTTGAATGTAAAGCCCTGTGATACATGCTTTGGATGTCTTGGCAATAGTCTTTGATCATTGTCTTTGAGTTCTCTGCAAGTCTCTAGATCCTATCATACCCAACAATCATGTGTAAGTTGGTGGGAGATCAAGTGCCTTAATTTTCAAAGGAGGTTAATTTTGAGAGAGAGAGTTTGTAAGATATTTGTTTATATTTGAATATATAGTGTTTTGTGTGTGTGTGCGCTTTTAGAAGTTTGATTTAACGAAAGACAACTGAAAATTCTTGAATATTTGTGTGTGCGCGTAGGTATGTATGTGTTTTTCACAAATTTTCTTAAAATTCCTAACATTTGAAATTTATTAATAAAACCTTAAATTTTAATAAACTCAATCCATTATCGCAACCTTGACTTAGACGGGTCCCTCCATACAACCTTACACAAGCCTTACACCAACTCCTCCGTTCTCAAAGCAGGGCTGAGTGGATTCTCCACCTTGTTAATCATTTATAAAGGGCACTACTCTCTTGGGCTTCTGAGGCAGGCCTTTGAAGGGAATTGCAGTCTTCAAGTACGGGGACTGGGACTCCACTGTGATAGATTGTTTGAGATCGTCGGTCGTTGCGGCTGAGATTGATCACATCCAAGGAATTTGTGCGCGATTCAGTCCGAAATCGGTAGTTGTACGTAACTCAAATGTGTATTGGTAATGGAAAGTGACAGGGAGGTTGCACTGGCTGCTGCGCCTGCTTTGCAACCTAACTTTTCATCCGAATCCGTAACACAAGAACAGCTCGCTCAGCTGCAGGTTCTTTTCATTGCTTTCGTATTAACCATACAACTGAGGTTCCGAGTCCCATTCGTTTTGTCTAAATTTGCTCGAATTAACATGAATAATGCAGTACAGGTGTCGATATAAGAGAAGGGACCTCCCCAGCTATAAGGCCAAAATCGTCTACTTTAGCAATCCAGCCATGTTGTATCCATTTCAAACGACAAGAGGGCGGCTTTGTCTCGTGGAAATGCTCATTATTACATGCGGTTCTGTGCAGGCCCTGCGGCGCAGAAGATTACAATTGAAGCTCAACCAGACCAAAATGTTGTCCAGAAAGAAAGGTCTTACGCTCTGACTATTTTTGGCGGGTTGTCTGTTGTGTTGAATTTTTTGGGATGATACATCTTAGCTGGGGGTTTTTCAGCTCTCCAAGACCAAAGTAAGGTGGACGAACGCACGTCTACTAGGGTCAGCGGCGCTGCAACCAAAAATTGTCATTCAGCGGGTACAGACTTGGCTTGTAAACAGGTGAGTAATCCAAAACCGTCAACTTTTTTATAGCAAGCTTGTAATCCTTTATAGCCCTTTCCCCAGCCCATTCTCCCTTGATGGGAGCAGCCCTGAGGGGGCCCTTTTGGGTTCCTATCCTAGGTTGAGGCCTAAACCTACCTAGAACCGTAAGACGGAAACACTAACCTACTGTTCTCTACTGGGTACTAGTGATCAAGGGCTGACTTTCTGACTTAACTAAGGCTGAGTGACTGACCTACGTAGCTCATGCCTGACTGTCCCTGGATAAGGGCTCACAATGGGGTCAACACATCTGACAAAATATCCTATCATAGGAACTATTGGCACTTTGTCGATGAAGCAGCTGCCACCTTGCACCCAAGTGCTGGGATGCATGTGACTATCCTTCCTTCTTAACTTGGCGATAGGTGCATGGCCTCCAAGTAGTCCCCCTATATCTGTGGGAACTCTTGGAAGAAACTTTCGTCTAGCCACACGGCTTCATGGGGTCCTGGATCTTGAAATAATCGTGTAGGATTCGCGGATCCTGCGTCTTGACCCATGCTCCCATTTGTGAAGGAGAATTTGCTTCAGCTCAATGACTTCAGCATCGTCGATCACCTCAGGCTGCTGCTCATCAGAGAGATCGCCAAGTGCTGGCCCAATATATGGCTTTAACCATGCCACGTGAAAGACATTATGCATCGTCTAACTTTCTGGTAACCGCAGCTTCATAGAGACATCGTTGATCTTCTTAATGATGGGGAATGGTCCGAAACTTCTGAAGGATAACTTAGGGCATTGCTTGCCCACCTGTTTTAGCCTTTGCTTTATAATCCTCAGATAAACACAATCACGCTCTTTATAATTGACATCTCGTCGGGACTTACTGGCTTGGCGTGTATATGTTGATTGAGCTTTGGCGAGGCAGTCTTTGATTGACTCGGTGATCTCGGCCATGGATTTTGTAGTTTTGTTGGCTTCGAGGGATGGCGATATTATCTTGGTGAGGAGTGAAGAGAACCTCCTGCAGAAATCCGCTTCATACGAGGTACGCCCAATACTTGAAGAGTAGGTATCGTTCAATATGGCCTGTACTAATGGAAGGTACTGCCCCCACTTGGACAGCGAATCATGACAATACATTTTTAGTACATTAAAAGCCAATTTATTGTATCCATTTGATTGCCCGTTGGTTTGTGGATGAAATGCGCTAGACATCTGTAGCTTGGTATGTCCATAGCTTGGTGCCAAAGTTTTCAAACAGAGCCTGAGGTGGATTTGGAATCTCTGTCCGTGGTAATGGTCCGTGGCAATTCTCCAATTCGGTAATGATACCTGATAAATAAGCGGGGCTCGGGCTACGTCTTTTGCAGTGGCTGCTTGCTTGCACGGAATAAGCATAGAAAATTTACTAAATCGATCAACAATGGTTAGACATTGAGTATTTCGCGTACCTACAGATGCGGGAAAGTGGTCCCACAAAATCCATCGTGATGTCCTAGAAAGGACCTTCGGACCGGGCACAAGAGTCTGAGCAAACTGAGATTGAGTGCCAAACTCTGTAGAGTCCGCGTACTGTGTTTTTATAGAGTCAAGGTCCTTCCCTGTAATCTCTAGTACAGTGGCCTTTTCTATGGTCTCAATGGAGGCTTTCTTGTTGAGAGCGTCGGCGAGACGGGGTTGTTCTTGCCAGGGACGTACTCAATCATGGTCCCGCCTAGGTTGAGGCCTAGACCTACCAGAACCTTAAGACAGAACACGAACCTACTGTTCTCCAGTGGGTACAACTTGTGGCTATGTTGCACCATGAAGCTTTGTCTCCTACCAGCAAGTTGCTCCAAGTAAGATTGTCCACCAGTCTTAGCAACAATGTTTATGTTACTCCCAACAACATTGGATGTAGCAGTGATTGTGTATCAGTAGATGGCCTTTTATAGAGTCAAGCTCCCTCCATCATCATCATCCTGCAAATTGCGATGGTGTTAGTCTATGACTGATGCCTCAATGCTTGAACGGCAATCACAAAGAGATTCGTCTTGATTTCCAGCCCGTTAGAGTCAATCCTCAAATCGATGCTATGATTCATCACCTATGTTGTCAGCAAGGTTACTTGTCTTTTGGGTCTTACTTGAGTCTCTTGCCTTCTGGATCTTAGTTCGGGAACCTACAGGTTTACCTGTCATCCGAATTCCATCCAAGACTCCCGCCTTTCAAAACCTATCTGGGTTTGTAATTCATCTTCGCTCTGTTTGGTACTTGTTGATGTACACTTGCCACCTCCCTTCTCATCCCATCTCAAGGCTTGTTGATGTCCCTTTCCTCAACCCACACAGCCTCTCTTCTCCAGGGTTTAGTCACTCCCATGGTCCACACAGCCTCATAGATAGTAGAGTAAAGACTCTTAAGTAGGGACTCATTGCTCTAGTGTGTTCTACAATATCGTTCTAGTAATTGGTTTCAACTTCGAGCTTTTAGTTTCAAATTGAATCTCTTTGTGTATTCTTTAGCTCCATGTATGATGTACTTCAATCGTCAACTATGATAGAATCTACTTGATTGTCGATGGTACTTAACCATTGCACTCCTATATCATGGCTCTCCCTCTCAATCTCTATGCCTTTCCCTCCCTACTTCTATGGGGAAAAAAATAATAATTTACTAAGGGGATTTACCTTAAATTTTTTTCTATACGGCACAACATACCAGTACTTGTGCCGTATGTATGGGTACCTAACGTACGGTTGATCGTTGACATATTTCGAAGTTGCCTTGACCTTCATACCCCTCAGAACTAATGTATGGATACTCACCATATGGTTGACTGTTGGCAGATTTCGAAGTGTTGACCTTCATACCTCCTCAAAACTAATCTGGGACGCCAGCCTTCCTAGAGTTTTTAAATGTTTTCTTACACCAAAGGTGGTCTCCGAATCTCTTTCACCGATGCTTCTCTTTCTCAGGATCCCCATTTGATGGCAGCATAGATAGACACAAAGCCCATCTTGTTGCAAAAGGGTATGCCCAACAACAAGGCATTGACTTTGAGGAGACCTTTGCTCCCACTTCCAGGATTACTACTATTAGATGTGTCATTGCCATTGCAGCCCATCATCATTGGCAAGTGCACCAGCTTGACATCAAGACTGCCTTTCTTCATGGGGATGTGCAGGAAGAAGTTTATGTGACACAACCTCCTGGCTTTGAGGTTGTTGGCTCTAAAAACAAGGTATGCCGGCTGAGAAAAGCCCTTTATGGTTTGAAGCAGGCACCCCGGGCATGGTATGCTAAAATTCATGCACACTTACTGTCTCTTGGTTTTCAGAATAGCCCCTATATCCGTGGGAGTGGATCTGATTTTTTAGTGCTGATTTTATATGTGGATGACATGCTGATCATGGGCCCTAGTACCCAGCATATTGCAGCTTTCAAGGCTGATTTGCAGCAAGCTTTTGAAATGTCAGACATGGGACAGTTGCACTATTATTTGGGCATTCAATTTGCTCATGTTGAGGGGGGTATCATGATGTCACAGTCCAAGTATATTGGACAGCTCCTTGATCGTTTTCAGTTTGAAAATTGCAAGTCAATCTCTACTCCAGTGGACCGTGGCTTCAAATTTTCAGCTCATGATGGGAGCCCACCATGTGATATCACTCTTTACCAGCAGGCTGTTGGATGTCTCATTTACTTATGCCACACCAGACCTGACTTACAGTATGCAGTATCCCAGCTCAACAGGTTCATGCACATGCCCAGTCCACAGCATTGGCAAGCAGTGAAGAGAGTCTTCAGATATCTCAAAGGCACTTAGGATTTAGCCGTCTTCTATGGTGGTTAGGGTTCACTTACCATGCATGCTTACACGGTTAGTGACTAGGCAGGTTGTTCCGACACCGGAGTGTCACATACCGGCAATTGTTTTTTGCTTAGTAGTTCATGTATCTCTTGGCTCAGCAAAAAGCAACCAACAGTTGCCACATCCAGCTATGAGGCTGAGTATAGTGCATCCTTCCACTACTACAGTAGAGTGTGTCTGGCTTCGACAGTTACTTACAGATCTTGGTATTCGCTAGACATCCTCCACTATGGTCTACATTGACCGCCAGAGTGCTTTGGCCATTGCGTGTAATCCAGTGTTGCACATTGAATTTCACTATCATTATGTTCGAGAGCGGTTGTCAGCAGGAGACATAGAGTTGTCCTACCTACCCACAGAGGACAACATAGCAGATATGTTTACAAAGGCACTTCCTCGTCCCAAGTTCGAAGTCTTTTGACATGCTTTAAACTTGGTTCCCTTTGTTACATGATCTGGCATACCTTGTACATTCATTGGTGGCTATATCCTTTTGGATGAACATGTGCCACCATGACCAGAAAATACCAGGTATTCTGAGACGTTTCTAGAATACTTCAGCCCATACCATGGAGGGGGGTTTGTAGGCCATCTTCTCCCGGTCGTATTGATGCCCTTATGTACCATGTAGCTTTAGTTATTGGCACTTAGGTCACCTAGCACTTTTAGTGTCTTATGACACCTAGTACTAGTGGTACTACTAGGACACTAGGTCCTAGGGTTCTCTTTTATAGTACTTTGTACTTTCATTTTCCTTCTTCTAGTTGATGTGACGGCTTCCACTTCTTCATCAAGGGGACAAGATGATAAAGCAGTTCTTTCAGACCACTGGATCGCGATTGGCAGGATGCAGTTGCTGCGTTTACGGGATCTGCAGGGCATTATGCACACTAATCCACAGGAGATTCTAGAGCAGAGCAAATCACGGTTTTCTACAGGCAGCTCTTTTAGACGGAGAGGATGACTCCAGCTTGCCTTGTGGCCTGTGAGCTAGTTTGGGACCACGTTTTGACGGTAGTCTCGTGGGAGTTGTGCAGGAGTCTGGAGGAGCTTTCACGGAAGATGGCTTGACTCTGGCCTTCTTCTGGGAGATCATTTCCATCCCCTTCGGCCTAGCCTGCCAGGAGATCTTCGACACGGGCTCCCTTCCTCAATCCCTGAGCAAGGGGTGGATTTGTTTGATCCCTAAAGGTGGGAGATAGGTCCGACATTTGGCAGTGGAGACCAATCATCTTGCTTGATACCGCATACAAGATCCTCGCCAAGGTCTTGAGTTTGCGGTTACGGCCTCATCTCACTGACATCATCCATGACACGCAGACCAAGTTTGTTCAGGAGCGCAATATCCTGGACAACATTTTCACATTTTGGGAGGCAGTGGATTGGGCCAGGGAGGAGTCACAGCCTTTGGCAGTCCTTCTCTTGGATTTTAAGAAGGCTTACGACAGGGTGGAGTGGTCTTTCCTGGAGGATACTATGCAGAGGTTGGGTTTCTTGGACAGATTGATTAGAGGAGTTTCTATGCTTTATGCGGGGAGCTCTAGTCAGATGCTTGTCAGTGGACACACGGGCGAGGCCTTTCCTCTCTCGCTCAATCCGTTAGGGCTGTTCCCTCGCTTCCACTTCTCTTGTCTGTGGCAGAGGCTTTGGGCTACTACTTGAGACCGTAGGTGGTAGGCCTCACAGGGTTGAGACTCCCAATCAGAGAGGAGGAGGAGCTGCTAGACTCTAAGTTTGTAGATGACACAGCCTTGTACATAGAGGGCACCACAACGAGCTTGGACAGAGTTGGGGGAGCCCTGGCCATCTACTGTGAGGCCTCGGGTGTGCGGACAATTGGACAAAATCCATCTGTTTCTTCATAGGCTCTGAGGAGACACAGGAGATTGAGACTGGGGGAGTGACTTTGGCTTCCGTTGGATACCGTTGGGCCAGCCAACGAGACACCTCGGATGCCAAGTGGGTATTGATATCACAGCAGAGCAGTGGATTGCCCCGGTCCTCGAGAGTGTTAGGCACAAGCTTCTCTACTGGAGCTCGGCCCAAACTCTCCCTAGCGGGCCGTGCCCTAGTGGCTAACCAAGTCCTCCTTGCCACAGCCTGGTATATCGCCTCCTGCTGGTGCTTTCACAGAGGGTGCATTGGGCAACTCCAACATTTGGTTTGGAATTTCCTTTGGGCAGGATCGGACGGCACGAGGAATACTAGAGCTCGGGTCGCTCGGCAGACAATGATCATGTCGTAGGCATTGGGAGGCTTGGGTATCATTGATCCGGAGATGCAAAGGAGAGCCCTCTTGGGCCAGTTAGTTGTGCGCGGTCTTACCTTGGGCGCACAACCTTGGAAGCTCCTCTTACAGCGAGGGCTTCTCAGGAACACCGCATGCATTGGGGGGCAGTGGCAGCATTCACAGAGATGGATCTTCTGAGAGGCCCCCCTTACGGGGAAGGGTTCCCCCTTGATGAGGAGCCTCCATAGGGTCTGGCAAAGATTAGCAGGGGGCCTCATCTGCGCTCAGTCCCCGTTGCAGAGAGGAGTTCGAGTGTTAGCCTCTCATTTGGCACTCGGAGATCGTTCCAGGTTTTGGACACATCTATGGTCCAGTTTGCAGCCGAGTAAGATATCCTACTTCTTCTGGCTGGCCGCCCACGGAGGCTTGCCCATTGGCCCATGGTTGGAGCAGATGTAGGTAGAGGGGCAGTGCCATTGTTGCTCTGCTAGATTTTTGGAGAACCCTCACTGCCTCTGGAGCTGTCGTAGCGCAGGGAGGATTTGGATGGGAGCCCTCAGGATTATGACCCGCGTATGCAGAGCCTTCAGAGGGACTAACACTTGGGGGATGGTGGCTTGGTTGACTGAGGAAGGTCACGCATTCCAGATTGATGAGGTCTCTCCAGCTTACCGGATACAGGGTTAGAGCATTCAGAGGATAGAGCTCCATGTGGCAGTCCCCCCTGTCCTCATCCCCCTCCGGATGATAGCGTGTGGGAGATAGTAGCCAGCATCACGGCATGGAACGTTTGGGTTGCTCGCTGTAGTTTGGTGATGGGCGAGCATCCGGTTCCACCCTCGGCTACCTTGGTTGCCATCTGGCAGGATATCATCTACACCCTGCGTTCCATCTGGGAGCGTGGGACCCCGGGATCTAGGGCGACTGTTGCGAGATGCTCACGTTTCTGCAAGGCTTGGCCTGTAGGAGTTTTATAAACTTTTACTCTGTGAGGGATTCGCTGGCTGTATAGGATTTTATGACCAACTGATACTAATAGATGGAATTGTTATGTTACAAGAAATAGGGGATGGTGCAGAATTTGGGCCACCAAGAATTTGGGGCTGAGGAGATACAATTTCAGAACCGAAAAATACCTATGGTGCTGGTTGGATGGCATAGGCTTTCTCAATCAAGGGCCACATGGAATTCATTGTCTAGATATAAAGAGCATTCCCAAGTTCTACCATCGAGGACATAGATTCCTGAAGAGGGAAGTAATGTCACATTCTAGTTTGAATGTGCATTCTCTCATATGAAACGGTTGACAAAAGTCTTTAGAGGGACCGTAATGTGATTGTTGTAAGCCGGAACATGTATACTAGTGTACATATGGTAGGGAATTTGTGTACAAATACTATGCACTTTATGATGATGGAGATTGATAATAAAATTTACAATTTCTATAGGAAAGAAGAACTTAAATTACTAACTTGAACTCAAATTACTAACTCGATAATCGGGAAAGGAAAATTCTAAAGTTTGTGGAAGTTTTAGATTTCCAAGTGTTATGAACTGCATTTTTTTAATCTTAGGATTCAGAACCAAATCCCTTTCCACTGTGTATTGTTGTATATTAAGTAACTCTCCATATTTGGTATCTATTTTCTTCAAAATGAATATCAAAGTTTCTTTTATTACGGTTCTCATTGGGAACGTTTTTGCTTTGATGGTAGTTGGAAAAAATGACTTTGCCAGGAAAGAAACCACGCAAGCTGCATTGGGGGTATGTTCTCATTTTCGCTTACAACATTCTTTTGATGTGTCTGATTTTTGTTTTATAAGGGGTTTATTTATTGACGTCAAGGGAAATTTCAGTTTTTGTGTAGTAAAAGTATTTGAAAGATCATACACAAGTAGTAAATTTTATTGCAAAGATGTTAGATCTATGGTAAAAGAGTGGATCAGTATTTAGTATTATCCTCAAGTAAATAGTTTTGTCTTAATTTCTAGAAAAGCATATTGATACAAGATTTTTGTGAGAACGTAACATTCTTTTGGTAGCTCTTGGTAGAATGAGGTATACAACTCCTTTCGTCTGTATCCAATTGATATTTACATTTTAGTTTATATGATATGTTAACATATCAAGTTTCAGCTTTCAAGTAGAAATTCAGATATTTTGCAAAAAAGTGAGGTATCACCTCTTGATAGGTGCGACCTTAGTGTACTCGTTAGAATTCTGAAACCTCTCAGTGCTCCCTTGAGGGGAAGGGGAAAGATTGCTTTGCATAACATTGCGGAATATTGCTTAACTTCATAGATTTTGAAAGAATAGAAACTGAAATGTACAATATTGCTTGAGAATAGATGAGGAACACACGATTACGGAGCCAAGACGCCCGCCCTTCCCACGCCCCCCCCGGTGCCCCTGCCACGACCCCGTTTTCTTCTTCTTCTAGAAGAGGGGGTAGGGGCTGATTAGAGAAAGGGAGTAGAGTGCGTTGGAGAGAGAGAGAGAGAGAGAGAGAGAGAGAGAGAGATTAACGTCCTTGGAAGACCTCACGGGTCTATGGGACAAAATACACACACCAAAAAAGCTACAACATCAGTTAGAGACTGAGAGTCTGTGGGGGAGTACAACAACTCAGCCCCAGGTTATTATGATAGCATAACATAACTACGTTCAGGTATTATGTAAGAGCGATCTGAATAATATCATTTTAAGACTGAGAGTCTTTGGATTTAGGTTTGAAATCTCTTATGAGTGCTTGCCCATCTCGGTAGACTGCCCATTTACCTTCCTTCCTTGCTTCCTTCATTTTGATGAGTTCATTTGCCCGTTGTTTGAGTTGGGTCATAGTGAGCTCTTCAGATATCCAAATCCTAGTACCTTTCAGCTTGTTGGTTTGTCCAAGGATCTTGACCCTTGAGCTTTTTTCTTTGAAGTAAATCTGTGCATGGTTACCCTTTCGAGTGATGAAGCCTATGTCATTCTCATCCCAATCGATTTGTGGTATTGCCTTCTTGAGTTGAATGATCTTGCTCTCATCAATGTGTTCCTCTTCCTCTTCCATTCCAAAACAGCTAAGGAAGCTGTCTTGCAGTCCTCCAATGCGTAAAATCTTCTTGTTATTTACTATGGTTTGCTGCTAGCACTCTTACCTCAGTATAGAGATCACATTTGTCGATCTTGTTGTGTATTGCTGCTGTAATTTCCTGTCCCATGGATTTGAGCTGAGTGTCGACCATTTCTTGGACCTTGACTACGAGCTGTGGTGTCGGAGCCGCGGTGTTGCATTGCTGTAGGACTTCTTGTATTACCTCTTGTTTGCCTTCATTCTTCATTTCTGAAACTATCTTCTCCAAGAGGCATCGTGGAGCTTTGCATCTCTGAGTTCTTGCTGTAGGAAGTAAATCCATTCGTGTGGATCAAGCTTACTGTGAAATTTGTGATAAGTCAGAGCATAGGGGGAAGGCCTCGATGCCATGGCGGCGTAGGATGGCTTCTTGGTGGCTGGAGTCGATGGGAAAGGCTTGGTTTTCGGGAACTCCATATCGAAAAAGACCTGTGCAATCAGCGACCCCTTTATTTGAGCTAACACCTCAGACTGAGCCAAGGGCTCAGCTCAGCCTGAGGTTGGGTTAGCTGGCGAAAACCCCCCCTGTACGACGAGCTATGTAGTAAGCGGCGGTGGAGGGGGGCTAGTGGATGGAGACGCTAGCGGGTGGAGAGGCTAGGCTAGCAGGCGGCAGCGAAAAAAGAGCAGGCGGAGAGGGAGGCTGAGCACTTTTTGGTTTCGACCAATCCGAAGACTTTGTATAAATGGATGCTCAAGTATGTGTGGGTGTGTGGATTTGTATGTGTGAGAGCATACTTTTATACTATGGTCTACACCCACTGTTAGGCGCTGATGACATCAGTGGGGATGTCATAGTAGCTAGTCCTTGCTATGCGTGATGGAGTTTATGGTTTTTAATCTTATGAGTGACTCTCATGAGATTGAAACTACACTATGCTGTGTTTTTAGAGGATGAGTTTGGGAATGTTCCTGGATTCATCTAGTCTGCCGTATTAGCGGACATGCAAATTTCACCTTGTGAAGTTTTCGTCCAAGTTGCGGCCTGCTGGTATTGCGATAATTCTTTCTATCTTAAATGGTGCGTTGCCCTATCAGCTAGATTTAGATTTAGATGCTCGTTTGGGAGAGACTAAAATGAAATCGTTTAGACTTCATAAGCAGTTGTAGCTTGAATGAAGAGATTTGGACTACTTTTTGATTAGCCTTCTCCTTTAGTGCTAGCCTTCGTCATGGCTGAGTTTGCCCTTCACCTCCGGAGTGCTGACAGAAACTCAGTACGAAGACTTTGTATAAATGGATGCTCAAGTATGTGTGGGTGTGTGGATTTGTATGTGTGAGAGCATACTTTTATACTATGGTCTACACCCACTGTTGGGCGCCGATGACGTCAGTGGGGATGTCATAGTAGCTAGTCCCTGCTATGTGTGATGGAGTTTATGGTTTTTAATCTTATGAGTGACTCTCGTGAGATTGAAACTGCACTATGTTGTGTTTTTAGAGGATGAGTTTGGGAATGTTCCTGGATTCATCTAGGTATATGCTTCTGCCATATTAGCGGACATGCAAATTACACCTTGTGAAGTTTTTGTCCAAGTTGCGGCCTGTTGGTATTGCGATAATTCTTTCTATCTTAAATGGTGCGTTGCCCTATCAGCTAGATTTAGATTTAGATGCTCGTTTGGGAGAGACTAAAATGAAATCATTTAGACTTCACAAGAAGTTGTAGCTTGAATGAAGAGATTTGGACTACTTTTTGATTAGCCTTCTCCTTTAGTGCTAGCCTTCGTCATGGCTGAGTTTGCCCTTCAGCTCCGGAGTGCCGACAGAAACTCAGTACGAAGACTTTGTATAAATGGATGCTCAAGTATGTGTGGGTGTGTGGATTTGTATGTGTGAGAGCATACTTTTATACTATGGTCTACACCCACTGTTGGGCGCTGATGACGTCAGTGGGGATGTCATAGTAGCTAGTCCCTGCTATGCGTGATGGAGTTTATGGTTTTTAATCTTATGAGTGACTCTTGTGAGATTGAAATTGCACTATGTTGTGTTTTTAGAGGATGAGTTTGGGAATGTTGCTGGATTCATCTAGGTATAGGCGAGGCTGAGCGACGGAGGCTGAACGGGGGAGGCTGAGTGGAGCGGAGAGGCGAGGCTGAGCAGCGGAGAGAGAGAGAGAGAGAGAGAGAGAGAGAGAGTCATATTAACATCTGCGGGAGGCCGAGGCCTCACGGGCCTATGGGACAAGAAGCAAAATGTCAAGATGACTTACATCATCTGGATAAACCAGAGATTCGAGGAGTGCACATGGCATCTTAGCTGGATTATTATAACACACATTTACATACTAAATCTATAATTGTAAAAATGGCCTCCACAGTATCAGTTTAAGACAAAGAGTCTTTGGGTTTAGATTTGAATTCTCTAATCAAAGCTACTCCATCTCGGTATACAGCCCGTTTACCAGCTTTACATGCATCTTTAACTTTAGTAAGCTCAATATTCCTCTGTTGGGGTGCGTTTCTTGGATATCCAAATCCTTGTGCTGTCACCACAATGTAAATATCCTAAGTCAAAGTACAGTTGACCATTTATTTGATCATAATTAAAGAGTTTTATATGTGTTAATTACGGTCAAAGAGTTATTTTAATGGTCAAAGGATTGACTACGGTCAAAGATACTTGACTCTAGTCAAGTAAACCTGACTACGGTCAGAGAGTGTTGACTTCGGTCAACAAGACTTGGTATGCGCCAAGAGGGGTTAACCCCGGTTAACCAAGATGTGCCAACCTCGGTTGAAGAGACTTGGCTATAATTAAGGCGCCTTGACCTTGGGTCGAAGCTCTTTAATTATAATCAAGAGTGTTGACTCCGGTCAACCAGAGAAAATATATATATATTTATATATATATATATATATATATTTGTTTAGATGTGCACATGTGTTCAGTGGGGACGCCCACCGTGACTAGGATTAGTCCACCGTGTGTTATTTGCATGCAAAGCGCTAACAATTAATGGGTACCATGGTGGTGCGCTTTAATTAATTGTTGCAGGTACTAGGAAGGATTATTTTTCCTAAGCGAAATGGGAGCCTGACAAGCATCCAGGAAGCGGTTCGTGTGACCGAGAGCTTTGAAGACTTCAGAATGGCCCTTAGAGGCTTGTAATAGGTTTTAGTCTAGATTTTAGACAAGTGGCATGTTGCCAATTTGAATGGGGCTTGAAGCTCTTGTAAAAGAAGAATTCTTTTCATGTTTTACAGAGAGAGACTTACGAGACAGCTTGAAGCTGAACTTCTGTAATAGATTTTCTGAAATGAATAAAGACCTTGGGGGGGGTCCAGCCCGACAAATTGTCCTGGGCCCTAGTGTATGTCCAGAGAGAGGGAGTGAGGGAGAGCCTTTGGAGAGCTAATCTCCGTCGTAGAAATAAAGCCAAAGCTGTTTCGTCGACTACGGTTGTATTGGTATCAGAGCTTGGCTTCACAGTTTCTTTAAACTGTGACGATCCAAGAGACAAGGAGAGAAAGAAAGCATGGACCCACCGTGACCTTGTATTGGTACGGGGTAAGTGTGACGTGCAGGCGCAAGTATATCTAGGCAAAGGAGGTAGTCGCCAAAATTGACGAAAACTAGAAAGCCTGAGCGAATCTGGTTTTAGTAGTACAAGCAATCGACGCAAGCATTAGTTACGGGATTTTATACGGAGAACTCGTCGTGAGCAGAAGATTTTGTCCATCGCCTGGAGCTTCCGATGCTATGCGTCAAGTTGCAAGTATAGACTATCAGGAGATGTAGTTTCGCCACATATGGTCAGGCGTGGAGAAGGTGCGAAGGAGCAGATCCTGAAGACGGAGATTTTTGGCCGGACTTCGTATTCGTGCGACGCTGACGGACGTGCGCGACGAATTTCGATTCTGCCAGCCAAGGTTTAACCTTAGGCTGACGTGGCAACCAGCAGGGCAGATGATGTGGCACAGGTGTACATGTGGCATGCACAGAGCTGACGTGGCAGATACGTGTGGATGCTGACGTGGCAGCATGTGCAGGGTGATGACGTGGCAGTACACGTGGCATCCAGATCAGAGCTGACGTGGCACACTGACACGTGGCAGCCAGGCTGGCAGACCTGTGGTTAGTGTGACCTTGTTCAAGTTAACTGCAGTTAGCTGACCCTGGTTAGGGATTTGGTCAGAGGACAGCCTAACCAGACTGGACTGGTGCAGTTAACCAGTTTGGTTAAGTTAGTGGCCAAGTTACAGACTAACTAGTCTGTCAATGTAACCAGACCAGAACAGAACTGATCTGGTTAGTGTAACCAGCCCGTTACCTTATCCAGTTACTGTTCCAAAAATTTAAAAAAAAAAAAAAAGACAGTTGCAGAGACAGTTTTGGCTATCAATTTTTACTTGCCTGTCAGACTTTTACTGTCAGAAAAGTAGCAGAAAACCAGAGAAAAGCAGAGAAAACAGAGATTTGCAGAAAAAGGAGTATGCATGCCTTTGAGCAGTAAAAAGAGGGAAAAACAGATGCCTTTTGAAGCCATCTACAGCAGCCAGAAAAGGGCAATATAGTTGATAATGCTTTGGCAACTGTGTGGGTATATGCCTTGAACTGACAGCCAGTACTGGCATAGATTGTGAATGCAAAACACCTCTTGTTGAGGTACCTTTTTCTGTTGGAAAAGCAAAGGTAGTGTGCATTAGTTACTTGCACAGTGTGAGAAAATCTGCAGATCTCAGAATATGGATCAATCACCTATCCAGTGGGATTCTCAAGATAGGGATGTGCATCCAAGACAGAGGAATGTGCCACAAACTCAACAAGAATTTGAACAAATGGTACGCACTCGTATACAAGAGCTGGAAAATCTTAAAAGGGATCCCAGGGCTCAGCATTTGTTTCCAGCAGAAGCTATGCCTAATCCAGTATATGACGTGCCAATGCCAGAGGCACACTCTCGTGTACAGTCTGAGAGAGAGAGATCTCATAGATCTCATAGGAGACGGTCCCATAGTAAAAAGAGATCGAGGCGTCATCACCGATCTCCTAGTCCATCACCGTCTACCTCCAGTTCGACTTCTGTGTCTTCTTCTTTCTTATCAGATAAACCATCTAGGAAAAGAAGGAAACACGAGAAGTCTGGGAAGAGAAAGTCTTCCAAAGCGACAAAGAGGGAGGAAAATCTGTTAAGTTTATGACCTACAATGGACAGTATGGTCATACAGACAAAGCATTGCAGTTTATCAGACAGTTTGATGCTGCATTCGGTACTGAGAAATTTTCAGAATCCTCCAAGTTAAGAATGGTCAGCCTACACTTAACAGCAACGGCTAGTGCATGGTGGAGTGCACTGACCACAGATGGATCAGCCCCAAGAAAGTGGAAGGGCTTCAAGAAAGCCTTCTACCAGCAGTTCATGCCTAAACAGTTTAGAGACCATGTTCTTCAAGATTGGGACAGCTTGCACATGGATGCAGGAGATACAGTGGATGGGTACAACCAAAAGTTTTGGGATGCTTATTTGCAGGTTGCACCGTTCAAAAAGATCTCCAAAGGCACCCAGATGAGGAAGTACAGAGCAGGTCTCACTCCAAGAATTCAGGCAGTAGTGAATGCTTTGGGGGCAAAGAATATTCAAGATCTTATGCATTCAGCCTCAGTAGCGAGTCTTGTGCCGCTACAAGATCCATCTACAGTGCCATCCTTGCATGCAGGACGTGCTGATAAAAAGAAAACTAATTTTCAAAAATCAGAAAAGAAAGAGTCCCCTAAGGCTGAAAAGAAAGGGTTTCAGCCTCAGAAGCCGAGGGGTACTCAGTTCTCGAAGACCTATAAGGGCAAATCTCTATTTACCCCTGAACAGATAGCGGAATTCCGTAGAGATGGGAAATGCTTCAGGTGCGGTAAAGAGGGGCATGTGGCTGCCCAGTGCCCAGAAAAGCCTTCAACGTCGAAGGGAAAAGAGGCAGAGAAGCCACGAGGACCGCAAAAGCCAATGGCGGGGGGAATTCCTGATATACTAGGTCATGCTTTGAACCCAGAAGAACGAGAATTGCTGCTATCATGGGGCAAAGTTAGAGACCAGCAAGCGCTAATTTTATTTGATCCAGGGGCTACTGATAATTTCATATCAGAGGATCTAGCCCTGAGGCTGGGAATAAAGACGGAAGAGCTAGGCAGGGCTTTGGATGCCGATCAAATGTTTTGTGGGAATCCTGTGCCAGTTACTCCCTTGATAGGGAAGCTCCGTCTTCATATTCAGAGTTATGTGGATCAGGAAGACTTCTTCATTTCTCCACTGAAACATTATGATGTAGTTTTGGGGATGCCTTGGTTTCACCGCAAGGCAGTGAAGTTGACTCTTCCTGAAAGAGTGCTGGAATTTGTACATAGGGGGAAAAATCAGCGTGTAGTTGCCAGGAATAAAGGGGACACTATCCCCATTGTATCTGATGTTTCATGCGGTAAAGCAATAAAGTCTGCAATTTCTGCGTACATGGTTTTTGTAAAAGAAAAAGAGAATGATATGCATGCTGAAATGAATGATGCAGACAAAGATAGGTTTCAGTTTCTGGTAAACTTTAAAGATTGCTTTTCTGATGTTTTGCCAGGGGAGTTACCCCCAGAGAGACCAGAAGATCATCAGATAGAGTTAATGCCTGGTAGTGAGCCACCAAACAGACCCCCTTATAGAGTCAGTGCGACTCAGAGAGAGGAGATTATGGCTCAGGTACAGGACTTGCTGTCCAAAGGGTTGATTCAGCCCAGCTCGTCTCTTTTTTGTTAGTACAGAAGAAAGATGGTTCATTCCGTATGTGCGTCGATTATCGCGCACTGAACAAAATGACCATCAAGAATAGATTCCCTATTCCGCGTATTGATGATGTCCTGGATCAGTTAAATGGAGCTTCAGTTTTCAGCAGGGTAGACTTGAAGAGTGGCTACCACCAAGTGAGGATACAGCCTCAGGATGTGCACAAGACAGCATTCCGCACTACATTTGGGTTGTATGAATACTTAGTGATGCCTTTTGGGTTGACAAATGCTTCAGCCACATTCAATAGAATGATGGATCGCATCTTCCGGAAGTACAGGAATTTTACGGGTACTTTCTTTGATGATATCTTAGTTTTTTCTAAGACAGAGGAAGAGCACAGAGAACATCTTGCTATAGTGTTTCAAGAGCTGAGAAATCATCAGCTCTATGCAAACAGCAAGAAAAGTGAGTTCTTCTTGGAAGAAATCCACTATCTGGGGCATATAATATCCAAGAATGGGATACAAATGGATCCAGCGAAGATCCGTGCCATTCAGGAATGGCCAGAGCTGAAAACTGTGCATGAAGTTCGAAGCTTCTTAGGCTTGTGTTCTTACTACAGAAGGTTTATCAGACATTTTGCTGATATCGCAGCTCCATTACATGACCTCACTAAGAAAAATGCAGCCTTCACATGGGGATTATCACAGAAGAAAGCATTCAATACACTCAAGGAAAAGTTGACTACAGAGCCTATCCTGGTAGTTCCGGATCTGTATCAGTCTTTTGATGTAGATTGCGATGCTTGTGGAGAATGTGTTGGGGCTGCATTGCATCAGAATGGTCATGTAGTAGCCTATGAAAGCAGACGACTTCGGGATGCGGAAAGATATTTAGGAATCTATGAGAAAGAGTTATTGGCTGTAATTCATGCCATCCATACATGGAAACATTATCTTTTGGGTGCAGATTTTACTGTCAAAACAGATCACCAAAGTCTGAAATACTTTTTGACTCAGACCAAGCTTTCAGAGAAGCATATGAAATGGGCAAACATGCTGTCAATGTATCATTTTCAGATTGTCCATACCCCAGGAATTCGGAACAGAGTGGCAGATGCCTTGTCCCGAAGACCCCAGGTCAATAATGTGACTATTGCTTATCATCAGGACCTGGAAGGCATGAGGGAGCAATATGCTCATGATTCTGATTTTGGTGAAATTTTACAGCAGATGCAAGAAGGGCAATCCACCAGTCACTATTCCCTGAAAGATGGGTATTTAATGAAAGATGATTGCCTATGCATCACCCAGGAGATGAGGAAAAAGATTTTAGGGGAATGCCATGCACCTCCCTATGCTGGACATATAGGAATTACAGCAACCACTCTAGCACTAGAGAGGTATTTCTTTTGGCCAGGAATGCGGAAAGATATACATCAGTTTGTTACTGAATGCCTTACGTGTCAGAAAATGAAGTATGAAAGACAGAAGGCACCTGGCCTACTTATGCCTCTTCCCGTGCCTCAGGCACCATGGGAAAATATTACAATGGACTTTATTTTTGATTTGCCGAGATCAAAGTCAGGGAATGATGGGATTTGGACTATCATTGATAGATTCAGCAAGCAAGCTCATTTCATTCCGGTTCGCAAAACCATAAAGGCAGATCATATGGCTAAGCTGTTCATGGCACAGATCTTTAAACATCATGGTATGCCTAAGTCCATTGTTAGTGATCGAGATCCCAGAATGACCAGTCTATTCTGGAGAGCTTTATTTGATAACATGGGGACGAATCTGAATTTTTCTTCTTCTTTCCATCCCCAGACAGATGGTCAAAGTGAAGTAGCAAATTCTACCATTTTGGATATGCTGAAATGCTACGTGGGTGACCAAAGTTCAGACTGGGAAAAGTACCTACCGTTAGTAGAGTTTGCTTACAATAATACAGTACATAGCTCTACAGGGAAAGCCCCTTTTGAAGTCATATATGGGAAGGTGATTTTGCCACCTATACTAAGGACTAAGGATGAAATATTTGCAGCTGATCAGCTTGTAAGAGACCTCCAGACAGCTTACAGCCAAGTCCGGACAGCAATTGAAAGGTCTCAAGAGAAACATAAAAGAGCTGCAGATAAACATAGGAGACAGTTGGATCTCAAGGAAGGGGACTGGGTACTTTTAAGGTTTGAAAAAGCTAGGCTCCGCAAGTTTAAAGGCAAACAGAAAGTGTATGCAAAGTTATCTCCCAGATATTATGGCCCTTTCAGGGTTACAGAGAGAATAAATGAGGTTGCATACAGATTAGCATTGCCAGAGCATTGGAGGATTCACAATGCATTCCATGTGAGTCTTCTAAAGAAATTTCAGGGACCAGAGCCTACAGAACCAGTATCAGAAGATCCACCAGAAGTGGATGAGCTGGAGGAAGTCCTTCAGCCAGAGCAAATTGTGTACCATACTGTACGTAAAGGCCCTCAGGGTAAGGAATTTTGCAGGTATCTTGTAAAATTCAAGAATTATACGGCATTAGATGCCAAGTGGATGAACGAAGACATGTTATCCGATCATCCACAGCTTTTGGATGTTTACAAGGAAGCTTTTCAGTTGCGGTCAACTGAATAGAAGCCGAGGGGATGTCACCACAATGTAAATATCCTAAGTCAAAGTACAGTTGACCATTTATTTGATCATAATTAAAGAGTTTTATATGTGTTAATTACGGTCAAAGAGTTATTTTAATGGTCAAAGGATTGACTACGGTCAAAGATACTTGACTCTAGTCAAGTAAACCTGACTACGGTCAGAGAGTGTTGACTTCGGTCAACAAGACTTGGTATGCGCCAAGAGGGGTTAACCCCGGTTAACCAAGATGTGCCAACCTCGGTTGGAGAGACTTGGCTATAATTAAGGCGCCTTGACCTTGGGTCGAAGCTCTTTAATTATAATCAAGAGTGTTGACTCCGGTCAACCAGAGAAAATATATATATATATATTTATATATATATATATATTTGTTTAGATGTGCACATGTGTTCAGTGGGGACGCCCACCGTGACTAGGATTAGTCCACCGTGTGTTATTTGCATGCAAAGCGCTAACAATTAATGGGTACCATGGTGGTGCGCTTTAATTAATTGTTGCAAGTACTAGGAAGGATTATTTTTCCTAAGCGAAATGGGAGCCTGACAAGCATCCAGGAAGCGGTTCGTGTGACCGAGAGCTTTGAAGACTCCAGAATGGCCCTTAGAGGCTTGTAATAGGTTTTAGTCTAGATTTTAGACAAGTGGCATGTTGCCAATTTGAATGGGGCTTGAAGCTCTTGTAAAAGAAGAATTCTTTTCATGTTTTACAGAGAGAGACTTACGAGACAGCTTGAAGCTGAACTTCTGTAATAGATTTTCTGAAATGAATAAAGACCTTGGGGGGGGTCCAGCCCGACAAATTGTCCTGGGCCCTAGTGTATGTCCAGAGAGAGGGAGTGAGGGAGAGCCTTTGGAGAGCTAATCTCCGTCGTAGAAATAAAGCCAAAGCTGTTTCGTCAACTACGGTTGTATGTGCCCTTCAGCTTGTTTGTCTGTCGTAGAATCTGAGTTCTTTCCGCCTTCTCATTAAAACACACATGTACCTGCATTCCATTCTGAGAGACACAGCTGATATCATTTTCATCCAACTCTACTTGTGGTATTTCTTTCTTGAGGCATGTAATCTTTTCATCCTCTGTGTTTCCCCCTTCGTCATGAAAGCAATCTTTGGGCAGCCCTCCGATGCGTAGTATCTTCTTATTATGCACTCTGGCCTGCTGCTCTTTTACTTTTGTGTAGAGGCTTCTTTATTGAGTTTGCTAATGGCAACAGTGATCATCTCTTCCTTGGCTAAGCTTACCTGAGTGTTGATCATTTCCTTGACCTTGGAAACAAGTATTGGTGCTGGTGGAGATGTGTTGCATTGCTCCAGAACTTCTGCAATAATTTCCTACTCGTCTTTGCTCTCCATCTCGTTCAGCTCTTTCTACTAAGAGCTGCAACTAGAAGCCTGATCTCTCTAACTTCTTGTTCCAGATGATAAATGTGTTCGTGAGGGTCTGATCTGATCCTTCGCTTGTAGGTCAGAGCATAGTGTTGCTGCAATAGTGGAATACGAGGTCTTGTTGGCTGGAGTAGAGGCAAATAGCTTTGTTTTGGGTAAATCCATATTGGCCTTCCTAAACTTGGAGGCCCTCTGTTGAATCTAACCCCCAGAGTTGGGCCAAGGGCTCAGCCCAACCGGGGGTGGCCTAAAAGATACGCCTGCCTGCAACCCTCCTGTTTGTTGATGCTGGTGCCCGAAATAAACTGTGTTGCGTGTACGGACTGTATGGTGGGATGTGTACGAACTGTACGACAAGCTGTGTACGGCGTTGTACGGCAGACTGTGTATGGAAATTTAGATGTCACCATTTGGGACTTCTCTTAAGAAAATAAAGAGTAATCTCTATTAGAATTGACTTCGGTGTCAAAGAATGGTGAAGTTGGTTAACCAAGAATAAGTTTTATTGTTTTTACTTTTGCTTTGCATTGGTAAAAAGAGAATTGTGGGGACACTCACAATAGTCCAAGAACTAGAATCCATGCAAAAGTGTTGGTTTTTGTTTGTGGCAATGCGTAGGACCAAGTGGAGTGCAAAAAGGCCCTAGAGTTAAGGGAAAAGTGCAAAAAGCAGGTCCTACAAGGCAAAAACCACCAAGATGTGGGCGCGTACTTTATGGAGGACTCCACAAGGCCAAATCAACAAGAATTCCATCGCAATTTCCAAGAAAAGCCCCCTAAAGCTGATTTTAGGGAAAGCTTAGCTTTCTAAGAAAAGTATGCTTAATTTAGTCTTAGGAAAAAGCTAAAAGCTAGTCCGCTCCCCTCACCCGCTCCCTCTACCCCCCTCCCCTCACCCGCTCCCTCTACCCTGCTCCCCTCACCTGCTCCTTGCCTCAGCCCTCCCTCTACCCCGCTCCCTCCCCCCCGCCTCTACACCCCTCTCCTCTACCCGCTCCCTACCCCCACCTCTACCCCCTTCTCTCCTCTCCCGCTCAGCCCGCCCCCTCCCCTCCCAGCCCGCTCCCCCTTCCTTGCTCCCCCGCTCCTTGCCTCAGCCCTCCCTCTACCCCGCTCCCTACCCCCCGCCTCTACCCGCCTCCCCTCTACCCACTTCCTTCCCCCCGCCTCTACCTCTCGCTTCTACCTCCCTTCCCTCTTCTACCCTCTCCTCTACCCCGCTCCCTCCCCCCCGCTTCAGCCCTTTCCTCTACCCCCTCTCCTCTCCCTGGTTCCCTATCCCTCCGCCTCAGCCCTCTCCTCTACCCCCCTCCTCTTCTTCCTGTCTCGCCCCTCTTCCTTCTCCCGCAGCATTTTTTTGGAGCGGACCGGAGCCTCAAAAGTGTCCGAGTCGGCCTCCTCACCTCGATTGGCGATGGATATTCCGTCAGCCAATCCTACTCCACCTCCACTGGCCGCGAAAACTATTACTTTTTCTAAAGACGAGTTGCAACAGCTCAAGAAGGACGTAGGGATTGAATGCTCTACCACGTTGCTTGCACACATCTTCGGGTCTCACCCTTCCAGATCTCAAGCCAGAGACTGGATGCTTGCGGCTCTCCCCCAGACCTCACTCCACGATTATTAGATGTTCGTCTTCTGGGACGAGGTTTTTTCTAGGTTGTTTTTGACACTCCAGAGGCTACGAGCACAGTGCTCAAAGCTGAGTTTTTACGTCTGGGACACAAGATCTTCTTTGACGCCTTTGATATTGGTTTTGACCCAGTGGAGGTAGATAAGGAAATCTTTTCACTCTTCATCAGATTTCCCAGGCTTCCCCAGGTTGACCATCGACTTCTTTTTGTTATTGGGGATTCGCCTTTATATGTCTTCTGAGGCTGAAACCCTTTCTTCTCAACCTTGGGATACTCTTTCTTTTCTGATTTTGAAAAATCAGGTTTCTTCCTTTCAGTACCTTCTGCTTGCAAGGATGGCACTGTGGCTGGATCTTGTATCTGCACGAGATTGGCTACTGAAGCTGAATGCATAATGTCTTGGATGTTCTTTGCCCTCAGAGCATTCACCACTGCGTCATCCATAATCTCTCACGCCACGTCAGCCTTGCAAATTTGCCATGTCATCTTTCCTGTTTGGCGAACGTCACGTGAAGGATTCACTTCGCGGGAAGGTGTCTCATTGTGTAGTGATCTCCGTCGCCAAAAATCCATCAGACGCACTATTCTCTAGTAGAGGCGTATTTACTCCATTCTCTGGTAAAGATGCGTCAGGTCCGTCTCAAACAGCAAAGCTTAACGGAGGTTCCTGTCGACCAGCGTAGCTCTCCGTCCAAAAATCTTTGCATACGCAGATGGTTCTGTTGGCCTACAAGCACCGTTCGCCTCAAGACATCTTTAAGTATTCCGTCCGGTGACAAGCGCCATCACGACTTCTTGACTCACGGGTGTGGCGCCGTTTGGTATTTGTTAAGAGGTAGATAGGGACAGAGGCCTGAGCGTGGCTGTTTCCACAGAGCAGAAGACTTGGATAAAACTTGAAATAGACCAACGCTCCTCCGATTAAACGTCAACAGAACCAGGCGGAAATTTCATCGTCTCCTGGCTCTTGCTTCCGCTTGAATACGGTAATCTGAAGTCCAGCATAGGACACTTCCTTTCGTCACACGCGAGGGATGAGGTCATTACTTCTTTGGGCCGTCATTGTTTGAGAAAGCCGTGAATCTGGCTCTGATACCAATGAAACCTCGAAGGTAAATTACTGCAAAAACACACTTTAAAGCTCTCCCTCTCTCGCTCTCTCTACAGATACACTAGGGCCCAGGACAATGGTCGGGCTGGACCTCCCCGACGGTTTTTATTCATGAGAGAATTTGAGTACACAGTTCAGCGTAGAGCTGCTTGTAAAAATCCAAAACGTGAATCAAGTGTTACAAGAACTTCAAGCTCATTCTAAAATGGCAACATGCCACCTGTCTAAAATCTAGACTAAGTCCTATTACATGCCTCTGAGGGCAATTTCTGGGATCTTCGTAGCAGTTGGTCACGCGGGTGGCCTCCGAAATGCTTGCTATGCTCCAAATTGCTTGGGTCTTTAGCTCCTCATAGTACTTGTAACAATTAATTAAAATGCACCACCATGGCACCCATTAATTGTTAGCGCTTTACATGCAAAAATAATAAACTGTGGACTAATCCTAGTCACGGTGGGCGTCCCCACTAAACACGTGCACACATAACAAATATATAAATATATTTATTCTCTGGTTGACCGAAGTCAACGCTCTTGATCATGATTAAGGGCCTTTGACCAAGGGTTGAGACGCCTTAATCATAGTCAAGTCTCTCCAACCAAAGTTGGCACATCTTGGTTAACCGCAGTTAACCTTCTTGGTATAAACCAAGTCTTCTTGACCGAAGTCAAGTATCTTTCACCGTAGTCAATTCTTTGACCAATAGAAGAACTCTTTTGACTATAATTAACCTAGATGGAAAATTCTTTAATTATGATCAAATAAATGGTCAGCTGTACTTTGACTTAGGATATTTACATTGTGGTGACAGCAAGCTGCAAATTCAGGCAAAAAATGACAGCCATGCTCTGCAAAGGTGAATGCCAAATGGGCTGCTCAAACACTGAGCCAAAAGCAAAAGTGTGTCCCCAAGTTTGCCTACAGATAGACGAACTACAAATCTGCAAATGTCTATGCAACAAGCCTGCAAAATGACTGCCTTAAATGTCTGCAAAAATCTGCTCCAATGTACCTGGAATCAAGTCCCCAATGCACAAAGCCCGAATTTCTTGCAAGGCAATCTGAGAGCAAAAGAGTGCAATTTTGCCCAAGTTTTGGAGAGGGCAAATGTGCCAAAAGGGGCAAATTTAAGAACAGCCCAATTCCAAAGTGAACACAATTGACCATATCTGCAAATGTTGCCCGCCAAGTTGGAAACACGAGATTGGAGCTGAGCAATGAATGCAGACTGCAAAACTGCAACTAAAATGGCAAACCAGTCGGAATGATAGATTCGTACAATTGTATGGATGTTCATGCAGTTGTACGTGAGAGGGAAGGAAAGAGGGAGAAGTACAACAGAGAGAGAGTGAGAGAGGGGTGACACTAAAGATGCGGGTGTGAAGTGATGAGCCACACCACAAACTCTTAAGTTTTATTAGGATTAGGTTTTTTCACCCTATGACTGTCTTAAGACAGTCATAGGTGTCATATCTTTAATAAAGGGGTGGCAATGTGCCTTTACCCCAACAACCTCCCACCTAAAGGCCAATGTGCCTAAAGGGGAGAAAAGAATAAAAATCACAGCAATATACAGTTACTGTATACAAGACCATAAAATAAGAATGGTCTCATCCTAATCCCATGATGTGGCGATGTGCAAACCGCTTTGTAGGCAAGCTCTTAGTGAGCAAATCTGCAGGATTATCATCAGTATGCACCTTCACAAGCTCAAGTCGCTTGTCTTCCAGTACCTCCCTGATGAAATGATATTTCACATCTATGTGCTTGGTCTTTTGATGAAAGACCGGATTCTTTGCCAACATGATAGCACTCTGACTATCACAATGCAAAACTGGCATATCTCCTGTAATGCCCAAATCTCCCACCAGCCGAGTAAGCCATATTGCTTCCTTGCAAGCCTCAGTGGCTGCAACATATTCAGCTTCAGTAGTTGACAGTGCAACACATTTCTGCAACCGAGACACCCATGATATAGCACCTCTTGCAAATGTGAAAATATAACCGGTAGTAGACTTCCGGTTATCTGCATTCCCTGCATAGTCTGAATCTGTAAAACCATGCACCAATGCATCCTGCCTACCATAGCATATGCACAAGTCTTTGGTACCCTTGAGATACCTCAAGACACCTTTCACTGCTTCCCAGTGCCGCTTGCCTGGATTTGCCATATACCTGCTGATGACTCGCACCGCAAAAGCAATATCCGGACGAGTGGCAACCATGGCATACATCAAAGAACCAACTGCAGATGCATACGGAACCTTGGTCATTTCAGCCTTATCATCATCTGATCTGGGGCTGTCCTTACTGCTGAGTTTTAAATGTGGAGGCAACGGGGTACTAATAGACTTCCCCCCCTCCATTTTAAACCTCTGCAGTACTTTGTCAATGTACTCCTTCTGTGACAGAAACAAAAGTCCCTTGGACCTGTCACGAGTAATCCGCATGCCAAGAATATGATTTGCATTACCCAAGTCTTTCATGTCAAAAGACTTATGCAGTTGTTTCTTCAAAGTACTAATCTCCTGTTGAGATTTACTGGCAATCAGCATGCCATCCACATATAGAATGAGTAGCATCAAACTGCCATCCTTTGCCCGTTTGGTGTAAAAGCAATGATCGGTCTCACACCTATGATACCCTTGGGACTGCATGAAGGCATCAAACTTCTTGTACCATTCTCTTGGCGCCTGCTTGAGTCCATACAAGCTCCTCTTGAGCTTACACACAAGCTGCTCTTTCCCTTTAACAGCATATCCCTCTGGCTGACTCATATAGATCTCATCATGGAGATCTCCGTGAAGAAAAGCAGTCTTCACATCGATCTGACATAAATCCATGTCCTCATGAGCAACAAGAGCTAACACTGCTCTCAAAGTAGGCATCTTGACTACAGGGGAAAAGATCTCATCAAAGTCAATGCCCTTCTCCTGCTTAAATCCCTTGGCAACCAATCTGGCCTTATACCTTGGTAAAGCATTTGAATCCACTTTGACTTTGTAAACCCACTTGCATGGCAAAACCTTTCTGCCTGCAGGTAGCTGCACCAAATCCCATGTATCATTTTGAAGTAGGGAGTCCATTTCAGATTGCATGGCTTTCTCCCACTTCCTTTTCTCTGTTCTTCCCATAGCTTCCTTGAAGCTGGAAGGCTCACCACAATCTGTCAGCATAATAAAATCAGTCACATTGTTGGCTCCTGGAACAAACCTGTCAGGAGGCCGTTGTACACGGGTGCTCCTCCTAACAAAATGTTCCAGATTAGGCTGCTGTCTAGCCTGTTCGTCATGCTTGACGGGTGGCTGTACCACCATATCTGGCTGTTCTACAGCTCCATTTGCTGGCATATCCAGTGGTGCATCATTGGCAAAATTATCTGGCTGATTTTCAGCCTGTATACCCTCTTGAACAGGGTTATCTACAGCAGCTTGCTGCTGCATATTAATGGGCATTCTTTGCTGTCCGACATCATCATAAACAACCCTCCTGTATTCCACAGGTTGCACGGGTTCTTTGTGTACACTATCCTCTTTAAAGATGACATCATTGCTGCGTATAATCTTCCGTTTAACGGGATCCCATAACCTGTACCCCATTTCACCTTCGTCACCATAACCCATAAAGATGCATCTGGAAGACTTTGGCTCCAGTTTGGTGCGCAGTTCTTTGCGTATATGAGCAAAGCACTCGCAGCCAAACACACGCAAGTGCTTATATGAGGGTGGCTTGCCAGACCACACCTCTTCTGGCACTTTCAACTCCAAAGCCTTGTTAGGCGACCTGTTGATTATGTGAACTGCTGTTTGCACGGCTTCTGCCCAAAAGCCATGGGGCAATGCAGCATAAGACAACATACATCGAACCTTCTCCTGAATAGTTCGATTCATCCGCTCACTTACACCATTTTGAGATGCATTATGAGGGGCTGTGAGTTCCTGTTTAATGCCCTTAGCTTCGCAAAACTGCACAAAAGCATTTGACACATACTCACCCCCATTATCGGATCTGAGGCATTTCAGCCTGCGACCTGTCCGATTCTCAACCTGAGCGACAAACTTCTTGAAAGCATCTAAGTCCTCGCTCTTATGCTTCAAGAAATAGACCCACACTTTGCGTGTGGCATCATCAATAAAAGTAATGAAATACTTTGCACCCCCTAGTGATAACTGTGGCATCTCACATAAATCAGTGTGCACTAGATCAAGCGGTGCTCTATTTTGGGAAGTTCTCCTCTTATGAGGAGTCATAGAATGCTTGCCAAATATGCAATGATCACAAGTAGGCAAATCTGAAAATGAAAAAGACGGCAGATAACCCAAACGTGACAGTTTATTGAATGCTTTTATTGTGGCAAGAAGGGACATGTGAAGTCTAAGTGCTTCAAGTTTATACGGGATCAGAAAGCCAAGAAGGCTGAGGCAAAGGATGCAGGCAGTGGAAGCAAAGGCAAAGGCAAGGCCAAGGTAGATGACTTGGATGCAGTGAATGTTGCAGCAAAGGACAGTGACAGTGACAGACATGATGTTCTATGCTCTTCTGCTGTAATTGCACATACTTTGGTTATTGATGGCCATGACATGCACACCTGGCTCTTGGATTCAGGTGCTTCTTTTCATGTTACTCCTCATAGGGAGTGGTTTACTTCCTATACAGGTACTCATGGAGTTGTTCACCTTGGGAACAACTATGCATGTCAGATTGCAGGGATTGGCAGTATACAGATAGTATTCCCTGATGGATGCATGTTTATGCTTGATGGTGTTCGCCATGTGCCGCAAATCAAGAAAAATCTCATTAGCACTGGCTTGTTGGATGACAGTGGTTACCACACCACATTTGGGGATTCCAAATGGGTGATTACTGATGGCCAGGTTGTAGTGGCTGAGGGTTATAAGAGTGATACCTTGTACCCTCTTTATGTTTCCAGTGTAGGTAATCATGTTGTTGCCATAACCGAGCTGCCAAAGGTTTCATTGTGGCATAGCCGGTTGGGACACATGTCCGTTAAAGGACCACGGGACTGACTGCGGGATTTGGACTTACTAGCAGATCTCCCCTTCTGCTGAGTCCTGCCTCTTTCCTGTACTTGCAAAGCATTTGAAGACTTGCTGCCCGCATTATTCTTCCTGCTCATCTCCTCCATGAGGAGAGAGCTCTCTACATCAGCATATATAAGAGTGACATTTGAATTAGACAGGGTGGTCTTGAAAGTGTCCCAACTCTCAGGGAGGGTACACAACAAGAAAGTAGCCTTGAACTCCTCATCAAGGTTCAACCCCTGTGCAATCAGCTGTGTAAAGATGGCATTGAACTCACTCAAGTGTGAGGTCATAGCTGTACCTTCCTTCATGCGAAGATCAACCAGCTTCTTCAACCAGTACACCTTATTGGCTGAACTCTTTTGGGCATACAACTCTGCTAGCCTCTGCCATACGCCATAAGAGGTCTTTTCAGCCTGAACATTATACACAAGAGAATCACTGAGAGTAAGCATGATAGCAGCCCTCGCGGACAAATCTAGCTCCTCCCACTCATCATCTGACATCCCAGATGGCTTGACACCCTTCACCCTTATGGGCTTAGAAATCTTCTTAAGCAGAAGTACATTCAAACACTGTTCTGCCCATAATGCATAATTGTGTGCCCCTTCCAACTTCTTTATGTTCAAAATTGATGATTCACTTCCCCCTGATGCCATATCAGATAAGGAAAGTACCTGACTCCCTGTAAGTCAAAAAAAGACTGAATACAGAAAAACCTGCTCTATCAAGAGCCAGGAGCACTCACAATAGCGCTGTTTTTACTGTCAAAAAATCTGCAACAAAACAGAAAAAATTTCCCTCCAGTTACTGTACCTTCTGACACACTGTACCGTGCTCAAATAGGCATAAAACAGTAATTTCAGAATGCTGCAGCTGTTCCACAAGTGCTTTAACAGTGCATCATCAGCTGACGAAGCACAAAACACTGCTGTCCTGATCACTTCTCCCACCTCAGATGAGGTATTGCACTGATTTTATATGCATGAACCACTTGTCATACACTGTTTTGTTCACTGAAAAAGAAGCTCCAGACTCTTCAGCCTGTCACAAACCTGCAACAGAAAATGGGAGAAATCCCAAGAATCACCCTTCTGCCAAGGGGATAAAAGGCATCTGAAGGTCTCAAACAGTAACCCAAGTGCTCTAAAGCAAAATCTGGGCAAAAGCCCCTTGATTTGTCACCTGTACCAAGTGAAAAACACCTCAACACTGAGGTAGCATACAAAATGCAGCGCTCTCCTGGCACTTTCACCTGACAATGCAATGCATAAACAGCCCTGTGTACTTAATAACAACACAGATCCCAACGTACAAACACTGAAGAGAAAATCTTTTGAGCACTGTCAACGATGGACAGTTAGGGACCGAGTAAACTCGATGCGCCCTGGCCAAGCGTGGCTCAATTGAGATTTTCCAAGGTGTCGTACACAAAATGTGACCTGCAGAAATGTCACTGAATACACTGCGGAAACAAGACCAATGTGGGCTCCCTGGCTCCACACTGCCTCAAGGCATACACTGCATAAGCTTCCAGGCAAAAGCCCTTTGAAAATGTCACCCAAAAGCTGAGATTTGCACTCAGCAAAAGCATACAAAATCCTCTGCAAAATCAAGGCATTACCTTCCCGAAACAAGATAACTGTGCAACCACCACACACTGTGGTACTAGTCACCTGGAGACGAGGGACAAGAGTGTACTTGCTGTACCTCAAAAGAACACAGTTTGAAGGACTGAACAGCCGGGAATGCTCTCTCTTTGCCTTCTTTCCTCAAAGAAAAAGTGCTGTACTTGCTGTACTTGTGTACTGGCAGCACTGTACTTGCTGTATCTGTGTACGTGTGCAGGGTACGGAATCCCAGAACTGAGAGAGAAATTTTTTTTTTTCGAAATGCCCTTCTCTGATGTTGCTCCCTGACGAAAGGCTCTGACGCAGGTTTCTGTACGTACGGCGGCGTCCGTACAGTACGGACGCCTGTACGGAGTCCGTACGGCGGTACGGACGGCCGTACGTCCGTACACGCGCCGCCCTATTCGAGGCCCTGAGGCTGTAGCAGCTAGCTGCTGCTGTTGCAGCTGCTGGCGCTGCTCGGCGCCGCCCTGCTGCAGCCCGCGCTGTGCCCTGCGCTGCCGCTGCAGCTGTCCCGCGCCGCCCTGCCTTGACGCAGGCTGCTGGCGCTGTTCCGCGTCGCCCTGCTCTGCTCGCAGACCCGCTGCAGCCCGCGCTATTGCCCGCTGTCGCTGTCCCGCGCTGCAGCCCTAGCTGTTTGCGCAATGCCAAGGGCACAAGTCCCGAAGGAGGTAGAGGGAGAGGTAGACAGGGGTAGGGAGGAAGTAAGGCTGGCTCTGATACCAGTTGAGAGGGAAGGAAAGAGGGAGAAGTACAACAGAGAGAGAGTGAGAGAGGGGTGACACTAAAGATGCGGGTGTGAAGTGATGAGCCACACCACAAACTCTTAAGTTTTATTAGGATTAGGTTTTTTCACCCTATGACTGTCTTAAGACAGTCATAGGTGTCATATCTTTAATAAAGGGGTGGCAATGTGCCTTTACCCCAACAGTACGAATGGCTTTGTATGGACTACTGCCGGTCACAATAGGTTGCATGAGCAATTGTGCTTATGTATGGACGGTTTGGAGTACGGAAATGCAAGGGACTGTAGGTGAAAAGTGCATGGGACTGTAGGCTCTAGAAATGGTGATAGCTTTGGGAGCTGAAACCTAACAGAAGATGAAGACGCCTGTGCGCAATTGAACTCCCAGCTTGTGCGCGACTAAACTCCCAGCCTATGCACAATTGAAAAGGGGACTCCAAGTTGGCGAGAACTGTAGTAGAGGTCGGCTTGAAGCAATGACAATGGGTACAATAGCAATGGTGACTTTATCATTCATTCCCGATCACGGACTATTGCTTGTACGACTAGAAGCCGCTCCCACCCATATTTCATTGTGCATCGGGTTGGCTCTGGTCTTCGCTCGGAGCGTTTGTTTTCTTGAGAGGAACTTGGCTTGAGCAGTGAGCATAGAGGGATAGGAAAGTAGGAGCAAGAGATTCTGCTCTAATACCACTGTTGGATGCGGGGAGCAATGGAAGTAAGATGTAAGGAGGAGACAACAAGCTGAAGGATCTGAAGTGTACTTGGAAATGGATACTGAGAAAGTACAAACGATGGCCTATATAGGGCCCAAAGCCATACCAGGGCTAAGTGGCAACAAAACCTCGTCCATGTCTAAGGCACCCTGATCATTCCCATGCACGATTCGATTCACAACATGCGCCCTAGCGGGGAAGGTGTCTCAAAACAAATCTCACCTCATAAGAGAGCAAGTTTTGGGATATTTGACGACATACGAGGCACATCGGGTCTCACACCATCTTACATGTCGTAAGAGAGAGATTTCCTCACATAGGCTTGATGAGGCGTTCTCTCTTTCCCCATCATTGCATGGGGAAAAAGGGGAAGCCATCCATCCCCATCATGGACATGACGATCTGGAACACATACACCGCATTGCTCTATGACACACCAGACCAGCCACTACCTAATATGTCGTGCCCACCACATCCACCCTATTTACCACATGGAATGTTAGGGCTGTACTGTGCAAACTCCACAATACAAGAACCCAAGACCATGAGGGATTACAAACATAGCAATTCGCACATGGGTAGAGGCCTAGGCTCCAATCCTAGCATAGATGTTCAATCATGCCATATGCCACAGCTCCCTCCCCTTCTAGGAGTAAGCACCGGTACACATAGCAAGGGACCTCGTGGATGATGGGAACTACTGCACTCTCACGATTGGCCACACACTTGCCAAGATCTACGGATATGTAGCACTTTCACAGAGACCCATGGGCAACCGGCTTTGGGACAAGTTGGGTTCTAGGAGACAATTGTTACTCTAAGATCAGATCTTCAACTCTACGGGCCAACATTAAGGAGGTGAGATCGAGATATGAGAAATTGCTTTGTAGACTTTGGAAAGGCTTTTGATACAATTCCACGATCTCGTATGATTAGGAGACTTCAGGAGATGTAGATTCCAGAAGTCATGATCTAGATAGGGTTGAGTCTTTATGAGTTAGTTAGAGGGAGAGTACGAACCGGGGATGTCCTATTTGTGATGCCCCCTCTCACCGACACACAGTATTCTCATGGGTAGACACTTGCAATGTTACATAGGTAAACCTCTAGCACAGAGCTTGGGATCTACATTGATAAAATCATGAGCTTCATCGATCGCTTTGGAGGTGAGGGATCATTGCTTGCCGTCTTGATGATACAGATACTGTTATATGTAGATGATATCTTCACGTATCCTCCTCAGCTAGCACGCTTACCAATAGTGACACCTAGAGGCCTAGAAGTATTTTGCAGGGAGAGAGACTTGATTATCAACCTTTGAAAGACCAAGGTTATGATTTTCAACACCTCATGGGCAGTATCGCATCGACATAGTTTTACATATCGAGGGGAGTTGGTGAAGATCGTGTAGACCTACACTTAACTAGGGATAGCTTTCACAGGCCAAAGACTCCCATTCTTAAAAGTGATGTAATGCAGGATGATTATCTTTTATAGTAGATCATAGCTAACCTATAATAACTTCAGAGATGTTATATACACTCCCAAGAGGCTCAGCCTATAACTGATGTTGGTGTTTATCTCAGACTTTGTCTCATAGGCCCAGAAGGCCTCTTAAGGATGCCAATATATATTTCTGTTGTGTGTGTGTCCCCCCCCCCCCCCCCCCCCCCCCGCGTTTCTCTCCCACCCCTTTCTCTCTCTCTTTGAGACCTACCAGGATACACACAGATATACTTACCCCACTCTCTCAGGCAGTTTCAGGTCCCTTCACACAGACTTCATATCGAGAGCGGCAGAGTAGAGCGCCTACCCAGGGAGAGGCGCATATGCACATGATGTGACATGCAGGAGGTTGAGACAGAGGAGCACTTCATCTTCAGGTGTCCTGTTTACTATGAGATCCGAGGGCGTTTCTACTGCCTCTTCAGAGATAGCTATGGGGTTTTGGCCCGATTACTCTCCTACCCAAACTAGAGGTGTTTGGCAAGCTTCATTCATGAGGTACTCAGACAGTGTGAGAGGATACTTCGAGCATGGAGACAGGAGCAGACTTCTTCCTTGGCTGATCCCTATCAGAGCTCTATCATGGTTTTTTTTGCCAGATCACATGGACCCCCACAAGATGAGGCCTCGACATGACTGGGACCTAGAGCCAGTGACCCGTCAACTCAGACAGAGGGTTGACATGCAGATTACACTTGGGGATATCCCCTCCATGTTTAGAGTCGGAGCCCCGACCAACAGGGGTTACTGTAGCCCTTGTTAGGTGCAGAGCTATGACAGGAGACGTGCCAGGGCCGCACGCATAAGTGGCCGACAACACTATCGCCGATTTCATGCCTCCATTGCCTCATCCCCCCTGATGTCCTATGATGAGGATTGATATATAGTCGACCACTGACATGACTATGTTGTACTTAGTACTTAGTACTACCATTCTGCATTTTCAGCATTTTGCATTGGTGTGGATGCTCGTTTAGTAGCTCCACCACCACAACTCTCTATATGTGCTATGTGGGAAGTTTTTGTTCTAAATTTTAGGAATTCAAGCAACAATCGCGCTTTTGCAAAGCACGCTTCTATATACATTCATTCCCACTCGCAATAATGCACCTTGCCATAACAAAGAAATTGGTCCCTAGGCTGACCTAAATCGCCTTTTGGCTTCTATCGCATTTTCTTGGCTATTGGCTCCAATAGATCTATATTTGAAGAGCGAGATGCAGAGCCTCGTGCTCGTCTCTTCCCTCAATGCATCTATGAGATTATAGCCTGGTCCTCTTGGCTTCAGGCTCCGGTAGTGTTTTTCTTCCATTTCGCTATCACCCAAGGACGAAGTGCTCTCTCTGTTTTTTGCATGATTCAAAGGCTTGTTCATCATCTTAACCTTGGTGATGAAAATTCTTCTGACTTTCTCATTCCGGTAATAAGAGTCCATTCAGCCTTGTAATATCGATATCCTTGAGCTTGTGTTGTAGCTTGCGATGAACATTTTGAAGTTTGGATTCAAGTTTGTTGATGGTGAGTGGGATCAAGTCCTTGTCTTCTACTTCTCCAATGAATGCAAGTTGTGTATGGCTGCTTTTAGGTAGGCTAAAAGAAATCACCTTCCTTCTGAATTCCTTTGTTCATCTTCAGACGAGTAGAGTTGGTTTTCCTGGCACAAAAGTTGGGAGGTGCTGGAAACTGCGTACTTACGCTCAAAGTATGTTCCATGCATCCTTTGATTTCTGTTTTGATGAATTTGAAGCGTACCTAGTTAGAACTAGGTGACCACATCTGTGGTTGTGTTAGGTGTTTTTTATGCTTTCTACTGGCATGGGATTTCTCCCTTTTCATACTTGGCATGGGAGCCTTTAAACTTTGGCAAAATTGAAGAATTTCTGCATCAGGTCAACACTCAGTCGTATAGCCCTGATTTCATTAGATATGTCAGTGTGCTTAGGTTTTGGCTGGTAGCTTGTCATGGAAGATGTGCCACAGTGTCCAATTGCTTTCACTTTGCATGCTTGTTAGAACTTATCGACTGCGATTTCAATAGAGAATCGAGAGGAGAGCAGGAGAATTAATGAGAAGGAAATGGATAGTGAGTAACTGCAAGAGGAAGGGGGCAATTTGTGTGGGAGATTTAATGAATGCAAGAATTGAAGAAGTGAGCATGCGGCGGGGGGGGGGGGGGGGGAAATGTGTGTAACGACCAGAAGGGCTAAGGGAGGAGGGCCTTATGGTGTTGCACGTGTCAAGTAAGAGAAATCATAAAGAAAGTCTTGCTCATGTTCTATGAGAGACTAGTGGCAGACTGAATAAAGTTTCAAAATTTAGGTGCCCTTCTCTAGAAAGACATAAAGACTGATTCTGTTGATAAGTGATAGTAATCTAGCAAGATGGTTCATCTATAAAGGGGCACATACAATAGTTGACATTCTCTATATAAAAGACCTGCACCTACGTAAGGGAAGAGATGTCATAGCATGCAATCCATACAGGGCAAAGTCAAAATCAAATCTTTCTGAATGGACTCCTATGCTTTGTTGAGAGTGGGATCTTTGAGGCTTTCGTTCATATCTGGATTATCATGTCAGCTTTTCTCTTCTGTTTTCCCCATGTACCAGGACATTGCTGGGGAACATGTTTAGGCACTCATGTGAACTGCCTTAAGTTTACATAAAGCATGTTAAATATTCTTTGAATTCCAGGTTCACTTAACTCCATTTTGCAGACTTGATACAAAGGAAAGATGGGAGCGCAAGGGAAACATGTAGTAGGTCTATGTGCTCTTTCTAATGGCTCAACTCAGATGATGACTAAAGAAATTTTGCGCAGCTGTGCAATCCTTTGCAAATAGTTTTTTTCTTTTGAACATTTGAAGATTTTCGAGTATATGTGTTCTAAAAGACGATTCCTGTAGCATATTTCTGCAATAGTTTAGCCAAGTTATTGGAATAAGAAATTTACCAAGTTATTTGAATGAAAAATTTACAGTGAATATTCGTCACACCATATGGGGGAGGCCTATACAGCAGACTTTGTGATAGGGGTAGGATGAGAATTCGTTCTGTTGATCTTATAAATTTACGTGCTGAAGAGCTGCTTATTCTGCCATCTCTATTTCTTAATTCAAAGATACTGCAATACATTAAAGAAATGACTTAAATCATGTGTGTATAGGTACTCTCTCATATAGGAACTGGTCTTGGTTTGATTTCAGGAGTGCTAGATGGCTGTAATTGTGCTGCCTGCACTTGAATCTGTATTTCTGAATTAGGTGCTGAAGCTGGTTTCCAAAGAACAACACAAATGATTTTTTTTTTAATGATACAATTTTTAACTATTATGACTTGTGCTGACACATGAGGTGCTTTGGGTTATATGTTAGGCCCTTGTGATTTAATCTGAGAGGGCATCTCTCTTTTACATGAATGGGTCTTCTAGCAAACCTTGTAATGCTTTTTCATATTTATCTATAAAGGATGTGGATATTGCATCTTGGGTTCAAGAAAAATTTCAAGGTTGGTTTGCTAAAGCATGATGTTCGTGGGAACCTTACTCAATAGGGAAGTTTATGAAAGTTTTAAACGAGAATATGTAGAGTTCTTTCCTTTTTACAGCCCCATAGAGTTGGTCAAGCTGAAGTCTAGGATTGGAATGCTTACAAAGTTTAATCATGGATGTATCCCCGTGAATACCAATGGTCTGATTAAAGTTTTGTCCTAACTTCTAAGGCTGAAGTACCAAGCTATCATCCTTTGAAGCATTGATGTATGCATTAGTGTTAATTTTATACCAATTTCATTAGTAATTAATAAGTTAACTTGAGAATGTCAACTTGTGTCTCAAAGTGCTTTTCAGCCTCAATCTTTTCAAACGAATGGAACCCAAGTAAATGGAAATGGAAGGCCAAGCTTTCAAAAATTCTTGAAAGTACAAATCAATAGGATAGGGACAAAAGTTATTGCGTCAAACAGTGAGGTAGGTAATGTAGGCAACTTTGCTCTCGCAAAAAACAGCTATTACACAATGAGGGCATCTTGATGGTAACAAAAAAACAAGCAATCAAAAGTCTAAAGTGAATTTTCCAATCGTCGCGTCATCTTTGTTTACAAGGACTTGGAATTCTAACTCTTTCCATCTTTCTCAACTTAGGAAGAAGGGACCTATTAGGGGGACCAATATACCTTTACGTCTTCTCTTCCAATGCATCTCCCCCTCACCTTGAAACTTCTCCCTTTGCATAAGTTGTGTTACAACATCCATCTTCTTTCCTTTATCCCCTCTCCATTTTCATAGCTTGGCGCAAGCACGTTCATACATCACATATATCCTCCCTAGATTGGATTGAATCTTTAGGGTTGCAGCACAAGCTTTACAAGATTGGAAGCCCCCTATGAGGTAAGGTTGGCAATGCATCTGAACGGTGCTCAATCCACTTGTCTCCATGCTATGCCACGTCTTGTTTGTTGCTTATATACATAATGACGAATTTAATCCACCCAAATTTTAGTACTTGAAAATGTTTGCTTTTGTGTGTTTCTTTTGTATGTTTGCTTGATTCACTTGCTATAGTTTCATATCTTCCTTTTAAGTGTTGTCTTCAAAATTCTATGTAGATGATGGGTATTGAAAGAATATTCTATGCCCTTCGACCGTCTAAACTATGTACTCAAGTGGAGAGCAATATACTCTCCCTAAGTCTCTTTACTTCTAAATTTCCATGAGGTTCTCTATGGGATTCTCCTCAAGACTTGCTAAAGACTCTGTGCAAACAATATCTTGTGGAAGGTGGAGGTGACATCTATGAGTAGAGTCATGACCTTTAAAGAACCCTAGGGATTTGGTGTAATGTGCCCTTTCTTAGTATGGTATTTTTGAGGCTTGGTCATTGCCCTTTGTTGTTGTTGAGTAGTAGTGTCCTTGCTTTAAGCTTCAAAATGTTTCCTCTTTAAACACAATAGCAATGGATACTCCACCAATTAATGGGGATTTAAAGATCTGCAAACCCATAAGCTCCTCATTCAATAAAATGTTACAATTATCTACATGCCAAGATCGTGCACGACAAGACTATAAAACAAGAAAGGATCTACCAAGCATAGAAAAAGCTTGCGAAGTTATGCAAGAAGCTTGTAGTTCACAAATTTCTACCGATGTTGTGCAAGTTGGGCGAAACAAGCCCCTTGAACTACATGAGCAAATAACTAAAACAATTTGCCGGATGCTAGGCTACTCGGGATGCACAAAGGGAACAAGGAGTTGCAAGCTCAAAACCTCTTGTTTTCATGATTGAGCTTTGTGATTGATTACATTTATTTACATCAATATTCGATGCCATTTTAACCATTGGCCCATTCACCATGAAGAGCCAAAAGCTTTTCACTATATCGAGAGTGAATCACATTTTTTATGAAGAGGCCTTTTGATATAGAACCCTACATTTCTAACAAAATGTCAACCCATCTAAGACAATGATAACTCCTTTGATATCTCCACATGACGACATGGGACCATCTCTTCCTAGGTCCCTCATCTTGACCCCCACTTGCTTGCTTTTAGTTTCATCAACGGCGTAGATTTTTGTTACATCCTTGGCCAACCATGGGTTGCCAACCTTAGAGGTAGGGGACCATGAGGCACTCAACCTTGTTGTGGAAGGCCTAAGGGCTAAGGTTTGGAAATTCGTGTTTTGGTTAGAGGTCTAAGGGGTAAAAAGCATTCATGTGATATATGTAGTTGTTACCTAGTCTATATATTGGCATGAGGGGTTGGGCTATGGGCATCCATGGATAAGTATAAGGATGGCTTCAAATGGTGTTTCATGCAGTTTAGATCCTAGTATTTGGTAAAGGTGAAGGTGATTGGGGTTCTTGACTTGGAGAGGCATTCGTTTTAATGGTATTAGAGCTAGGCTTTCCCAAGAAAATATGGGAGATTCCTACCCGAATGTTTGTTTCAAGTAGAATGCAGGATCTATAAGGAAAACAACATTACTTTCTTACCAAGAAATAGATTGTTTCTTATCATTGTGATATTCATAAGGATGTAAAGTCTCACTCGGCAAGCCATCGTACATGTTCAATTATGAATCCCCATGGAGTAGGTAGTCAGATCACACGTCAAGATACATATGATGAGGGAGTGGATAGTGTAGGCAAGAAGCCCATGATAGAGCACTGTTTGCTATCTGGATGAGATGTCCGTCGTGCCCTCCTAGTAGCTATCTGATGCTTGATGAGCGCCACGGTAACCCTCGTTGGTCATACCCTAGGTCAAAAAATGGAAGAGATGTCAGTGAGTGTGAACTACGCGTTTGTCCTTTGTTAGGTGTGCCACATCTCAATCTCGAGGTCCTTGCCTCTCCTGCTATCTCTGGCCTCACTCCTATCTTCGTGATCTAATGAGACACTCCTTGTGTCAGGCCGCCTCATGAACGAAAGCGGCCAAGCATCTCTGGTTAGGGTATGAGAGGAGTCTGGAGAGGCTCTCGAACCCACCTCTGAAAAGGCAATGGTATTGTCCACGAATCTTGTAGTAGACTGGGCAACGGATGGCGAAGTGCTCCTCTGATTCCACCTCATATCGATCACAGTGTGTGCAGATACAACTCTCTATGGGGATCCCATCAACTCGTCTACTCTTCATATGGAGTCGTGCGATGACACGTGGAACTATCCAATGGCAATCCTGAGTGAGTGTGGTAGGTGAATCTGGATATACCCTAGTGGGATGATGAATCCCTCAGAAATGTGCAGGAAATGGTGTCTTTGTGTAATAAGCACTCTTTCTTCTTGAGTGATATCATCCATAGCTATTAGGCTATGAGTGCCCATTGGGTAAGGAGATGTGTCTCCAAATAGTCTCTCTTTTCTTGAATAAGTAGAAGACACGTCCTTTACTCCATGGATTTTGAAAAAACTTTAGAATCATGAAACGTTCTTGTTGTTTTTCATCTTGGATTATCAACTCTTCAAAAGTTGATTTTGAATCTGCACCATCTTGATGAGTGAGATTTTTATCTACGTGATTCAAGTGCCATAGTTTGCACCAATCTTCTATTGCTAGCAGACCCAGTAGCAATAGAGGAGATTCGGGGTCATTTTTAAAAGTATCTAAGTCAAGCTCTTGAACTTTCTTATGAAACTCTAGGTCTGATATGATGATTAAGAACACCTGGGCAGCTGGGGAAGGGACAGTAAATGTGTATCATACCCCAAGATATCAAATCCACATGTCAACGATAACACTACAACCATGTGTATTTGTTTTAGTTTAATGATTGTTTATGATTTTTTTTAAAAATCATTTGAGTCTTACTAACCAGTAGAGGATACCATTATGAAGTCAATAAGCTTTGTGTGTGTTTACAAGACATATGAAAACCAATTCTCTACATTGTTGAACTTTAATTCAACCTATTGGTACACCATTGAACTTTAATTCAACCTATTGATACAATACAAATCAAATTCTATGAATTACTTTGTATTATAATACAATGCTTCAAATTGTCATGTGGTATTGAATCGAATGGTAAATTTGTTTTTCTAGTACTGCCTATAGAAATTCCGAAAAATCTAAATATCATCGAAATAATGTTGCTTTGAACTTTGTAAAATTTATCATATTTATTTGAAGGAGAGATACTAACCTACCACCATCCAACATAACATTTTGTTAGAACAATACATGTTACACTGGGAGGAAGGTTTAGAATGCATCTCCCTAGTTGTTATAGATGTCCAACTAAGTACAACAAAATTCCCAATCGGCGATGTTTTGTCTATTGTATGTCTATTTGGTTTTTTGTCTTTGTCATGTGTATTGAAATTGCTACTAAGTAAAAGACATTCTATGAGTCTCCAAATGTACCTTATCTAGTGCCATTTTGTTGTTTTTATTAAGGTTTAAGTTTGTTGTTGCATGTAATCTCGTCACTAGATATCATGGATTTTCTAGTGTGATCACCCATATTTTGTTTAATAGGACTTTGAATGCTCAAAGCATTCGTAGCACATGTTTTAATCATGGATTAGGTATATAATCTTTCTTTTTTTTGGCCGATCAAAGAAAGCATGTCACTCTTTAAAAACATCGAAGAAAAATTATATATAATTAACTATATATGTTTGTGTGTGTACATAAAATTTTATCTTTCTATAAAAATATCTCACTATACAAATCATGAAAAATATATACATAAATTAAGCAATATTTATGTATAGGAATGATAGACATTTTATATTAACACTAATCCCAAAACAAGAGGCAATATTAATATAGCAAGAAATCAATAATAATAATACCGAAGCACTAGGTACCTCTTGTGAAGAAATAATTTTACCTCTCTAATTATATATATATATATACACACACACACACACACTTACACACTTCAATAACTATAGCTGAGTATACTTATCTCTATTTATTATTTATGAAGCCATTATTTCATGCACTTTAATACGACAAAAAATCTAGATTAATAAGCTTAACCCAAAAATACATATATACATATAAGTAAAGGAGGAGGGGCTTCGAATGACATATATTCTAGCTAACAACAAAAGAAAAAGCTATAAAAAGAAGGAAAAATGCACCACCAACCTTGTAAAGCTCAAAACGAAGGACGAAATCAACAAAATAAGAACAAAAAAAATAAAAATAAAAGAAGAAGCACCAAACGTGTTGCTTAGGTGAGATCTGTCAGTAACCACATTGAGGTAGCATCGAGCCACCAAGTGCTCTATGAAGAAGCCGACTATGAACAAAACGGTGGAAAGCCTTAGGAGTAGCTGAGGATCCACTTGTACCATCGAGTAAACTCCTCAAAGGAAACTAGTGTTCCAATCAAGACAAGGAAGGTCAAAAGTAGTGTGGAAGGCAGGCCAGTGTAGAGAATGATGGCAAGAGGCTCTATGCATGAGGGGTAAGGAGCTAGGAATAAAGAGACCTTAAGGATGCTAGAGTGAAGGTCACTAATCAAGTCTTGCAGGAGGACGTCTACTAAAGCTAGATTTCTTATGTAAAGCAACAAGAGCTAGCACAGAACGGGCATGAGTACATGTCAACACAAAGGACATCATGCCATGAAGACAAGGATCTGAGGCATGCAAACCTCTTGCTAGTAAGAAGAACTACAAGTAGTAGCTACAAGAAAAACAATCGATCGAAACAAGTGAACATATAAGACGAAAGCCCTGCTAGAATACAGAGCCTGGACAAGAGCAACCAAATCAACAAAGCCAAGATGGGCAGAAGAGCCAAAGATTTACATGAAGGCATGGTACTAAAGAGGAATGCGTGATAGCTGACTAATAACTCACTAGCTGAAATCATTAAACAATCCCAACTGCTTCTAAGCTACTAGAATCAAAAAATCTAGAAGGAACGTATTAGTCCATCTATTTGAAAACAATATCAATACAAAGAACTTAAGGAAAATTTACCCATTACAACCCCTCATAAGAACCAAATTTAGCACATTGAAAAAATAACATACATCTATCAAGGTAGCCAACAAGATTCATTACCTATTAATCAACAAGTCCACCTTAAACCAACACAATAGTATTTTATACTAAGAAACTACTAGACCATCATTTCTATGACTAAACCAAAAGCCTGAAATAAGCATAAGATGAAGACTAATAGTTACGAGCATCCAAAACTCATTCATCAATTAAGACTAATGCATATCTATAATAAAATTGCTAGAATCCTACTCTTAGAAAGCCCAGGAAATCAAATACCTCGAAGGTAAGATTTAGTACCTCCAACCAAAACCACATACCACCATCTAATGAAATGCCTCTAAAAATATCAAAAAAATCAACAAGCAAACCCCGAAGAATGAAACGTGAAAGCAATTGTAACTCTTCACTCCCATAGAGAATTTCCACTCAACATAATAACCCCAAAAAGGAATCAGCATTAGAGATCCCCATTTTATTAAAAACCACCAAAACAACTATCACAGGAGCATAGAATGTCATAGTATGTTTGTGGAATACAAAAATTGTTCATAACAGATGTCATGTGAATTTTATTCATTGTTCATGTAGTAAGCATAAAAGCTCATTGCACTTTGCAAAATTTCATAGGGTGGATTCTGGTCCTTCACACCCCATGACACACACTCGGTCATGGTCTTTTGTAGTTGCATTGCAATCTCCACATTTTTTTTGCATACCATTTTGAAGTTAGCATAGTATCCTGGTATGTCTTTTCTTGTTTGATTTAGGCTTGTGTGTGTGTGTGTATGTGTGTGTGTGTGAAGACTCAACAAAACCCTATTTCATAGTGAAATGAAAACAATTTTGGTAATAGAAACAAAAGTGAAAACTGCTATGAGACATTTAAAAAAGGAGCAATTAGTGAAAATTAGGAAATTAGGATAAAATAAAAGAAATTAGGAAAAAAAGGGGGGGAAAAGAAGAAAAGAAAAACTTAGGAACAAATAGGGAGAGAGAGGATAAAGATAGGGAGAGAAGAAGTTTGAGAAAAATGTTGGGAGAAAAATATTTATATTTAAAATAGGTTTTAGATTAGGAAAAAAAGGGCGGGGGGGGGGGACTTGAGAAAGGATGTGAGGGAAATTAGAACAAAGATAGGGGAAGGGTAGAGAGTGTGGCAGGAAGTTTCATTTAAAGAGAGAGAGAGAGGGGAGAGCTAGTTAAAAAAGTTTTACCAAAGGGGTAACAAGGGAAAGAATGTAGTTGCATGGAAAAAAGGAAGAAAAGGATTGTGTGTGTGTGTGTGTGTGTGTGTGAGAGAGAGAGAGAGAGAGAGAGAGAGAGAGAGAGAGAGAGTTGAAAATTGTTTGTATGGAATTTATTATTTCTTTTCCTTAAGTTTTTTTCTTTTTTTTTTGCATTGTAAAAAACAAACCCTCATTGGTACTTTAGAGATTTCATTAAAATCAATTTTAGAGCGCATGATGTACAACCTCAAATTCATAGTGTGTAAATGTGTTTGTATTGGATTTTCTATTTCTTTTCCTAAAGTTACTTTTTTGTTTTCATAGTAGAAAACAAACCCTTTCATTGGTACTTTAGGGATTTTATTAGAGCACATGACGTATAACTGCGAACTCATAGGGGGTAAATGTGAGGCTAAACACTCATAACAGATACGTGCTGTCTATTTAGGGTTTCTATGCAAACTACTGTGTATTGTGCTATAATGTTTATCTAGGGCTTGTTAGTTTTTTGGATGTCTATTTCATAGATAACATTAGTGCCCATCTTGACTACAATAATGGCATTTAAAAATTATAAATGCCTTTGCATGATAAGATTACTCTAGAAATAGAAGTAGATATAAGCTGGCAATTCACCTTCTTGAGCTATAAACATGAACATCTGAGCAATTCCATGTTTTTAAGTCTTATAGGTAGTCATGAAAAAGTTTCTTTGTTATTTACATTGTTAAACCTATGAATGGAAATCAATGGAGTGATGGAGGAGTGAATTCAGATTGCATCACGAATTTTAACAAACTAGTATGTAATTTTATTTTTCATTCACTTCTTGAGAATCCTTGAATATTAGTAGACATCCATTTAAGAGTATGGCATTCAAAGCGACCTTTTTTTCTTAGATTTTGTTTGTCATTTACTTATTTGATGTAGGTAAAAGCATGATTAGCTATAGCCAATCGTGGAACTAAATATATAAAAGACACACTTCATAATAAAATTTTAGTAAAAATGAGTTACTTATGTTACAAATTCCATGCACTAGCCTTAAATATTAAGTTGGCACATAAACTATTTGAGTTAACCCAAATTGTAGTTTATTCCCTTGGTTTTACAACATGCCCTAAAAAGTGTTTGCAATGAAAATGGATAAAACACCTAATCATTAGTTAGTCCACCTTTCAAATTGTTTATCATGCCTTTTATAGGCACTCTCTATATATATTTTTACAAGTTTATGCTTTGCATAATTCACATGTCAATATTTCTAGGTACTTTGCACTGTAGGAGAAAAAATGTTATAAAAGTGTTGTGTTTATATTGAGTGACAAAGAAAATTGTAATGAAGTTCATATTGTGTACAAACAAAATAATCCTTTATAAAGGCTTGGAGGCTCTTTAATGAGATTATTGGTCCTTTCTTCCTTATACATGATGAGAGAGTAAAATTTATTGTTTGCATGACCACAATTATATATTGCTTGCACGAACCCAACTACATCATGTAGGATTCAAGAAGGTTGACAATATGTAGTGGTAGGGAAAAAGCTCTATTGTGTATTTTTAGGAAAGCATGTGCTATTGATGGGTTGAAAAAAGGGATAAAAAGAATCGAAGAATCTTGATTTCAACATCTAGGAAATCCTGCCGAATGCCCTCAATAATCAATAAAAACATATATAGATCTTAGGGTGGAAACAAGCTATATAAGAAGACAATGCTAGGTCTATGTCAAAGAGTACTCTTCCTGTGTTGGGAGAACATTAGAGTGATAAGGACAATAAATATTTTAATTGATTGCATTTTTTGAATCCATTTTATGAGATGCTTTTTTCTCATTAGGTATCTCTTTCAACTTATGATTTCGTAATGTGCACCCTTAGTGCTATAAATATTGTGGGATAAGACGTGGTTCACCTATGCATTCGAGCCTTTTTATAATTTAGACATGTATCTAACAAGTGACCTTCCAATATGTGTCTAACAAGTGAGCTTCTAATATGTATCTAACAAGTGACCTTCCAATATGTATCTAACAAGTGACCTTCCAATATGTATCTAACAAGTGACCTTCCAATATATATTTAGACATGTATGTAACAAGTGACCTTCCAATATATCTTGTATAAAGTAGAACTATCCTTAACGCAATGATGCATGCCATCAAAAAATGAATATATCATAATTTGGTAGATGCGCTTGAAATGTATATTCATATCACTATTGCATGACTTACCTTTTCTCTAAATATTTTCAAATAGATCCATTTGTGAATTAGTGAACCTTACTTTCAATTAGGATAAAGTTAACATCAAGGCTTGAAATGACTAATTCTTGTGTGCTTATTCGCTATGCAGTGCTACCTCAATTGTTAAGCAGTCATAGTTTTGTGGATCATCTAAGGGGACATTTTCCTTGAGGCCAAAATTTGGATTAGATAAATTGCAACCTTGGTCCTTGTGCTCTTTATTGTAATTAGCAATGCATGACCAGTCAGTCGTTCCTAGGATTGAGCTTTTCACGTTAATGATATCAAATAACGTTGTTCTAACTCATTCTTTTATATCCTTCCTTTGGTGTGAAGTACATATAGTTTTATTTTGCACATAATACATAAATTTAGAACAATTTTGTAGTATTTTTTAAAAAGGGGATAGAAGAGTAGGAAAATTTTAAAGACGAGACGTGACATCAAATCCATTAGACCATTCCTAAAAATATTAGCGGTAGTACTTTAATATTCGTGATGGGAAAATGAAGCACAACAAATTTATGAATAAGGTGTTGCTTGCATGAGCTTTTGATTCCAATGATATAAAGAGATGGTCTACAATCATATGAATGTTGGTGTTATTGTCTATCAATTTTGCATTCACCATGGTTGTTTCTTTTAGTTTCCTAGTGCTTGCTTGCCATCAAGAACATGCACAAAACATAGCAGACTAGCTAAAATCATAGAATATAGGAATGTGTTGTAAAAATAGAACTATACATATAGAATTCACAAATAGAAAGCTTCTACCCTTTCAAAGAAAGGCAAAAAAGTAAAAGTTTAAAAATTAAGAAAGTGAAAAAAGTAAAAAAGTTGAAAAATAGAAAAAAGGAAACCCATACTTGATGTATGGGGAGAGGTGGCACACCTCCTCCTTGATTATTTATAACATGAGAGAGCATGCCCCTCTCTCATTAGCTTTTATTTTCAATTATGTTTTCAAATCAGCTTTTAGTTTAATTTTTTGTTCTACTTTATTAGTTTAGTTGCAAAAAGTTTAGCTTTTATGAGTTGCTCGCAAGCTTTTGTTCTAGATAATGGTCATATTTGATGGGACACCTACATGGTGACGAGAACACGTGAAAGAAATAAAAATTTATAAATATTTGTTAATTACATTAGATAAAAAATTTCATGGACACTCATAGTCTCCATCGCAACAGATTCTACTCTCCAGTTGCCATAAAATTTAGAGGTAGGGAGAGAGGATTGTTATGGCAATGGGAAATGGAGGTACACACCTAGTACACATAGGCAAATGGAGGAAGAATAAAGAAGGAAAAGTATTGATGACAATGATGAAATAGAAGGGAGTCACCGAAAAATCATCCCACCTACAACAAGTGGGAAAGCATGGCAAAAAAGCACACTACAAAGGAGCACTAAAGTGCTTCTCCCGTGTCACCGCTCAGCCCTACTAGGCAATTCCCTTGCCATGGGACTAGAAGAAATTGTCCAATCCATCCTTTGCCAAGTGAGTGTGGTGAGGGGAGTCAAGCCCCCCTTTGGGACCCAATAACTTGCTAAGGCCAAGTGCATCAATCCTATGCATTCAAGGAGAGTGTGAGATGAATGGGGAAAAGATCATTGAGTGAAAATCGAAAGACAAAGATCAGCAGAGAAAGAGATTATATGCACAAAGGAGAGAGGTTGAAGTCAAGAAGCTCCTTAAGCACCATGGTTGTGGGAAACTACAGAAAGCTTGTCGGAAGAACATGACAAAACTCTTGTGAGGAAAGTACTTTCTTGCAAGAGGGAAATTTGATATAAAGAGGTCTAGATTTTCATATTTGTAGCTTAGCTTAGGTTTTAAAAGGATCTTTTAAAACCTTTTACGAGGATGGAACTTTCTCACAAGAGGGTGCTTTGATATAAACAGGTCTTGCTTTTCATATTTTTAGCTTAGCTTAGCCTTTTTTATTTTATTTTAACCATTAGCATCATGACACGTGGTTTATTCTCCTTTCAGAATTCCAAACTTGGTCTAGGCTAGTCATGCAACAAGTATACTATGATTACTTGGTTACACTAGCTGCATATGAAAATTTCATAAGAATTTCCATAAGGTATGAGCTCGAGCCTCTTGAGTTTTACTTGGCTATAATATTGTAGAACATCATTAGGATAACCAAAACCTTATAAAGTAAATTTTATGTCTATGCACTCTTTTCATAAATAATATACTTGAATACTTGGGAGAATTTGAAGAGGAAGAATGCAACTTGGTATAGATGTGCTATAATTTAAACAATCCAGATGTTTTACATCACAAATTGATACTTGATCAATGTTGATTTTTCTTTATGAATGCTAATTTTGTTGTAAAACTTTCATGATAAGTACCCAATTTTAGGTCTTGCACAATGTTGATAATTTGCATTAGTGCTTGAAAAATGTTGAAAGGGGAAGAAACTAGCATTGTATTGTTTTAGATATGAACCTTTTTTATGAATCTTTTAGAATTTCATTTTTAAAAGCATGGTAAACTTTGGTTTGCATATTTTAGCACATACTTTTTGTGAGGGGAAAGAATTTCACATGATTCATTTTTTTGTTTTTGAATTATATCCTTCTTTTTGATACTCATGCAAAATGTTGCTATTCTTACAAGGAATCTTCGAAAAGGTACCCTAAGTGGGCAAGTGCTTCTTTGTATGATATCCAAAATGATTTGTACTCAACATTTGGGGTGTCTCTTAGTGTTTGCAATCATGTGCAAATTTGATTCATTAATATCTAGAAGCTCAATGTTGATATATGTGCATGCTCACTCACACCAAGATGTACTTGAAATGTCTAGTGGGGAGTAATAATTACACTGACTTCACCTGGAGAACCTAGAAATGAAACCTTTTTATGGCTTTTGCAAATGCACAATTATTGCGTCCCTACCTCAAATGTCCTTTTTCCTCTCTTTCTCTCTCTAAATTTTTCTTAGAAGGAACATGATTAGATCATGGGAATAGCATATATTGTGTTTTCTATTAAAAAAAGGACTTTTTAGTTTACGAGCAAACTCTTGGTCAAAGCAATTGAGTGTTGTTGTGATTATGTGATGCATAAAATTTCAAGAAGTATTTATCCAACATGTAGATTTTCTAGCTTTGAAATGTGAGATTGACATTATTGTAGCTTTAGTGCTATGAGATCTATGCAATTATGGTGGACATGCATCCATGTGTCTCAATCAACTCTACATTCCTTGTCATTGTGACTTTTTAATATTGTTTTGGATTTGATAATGAATTGTGCGTTATCATTTTTAGAGCCAATGATTTAACCTCATTTGATAAGGCTAATTAAAGGAACAACCAAATAACATATTTTTCTATTTTCAAGTGCAAGAAAGAATAGCACAACAAAAACTGTGTAAGTGTTATGAAGGAGATTAAAAATGATTCTTTTCACGTTCCCAAGGCATATGCAAAAGATATTATATTGCACAACTTGGAACTAAAGAGGATGATTCTCACAAGCACTTAACCTTATGAAAGGTTAATTCTTGGTACTCATTGTAAAGAAGACGAAAAAAAGATGGAATGTAAGTAAAATAAGAAAGGATCCATGATATTCCATTATATCCTATATTTAGGATATGTGGGTGCGTGCGCACGTGTGTGTGTGTGTGTGTGTGTGTGTGTGTGTGTGTGTGTGTGTGTGTGTGTGAAGTGCATGAGATTCTACTCTTTAGAGAATCTCTATGTAAAATATTGAAACTGTAATATTATGACTGTGGAATTACCACACAAAAAAAAAGTGTGTGTGTGTGTGTGTGTGTGTGTGAGAGAGAGAGAGAGAGAGAGAGAGAGAGAGAAAGACCTCCTTTCTAGCTATTAAGGTTGGAATGTAGATGGAATTCCAATTATATATTTTGTTTCTTGCCCCCATTCCAAACTCGTGGTTCTCTCAAGGATTGCCTTCTACAAGAGTGTAAATTTGCAATTAAGTGTAAGGAGATTTGCACCATTATTATTTGGGCACATCACATTATTAAAGTAACCCTGTGCTCCTTTGTTGGCATAGCGTAGGAGGAGCGTAGGCTGCGGGCCTCTGCCCTTGTAGTCAGCCAATTTTTGTATTTGGGGGCCTTGACCAGCCCCTATAAATATACTCTTCTTTTTTGTGAAAAGTGATGTTTGTGCACCATGCCTCGGTGTTTAATTTTGTAAAGGGTAAGTTCAGTAAGGAAAGCATGAATGCTCAAAGATAAATGGGTAGAATTAGGTGTCTTTGAAGTGGTATGCATAGGATACACATTTCTTTACTCGCAAATCGTTTCTTGAACAGATACATATTGTATATATTGTTGACTATTGAGTAACTGCCATGGTTGGAGCAAGTAGGGAGGATCTTGATTGTTCATTTCTTGACTGGCTATTGAAACCTTAAGTTTTGCCATACTTATCAATTGAAGTGGGTGCGTTCGATTTGAAGGCGTGGTAGAAAATTAAGAGCTAGAGCTCACAAATACAAAAAAATGAGTCATTGCACTTTGGTTTTAAATATACCAAGGTTGTTAAACAAAATTTGGAGTCACATTAGTACTATCCAAATGTAATCAAGAGTTGCCATTGGCTTCTTTGAATGCTTGCTCTATCAACTTTTGGTGACGTTTGCCCTCCATGATGCAACCGTTGCTTGAAGCCATGCAGCACCCCTACAAGTTCTAGTATGGGTCCCAATAAGGCATGCTAACTATGGTTTGATGGCAATCTTAAAAGCAACTATTGCAGACAGATGCATGTATGTGAAGGCTGAAGGACTCGGTGGGCGTGTGAACAAGAATGTGCAGTGCACTAGCACTAGTCAAGGCTAGCTCAATCCGGGGTCATGGGGAAGAGAGAGAGGAAGTTCAAGAGAAAAGCATTTTAATAACTATATACGTAAAGAAACTAGAGCCCAGCCTTTAATAAAGGCAGGTGCCGTCCGTTTGACCACAGTCAAAGCTGGATTAGGGTTGGCTTCGATGCAATAGTTCCACTAATCTAATGTGGGCTGAAAGATGAGGATGGTGCTAATCAACTTCCTATTTACTTTTACTTGGAGGATGTCTTCGAGGCAGGAGAAGTAGCTCCTTCCCTTCCCTTCCGCTCCCCTCCCCCTTCTCTTGCCTTTCCACTCATCTTCTCTGCACATCCTCCTGCCATCCTCCTCCGATAGCCTATTTCCTGTGCTTCCCTCTCTCAACATTTCAGGACTCCCTGACCGACACATGCATCTGCCATGCCCTTTCCAGTCTCGGATTTCCGTCCCAATTGCTGTTGTGCCTCGCCATCTTAAACGGGCCGTGACTCTTTCTGCGCGAGCAAGGCCTAAACGCTAATCATCGGTGAGCCATAGAAAGCTAGTTTCCCAGAGCCATACGATTGCCTACTTAATATGAAGTGCGGCTTGTTACGCTCCCAAATTGTGGGAGTAAAGTGGTCATTGAAGAAACAAGGAAGTTGTTGCAGGGTCTAAGATGTTCTTACCTGGCAAGAATAACGAGAATTCTTCAGGAACTAGGCGTGTGCCGTGCTGCGCCTTGGTCGTGTTTGACATAGCTGCGTGCCTAAGCTATTTATAAATGTAACAGGACCTCGGCAAGATACAGAGACCGACCCTACCTCCAGTAGGAGCCACGTTGGCTGCTCAGGCAATGCACTTGTCATGGCCGACCCTAACAGTTCGGCCCTGGTTCCTGTTGAGGGCGTGGACACAGGAGACAGGGGGCGGGACTATCGTAAAGGTAACTGGACTCTTCATGAGACGGTAGTCCTCATTGCAGCCAAGAAATTGGACGATGAAAGAAGGCTTAAGGGTGGGGATAAAGAAAAGAACAGAACTGCGGAATTGAGATGGAAATGGGTAGAAAACTACTGCTGGAGGAACGGCTGTTTAAGAAACCAAAATCAATGCAACGACAAGTGGGACAATTTGCTGCGGGAATATAAGAAAGTACGAGACTATGAGCTCAAGTTGACACCAGGACAACAGTCGTACTGGCAGCTCGATAAACATGAGCGCAAGGAGAAGGGACTACCCTCTAATTTGCTGTTCCAGGTCTACGAAGCTCTTCACGAAGTCGTAGATAAACGCTATCCTTTGCGTCTGACGCAGGCAGTCAATGTGGAAGACAAGGCTACTCCAATCCCTCATCAACGAGGAACGCCAGCTCAGAGTAGCGCCCCGGCACAATACGCATCAGGTAGTCACTACAATCTTTGTGTTGTCTCCTATAATATTAGCTGGAAGGCCCCGAAATGATCGTGCAGTTACAGCTAGGAATGCCTTTCACATTAGTTCATGGAATTTTGCCCTTCTTCTGCGACAGGATTTGAATCTGGAAACCGGCAGAATCATCTCCGGAAGGAGGAGGGTGGGAAAGAGAGAGAGAGAGAGAGAGAGAGAGAGAGAGTTTGTTCTGATGGTTTGCGTTATTCTGCCGTAACCAAACCAAGGCCAGTCGAGGAATACCACTTTCGTCATTTTAATTTGTGTGAATCTATAGGTGGGATTGTCTAAGAGAAGCTTGCGATTGTACATGTAGGTGGATGCTCTGCAGACCCATCGGAGAGTTCCGAAAGTGAGGGAAGCGAAATCCCACGGTCACCTGCGAAGAGGAGGAAAGTGGGGAAAAGTGTCCAAGGCTTGGGACCTGCAGTGGCAAAAAGCACATCGGAGCTCACTCAGACTCTTCTTGCTTGCGAAGAGAAGAAAGACAAAAGGCATAGGGACTTGTTAGGTGTAGAAGAGAGGAAGTTGCTTATCGAGAAGACGAAGGCCGAAATCAGCAGGGAAGGTATAGCAGGGCTTATTTCTGCTGTTAATAATCTTGCTAACGCCATACTCAGTCTAGCTTCCGACAAAAACTTGACTGCAGGAGACTGAGTTTTATATGCAGCCTGTGGTGTTTCATTATTTAAAGTAGATACATTTCTCAAGGCATTCTTTTGGAAATAGAGGTCGAACGACCGCCGAAATGCTTACAGGCTGCTCCCCCTCCTCATCATAATCATCGGGCACAACTTGCAGGGGCTGTAAGTATGTATATGCTCAGCCATCTTTTTTGATATGGCGTGACTCTTAATATTAGGAGGAGGAGGGTGGTGGTACTTGGGCTTTTTTGTGTTTCCCTCGCATACGCGTTTACGACCTCGAAATGCAGTTGAAATCCACGGCAACGCGCTTCGGTTCAGGGAGAGAGGTCAATTAATTTGTAAATTAATCTTTGCTTGAAGGTCTTTAGATTCAACACAATGGTCTTGTTCAACGCTTTATAAGAGACGTTATACGTATTTCTAGTCATAAGTATGTGCTCTTAAGTATACGCATGAAATGATACACCCCTCTCTCCAATATGGTTATGGTGCGGTTATAAGGTTAGGATATATACTCCATATATTACGAATAGTTCATCTTTAGGTGATAACTCCTAATAAAGTAGAGGGCTTAATCAATTCCAAATTGTGAGCTAGAAAGGTATAATCTAGACCAAATTCTCACATCTAATCCAACATTTGAATCCCAATTGTCTGAATTTGAAAGCTCCAAAAGCACACATAATAGTAGCATGGGACCTTGTTCCTTGAGCAACTTGATTCTTGAATACAAGCATAGGAGAATTTTCAATATGAAGAAAGGATGGTGGGGTATTCTACATAGACAATCAATTGAAAAGACTCACAAGTAGGAATGCTTGGAATCTCTAGTCCAGTATTTGTGAAAAGGTGGTTCTCCCTTTGAAGAGGCAAATGATGTCTTATGTTCACCAAAATTGTACTTGCACTTATATTACTTGTATCCCAAGCATGGAAGGACACATCTACATACAACAATGTTCTAAAGCTAATTCAAACCTCGATACTTTTATGTACTCAGAACTTTCTACGAGAAGGGTCATTTACAGGCCTCTTGGTGAGTGTAAGTTTTTGGGTTATGAATTTTTCATTGACTTGCTCAAGTGCTCTTGATTGATAAGTGCACTTTCTAGGGAAGGAAAGATGGATGGTCAGTATTACCTTTCTTTGGGCTCTCTAAATGTGTTAAATGAACTCATGTATTCATAGAGGTATACTTGCATAGAAGAAGATAAAAGTTTCAAATCTTTGGGCTCTCTAAATGTGTTAAATAAACTCATGATTCATAGAGGTATACTTGCATAGAAGAAGATAAAAGTTTCAAATCTGACAATTGAATGGATGAGGATCTAAGAATGTTATTATTATCAAAATGTGGATGAAAGCTCTTCTCTTAATAACATTTGATGCACTTGTGAGCATGATTTGCATAACTATTTCACTTTTGGCTAGAGTAACTTTGTTAGCATGAAATTAATACTATGCATTAAGAAAGACATGATCTTAAGCAACTTAAAACATTCTTAAACTATGAAGTTTTAAGAATATACAAGTTTGGGGCCATGGAAGCTGTTGTAGAATCACCATCAACATTAGGTGATAACATTACCTTCAAAATTAAGTGATGCTCTTGAACCAATTGTGTAAATGTTTTGCTCATATCATTGCCCCTCTATGTGCTCTATATGTCCACCCTCCCCTATCTTCACCCTACCTTGGCTTGAAGCTTTCTTGATAGTGTTTCTCTTGGTGACTCAAACTCATGCATGTCTTTGAATAGTTGCATTGTTCTCCTCCATGCCACCAACTTGAGTTCATCAACAAGTTATATATGCCTACTTTATTGAAGTTCAACGTTCTTGCATCCAGCTTTGATTTGTCTCTAGCACTTCGTGTGTGGCACTAGCTCTTTATAGTTCCTCAATGCTTTGTGCTTCTCATCCATTTAAATCTCCATCTTTTGCTCATTCCTATTGTCGGAATTCCTCATCTACCCATATAATCACTAAGGCTATTGCAACTCATTTGCAACAATACATAAGAGTCATCACATAATATGTTGATTTTAGATGTTACCTTCTTGTTTTGTGGCCACCTTTGAAATCGTAGCTTTTTTATGTGTTTCCACTTGCTATGCAACAAGCAATGAGCTTTCAATATACACACTATTATTTAAAGTTGGGGTTGTTCCCCCTACCCGCTTCTCACTAGCTTGCACATAATGGACGCATGCCTAGAATAATATATTCACAAATAGACAATCTATATCACACTAACATGTCTCCTTTGATTGAATTTCTATATCTATACATGTTTATGATACAAACTTTTTAGACTTGAACATTCGAAGTGAGTTAGTGCATTCATAGAGAAATGGAGAATAGGCCACTTTTGTCCCTTCCCAATTTAAAGCAAAATGAAATGATTTAAAATAGTCAATGTTTGTTGATCTTTTGAATTTTTTGCTAGAGCAATTGCACTCATGTTGTCACAAAAGATCGCAATAGCTCCCCGTTAGGCTAAGAAGCCTGTGTAGCAAAATTTACATCCACATTTGGCTAGAGCAATATACTTTCCTTTTGTGTAGACAAAGCAATTGTTGCTTATTTCTAGTAGTCTATTGCCTCATGATGCCATTTTTCTTACAAAACTCTATTGACTCTTGTGAGGGATATTATCTCCAAGCATAGTCATCAATGGAAGTAGCAAAGTATTTTCTTCTTCCCCATGATGGTGTGTCTAACATATAGCCTACAATGTTTGTGTGAATAAAATCTACTAGATATCTTCATTCCATCCTAACTAGGAAATGTTGCTTCCCATACATTTTTCATAGAATTCCCATTTATTTATGTTGGGTAAACCATGAACTAGGTTGTTCTTCTCCATGAAAAGTGTGATGCCAACCACACATACTAGCTCTTGTTCCTTTTAAAATCTATAACTTTCATTACAAAAGTCAGATCATTATGATTCCAAAGCGATCTTTTTTTTTTTAATGTGTAGAAAATTCACATGCTAGAAAACAAATTTAATCTACAACTTGAAAATTGACAATAATTCAAATCAATTCACCTTTCTTAAAGTACTAAGCAATGTTTACATTAATAAAATGCTAGTTTAAGCTAACTACTCTAACTTACCTAACTAGCCCTAACTATTACAAAAATTAATATTAAACATGAACACAAATTCATGATTTACCAAAACCAGTAGAAACCAAGAATAAGGAAACAATTTGGGGAGAGAAGAGAAAGAGAGAGTGACACTGTATGGGGTCCAATTCTGCCCCTGTAGATGGTGGCCCTTGGTTTCCATCTAGAGTATTTATCATTGTAATTCCAAAAAGCAAAGAGCTAATAATTAGAGGGATTGCTCAACATAGCTCCATGAGCTCAAAATATCGCAAGGCTTAATGTGCCCTCATCCAAAATTAATAAAATAAATTAGCCCATGGCATAATATTCATTACTTTGCAATATGACCCGTGGCCTTTCACAACCATTCAATACTTTGATCAATCCAAATCACCTTCACCATCTCCATTCCTCGTTATCCAACTCATCATATATACTTAAACCACTAATTGTGTTAGTTGTTAAAATCAATTGATGAATCATCACACCAACTAATCCCAACATGATTGTACGCTTGATATATAGACATCAAACTAGACACCTTGCGACCAATTGCAATAACTAGCGACATTAGTATTAACATACAATCACCCATAATACTAACCATCTCGCCTCTCAAAACACAGGTAGTTAGGAGTCCCCAACTAAACCCTACAAAGCATCCACTAGAACCCCCGTCGCGTCTGGTGCGCTCCTATGGAATACTTTGCCATAGTCACACTTGATGAAAATAAAATAATTTCCATAGCAAGAAATATCAAAAAATACAATTCCGTAACATCTCTCTTGCTTGGATTGCAACGTACCTCAGTTGTGTATTTGACTTTTCGAGTCAACGAGTAGAGATGTGAAGAGTACTCTCTTGGATATTCATCACGTATCATCACGGTCAAAAAAATTCTTCAGAGATTTTAAGCTATTAACCAAGAGAGAATGAATTTAGCTAATTCAAAATTTATGAAAGATTGTTTTAATTCTTATCATGTACCAAGAGAAAGTACTATACCGTAGCCATTCATTGCTTATGTTATTTTGGTACACGTCCAAGCATTATATTTATCATATTCCTCAACATCTATACCATCCCATACCAGTATGATATTGAGAAATAATAACAAATACAAAGCATAATTATTTTTCCTTATGATGCGAGTAGCAATAAGTGGCATATACTATTCTGTGATCAGCAAAAGGGTATATGTACATCATTGTCTAATCACACATCAAACCCTTTTATTTAACTTGGTAGCTACTAATGATCCAAAATGTATGTTCTTAACTGCTAGAAAATACATAGAAGATATTATCTGACATACCAACTATTTTTCCTTATCTATAAAAGCAATTTTTGTAAAGAAATTACCAGAGCAAAAAGCTTGCTCGTGAACAATCATGCCTTCCCTCTTGCGTCGCAAAAATTTCATATGCTTTTTCTTCTCTTTAATTTTTTCCAATTCAGTTCACTTTAGCAGAACACTTTATCGAAGCATACCATATGTATCACACAATAATAATTTTGTTATCTATAATTAAGCCAAGATTGGCCCTCTACTCAAGCAAGCTATGAGGATACAAGCCCTCTAAGTAATTGTATATCTTATTTCATACATACCACATCATTATATACATCTTTCTCATCTTTATCAATGCACATAATCATGATTATTTAATCATAAAAAACTCTTAGCTCACCTAGGCTATCCTAGATCCTATATAGGCTATCATATTTTATTCTCCTTTTCATGATAATCTTAATATGATCTATCACTCTTCTTCAGATTCAATTATTTCCTTACATTGCCATACCATTCTTTCTTGTCTCTATATGAGGAGCTCTATGAGAGTAATAAAAATGAAAATATGGGAATAGATACATATCTCCTTTGTCCTTCCAAATCTTTGCTTGCTTGGTTGAGCCCCAATCAACTTTCTTTTGCTTCCCATTCAATCGTCGGTCTGATAACTTTGTGGTTCAAAAGAGGTTCCTTACAAAGCCTCTCTTTCATAGTGACCTCATCATATGCAACTTAAGAAAAGCAATTAAGTAAAAAGAAAGAAGAAGGATAAAAGATGTATCTAGAGATGCCTTGGTCATCTCATCAGAATGCTTGTGTGCTTGATTGTGTCTACTAAAAGCTGACAAGAGAAATTGCCGATTGTTGTCGAAGTAATAACATGCATATAGTGCATCTATTTGTCCTTGTTTCATTTGCAGCTCTCGATTCTTGATTAGTCCTATTACTTTCTTGCAAATTAAATAGCCATGGTCTTTCACTTAGGAGAGCGACATCCCTGTTGCGATTTCATACGATTTTCGTTCTTGAAATCACATGATGCTTCTTTTACTTCAAATATCATTCATTCTATAAGAATATGAATCTTTTTTGTCCTCATGCCCTAAGATTAAGTCATCTCTGGTCGTCGTTGTTTATCTTCATATCCAAAGATTGCTTCTACCAATTCATTGACAGTAGGCAGTGAGAAAGAAACAACCATAAATTTCTAATCTCAAACGGAATATAGTGATCCTACCACTCAAAAGAATCGGCGTGTACCCTTTGAACAAGCCAATGTGGGCCGTTTTTGTCAAAAGCAATTGTAGCATTGATTTTCAAAGAATCTTTGATAGCTTTTGCATACAAACTCAAAATCTAGCGATCAAGTAGTCGAAACGATCAGGAAGAACATTTTGAGAATGGCTGTGTCATCAGATTGGAGAAAATCATACTGCTTGTCTCCCACAGTCATGCTAGAGCATAGTCAGGCTCTAATATACCACTGTTACTAAAATTAAAATTAAATATGATCACAAATTTATGATTTACCAAAACCATAGAAACAAGAACAAGGAAACAAGTGGGGGAGACAAGAGAAAAGAGAGAGTGACACTGCATGGGGTCCAATCTGCAAAGAGTATTTATCAAGAGTATTTATAATTGTGATTCCAAAAAGCAAAGGGCCAATAATAATACATCCCAAAAGCATCCCTTATCCACAATTACATGGACTTCTCAACATAGCCCCACAAGCCCAAAATATCACAAGGCTTAATGTGCCCTCATCCACAATTAACAAAATAAATTAGCCCATGGCTTAGTATTCATTACTTTACAATGTGGCCCATGGCAAATTTAGCAACCATTCAATACTTTGATCAATCTAAATTACCTTCACCATCTCTGTTCCTTATTATCCCCAACTCATCATCCGTACTCAAGTCGCCAATTGTGTTAGTTGTTACAATCAATTGATGAATCATCCCTGAATCATCACACCAACTAATCCCAACACAATTGTACACTTGATATATAGACATCAAATACAAACCTTGCGACCAATTGCTGTAACACAAGTGACATTATTATTAACATGGAATCACCTACAATACTAACCATCTAGCCTAGGAAAACACAGGTAGCATGCGTCCCCAACTAAACCCCACAAAGCATCCACTAGGTCCCCTGCCGTGTCCGATGTGCTCCTATGGAATACCTTGCAATAGTCACACTTGACTAAAATAAAATAATTTTCATAGCAAGAAATATCAGAAATATAATTCGGTAACAGTAACCTTATCTGCCACAACCCTAACCTAACATAACCTTACCCTTACCCCCATAACGTAAATTAATTTCGGGTATGGCCGCCATGCCCAGTTGCCTCTTCCACCACCATGGGCTACCTTTCCCTTTCGCCACCATAGCTAGCCATCACTGAACACCACAACGTAGCTAGCAAAAAAACACATCTAAGGATTTAGCTCACCACAAAGGATCAAGCACCATGAGAATAGCCTAACGATAAAGACCCATTCATGAAAGAGAGGAGAAACCAATATTGGCTGTCGGACAAAATAACAGCAACACTGGCCATCGCAATCATCGCAAATCATCAAGCATCAAGCTCTTTGGTCGTTCATAGCAAGGAAAAGTAATAGAGCATTAAGGGTTAGCCTGGTTGATGTCGCACGCACACTCATCGAGACTTGGAGAGAGAGAGAGAGAGAGAGAGAGAGAGAGAGAGGGGGGGGGGGGGTGATCGCTGAGAAGAGGGGAAGGTATAGAAAAGGGGGGAACAATCGTAGAGAGCAGAGGGGAGGGGAAGGCGTCAAGCGAGGAAGGGACAGAGGTTGTGAAAAAGGGAGAGAGGCAATGAGGGAAGGGAGAGGCTAGGGAGGGGACTCACACTAAGGGAAGAGAGCTAGGGAGAGCAGAGGGAAGGGAAAGGTATCTAGTGAGGAAGGGAGAAAGGCGATGAAAAAGGGAGAGAGGTGATGAGGGAAGGGAGAGGCTAGGGAGAGGACATCGAGACTTGGAGAGAGAGAGAGAGAGAGAGAGAGAGAGAGAGAGAGAGAGAGAGAGAGAGAGAAAGAGAGAGAGAGGAGGGGGGGTGATCGCTAGGAAGGTAGAGGGGAAGGTGTAGAAAAGGGGGGAACAATCGTAGAGAGGAGAGGGGAGGGGAAGGCATCAAGCAAGGAAGGGAGAGAGGTTGTGAAAAAGGGAGAGAGGCAATGAGGGAAGGGAGAGGCTAGGGAGGGGACTCACACTGAGGGAAGAGAGTTAGGGAGAGCAGAGGGAAGGGAAAGGTGTCTAGTGAGGAAGGGAGAAAGGCGATGAAAAAGGGAGAGAGGCGATGAGGGAAGGGAGAGGCTAGGGAGGGGATTGACATTGAGGGATGAGAGGAGAGGAGGGAGGCCTGAGAGAGGAGAGGGGAGGGGAAGGCATCAAGCAAGGAAGGGAGAGAGGTTGTGAAAAAGGGAGAGAGGCAATGAGGGAAGGGAGAGGCTAGGGAGGGGACTCACACTGAGGGAAGAGAGTTAGGGAGAGCAGAGGGAAGGGAAAGGTGTCTAGTGAGGAAGGGAGAAAGGCGATGAAAAAGGGAGAGAGGCGATGAGGGAAGGGAGAGGCTAGGGAGGGGATTGACATTGAGGATGAGAGGAGAGGAGGGAGGCCTGAGAGAGCACGAGGAAGGGTGACATTAGGAAAGAAGAGAACTCATTTCACGGCCCTCTAAGAAATTCACTATTTACCTAATTTTTGTTGCACTCAAAATATGGGAAATGCCATAAAATACGGATACTTACTGTAAAAATGTCAGTCTAGTACTCATGCTTCACATTAAATCCATATATAAGATCCTTGATTTTTGTGTGCAGAATTTGATGATTCTAACATCGCCAGCGCGTCCGAAGCAGGCCCAAACCCCCAAATCATCCGTGGAGACACCAAAAACTAATGCCCGGATGCCCGAAAAAGGGCAAACTTGCCCGGAATGGGGGATTTGGCTTATGGTTGATTGCTTCCATCTTATCCACTTTTAGTGTAAGCCAAAAGTGTGAAAAGTATATGATTGTCTTGGGCAATAAATATATTTTACTATTTGATGGGCCTAAGCTTCTTAGAAATTTCTACACAATTTTTGGACCTTCAAGTGTTGATTCATTCTCCATGATTTTATCTCTGAGAATAGACAACCTTGTTAAGATGTTACAATAAAGTTCACCTTCTTCCATTCTGTTATTTTTTTGTGCCTTTAGATTTCACTCTAGTTGACCTCCACAACCTGTTGCCAATGAGAACGTTCTTACCTCTTCATTTCTAGGTGTGTAGTTATTATCATCAAAGGTCATTGTCTCAAGAACTATCATATCTATCATTCACACCCATTTCCTATCAAATCTGCAAGTTGAAAGCAATCTCTCCAATCTACCCCTTTTGTTGCTTGGATTTGGAGACCCAATTTCATATCTTATGGGAGTGTATTATTTCTCGTAGGATATGGCAAAGTCTTAAGTGATGGTTTTTCCAGGTCCGTCTTCATTTTCCTTTGATGTGGAAGTTGGCACTCCTTGGGGATAAAGATCTCCTTAGTGATGTTCGAATACATATTTGGAATATGGTGCAAGTAGCAATTTTTCTTACAAGTTTTATTGCATTTCATCATGAGAATGTCCCCAATCACTTGTTGCATCAAGTTCAATGGGCATTTTGTATACTCTTCCGAGGGTCGACGAATTCTCATTTGTAGCCAAGTCGTAGGGCGGAGCGTCTTTGTAGTCATAGCTATATAGATATTGTAAATTTAATATCAATCTTTTTTCTTTCCGATAAAAACACTTTGAAGTTAATACGGAAAACTAACCTATAATAAATAAAGTTTCTTCACATTTTGGATGCACCACCTTGGAGTATACATAGGCTTCACAAAGATTGCCAAGAAGAATAAGGATGGAAATTGTAGGTAATCACGTTGACATGAATAGATTCCTTGTAAGCCAAGTATGCTTAAGTTGTGATGAGCGGCAGGATCCGGCCAGTCAAAGAGGGAAATATTAGTCAACGCATGTCGCAATCAAGGGAGCTGGCGGCTCTCCTGGGACAGTTCCATGGGGGTGTGCGTCCAGGCCCCAGGGGCACGTGCCAGGCGTGGAGTGACGTTTGGCACGTGCAGAGTCGGACTCAATACGTGCGACTGCGTAGGGGCCACACAAAATAAAAAGGAGACCAACCAAGTGGCAGGTCCCAGCGTCACACGCTAATCCACTCACGGAGATACGTCTGGCAAACATCTCCTCATTTATGGAGACCAACTATTTGACCTTTATTTTAACCAATGCAATTAAATGCCCTCGGAGCCTACGCTGCTACCCCGCCGTTTTAAGGAGAGCTCAGAGTGGCGAGGGTGTGAGAACAAACGGAGCTGTCAACCTCTAGAGTTTCGAGCTAAAATTCTCAGCACCCGTCGAAATCTGAGACAGTGGACAGCAATTTTGAGAATAGCGCAGAGCAGGAGCAGCTTTTGTATCTGGCTTGGCGCTTTACAGCCGAAAGCACAGGTGATGCACACAATCTACTTATACACTCGTAACTGCCTCGCTGCAAATACAAGCTCAGGCGCTGCAGGCAGCAGGACTCAGCAGGAGCTTTATGTAAATGCGCTCTGCAAGAGGCTAGCTAGCTACTGATAATCCGGAAGAAAGCTAATTTACCTGCCGGATCAGTGACAAAAGGGACGATGGCGAATCACGATTTGACACTTGTGAGTAGAGTCACCCGAGATGTGGATGTCATAATCGAACAGCGATTCTTTGAGCTAGAACTTGCATACGAAAGGGTGGCAGCCTCCACTGGCTGCCACCCCGTACTATTATGAAAGTAGTGGCAGGGCCCATAAACCATTCCAGGGAAGCCCTAGGAAGAAGGCGACGACGCTGTTAATATCTGGTCATGCGCCTGATCATTACCTGGTAAGGTGCTACGACTCGCGAGTCACGATGTTTGGGCAAGGAATCCAATTACGGGACTCGGGAGCATTGTAAGAGGGCAGGCTAGCAGGGAGCAAAAATACACCTCCCCATGGCTAATAGCAATGCTGGAGATCAGTTTTTTGGCATTGGCATGCTGGCCCAGCAACGCTGTTTGCAGGCATGCTGGTTCAGCATTCCAATGCCCAAAGACTCTGATTGGCCCATCTCCTTCCATTAGAAAATTTGCAAAAAACACACATGCATACAAGCACGTGCACACGCTCACACACACACATATTCAAGAATTTTAAGTTGTTTTTCATTAAACCAAAATTCCAAAAACACACACACACATTTGTTAAAATATATATTTATATATAAATATACATATTTTTGTTTGTATGTACATATATGTTGGAGGTGGTGGCCTCACCCCTCGTTTGGGCCTAGTGAAGCATGGTTTATTTGGTGGAGGCTCCGGTTGCAAGACACGTGTACATTTGGAGGGAAAATTCCCATATGCATTGGCGGTATTTGGAGACCCTTGAATATAAGAGCTCAATTGAACCCTCACAGTCATCCCCTCCCATGACTTTTTGGGGGACTATGGAGCACCACGTGGCTATGGGGAGGGCTTGGGGACCCCTGCACCCGGCGTGATTTTAGGGACACGTGGCAGCAACTACATGGCCCAACATGGTATCAAAGGAGGTACCAAACCTATGGACTATGCAAGATTTGGGCGCGGCACCTGCGTGGGTGACACGTGGTGGTTGCGTGTTCTTTGGGCGACGGAGGTATCGCGATCCGCGATAGCATTAATTGCAACTGGATAGGTTTACTGTGGCGGCAAGCGGCTTGTTTGTTCTCACATGGCGGCTCCCTTATGGTCTTTGGCAAACGTGCTGCTACACATGGCGTTTGTTGGTGGCTGGTCCTTGTTGATTGACTCGGCCTTGTGTTTGGCCGTGGTCAAGTTTGGTCAATCCCAAGTTTGTTTGCCTCGGGCTTTGGCCACAGAGGGGTGTTGGAGGTGGTGGCCTCACCCTTCGTTCGGGTGTAATGAAGCATGGTTTATTTGGTGGAAGCTCCATCTTTGCAAGACACGTGTACATTTGAAGGAGGAAAAAATCCCATGTGCATTGGTGGTATTTGGAGACCCTTGAATATAAGAGCTCAATTGAACCCTCCACAGCCATCCCCTCCCAAGACTTTTTAGGGGACTGTGGAGCACCACGTGGTTATGGGGCAAGGCTTGGGGACCCCTGCACCCGGCGTGATTTTCGAGACACGTGGCAGCAGCTACGTGGCCCAACAATATATATATAGTTTATAATCTCTCTCTCTCTCTCTCTCTCTCTCTCTCTCTCTCTCTCTCTCTCGTCTACAGGTCAAACTGGCGAGTGAGACTGGACGTGTGTCAGACTGGCGGCCTGCGTCAGACTGGACTGGCGTCAGTAGTGGCCAACTTGCGAGGACCTTTTGCACGGTGACATGTGGCATTCTCGACACGTGGCTATCAACGGGTCCCTATCGCTATGCCATTTTCGTCACCTAGTTGGCCACGTGTCCACCCACATTTACCAACTGCTCTACCTTGCCTCCTTGCTCATCGTGCCATGGCCTGCCGACCTTGCTATTTCCCGTGCTGCCACGTGGTATTCTCGCAACTGCTGCGCTCATCCTCTCTCTCCCCATGTCGGAGCCTCCCTCCAAGCCTCAAAATTCCTCTTGCATTGCCGAGCCTCTCGTGAAGCTCCATCCTGGCAGGTTTGGTAGATCCCTCCTTAATATATAGTAAGAAGTTGACTAATTTCTTGATTAATTTTCATTGTTCAACCTTCAGGTTTTGCAGCTTGTTGAAACCTTCAGTTTTTGCAACTTGTCCTTACTTACATCTTGTGACCCAAGCTTTGCCCTAGAGTATAGATTGCACATATCGAATGCCAGCCCCATGTCATCATTGCCTGGCATTTAGAATTATGTAACAAACTCTGCATCAAGGAATTCAAATCTGCCCATGGATCGTAATCTTTGCCTTACATTGAGAGTGTTCTAGTTCTTCACCATGTAATCTCATTAGGTGAGCTGAATAGATTGAACAGCTTTCCTTTGAGAGCAACAGACGATGGCAAACTTCGTAGCTTTGCACTTCCTCTATCAAGTAGATCACAACAAACTCATCGGCAATCTTAAAGTCCTACTTCTTGGACTGTCGAACCTTAGAAAACTATAAATTTTGGACCGTGGCGATAATCAATTTAAAGGTAAGTTCCCAATGTCTTTGACCACTACAACAGCCTCCTCTCCCTAGGTGTCTACTAAAATTCTTTAATTGGTCTCTGTTCCTGCTTCGCTAGGACTACTCGAAATCTAATAAGCATATTGTTTAGCAAAAAAATGTTCTAGAGATTGATCTCCAACACCTTTTTGAATTGCACAAGCTACTTGACCTTCCTTGAACAATGTCTTAGGTGAAAATTCTCCCACTTAATTTGTGGCATATGCTTGGTTTTCCGTTGCACATACTGTTTGTCAAATCATGAAGTTTTTGTATCTTTATGCTTTGCAACCCTGGCTCAGTGTTGTCCTTGCTCGTCTTCTATACTCTCTTTTTTTGGGCAATGTAAGGAGGTTTCTCAGGCATTGCCCAAGAAATCTCAAACACAAAGATATCCTCTTTTGAAAAGAGGGTTTATCTTCCACATGATCTCTCAAGTTGATAAACACAAGCTCAAGAACTCCTTGAATGATTAAACTTCATGCACATTATTTCTAACATCAGAATGTAAAGCTTCCTTCAACCCAAAATTTGTTAAGTCTCACTAGCCAATGGCACATGTGCATTGGCTCTTAGCCACTCTATTGGACCTCTAGCTTAGCATATGCACAAATGTACTATAAGTTGCATGTCGGTTCACCTAATCCAAGTCAAATCAAAATGTAAACTATAGATTTTATGACGCATACAACTCAAGGGGGCACCATCTTGCCCCTTCAATATGGCCCTTTGCCACATGATAGTCACCCCATTAGCAAAGGACCATGCACTATACCAACAATCCACATGCATAAGGGCATGGTGTGTTCTAAGGAAACCCAAGTTAAACAATGTGAGGTAATGTGCAATAAAAAGGAACCATGTTTCCCACTCTACATATAAATGATTATTGAGACCTATTGTGTAGATCAACATCACTCTTCTTGTTGTCTTCTAATGGATCTTGTGATTACAAGAAATCACAGACCGACATCCAAGCATCAAAGGTGTAGTACTTGAGTACATTGCATGTAAGAACATCAAAAAGAAACTTTCATACATTAAAATTTTTATTTAACCTTATTGTGAAGGGGGTAACCCACTTTTGATAAAAGAACAACCTTACATGAATGCTTCTTTGAGAATCAACAATGTAAGATTTGGTATACATGGATTGATCTTATGAGCTTCTGCCTCAAGTTAGCTATAATGATTTGTATCCAAGGTAGCCTACATGACTAGCCAATAGCTTGTGCAGAGAGAGAGAGAGAGAGAGAGAGAGAGAGAGAGAGAGAGAGAGAGAGAGAGCGAGAGCGAGAGAGAGAGAGAGAGAGAGAGAGAGAGAGAGAGAGAGAGAGAGAGAGAGAGAGAGAGAGAGAGAGAGAGAGAGAGAGAGAGAATCTCTTTATACAATGAATTTAAGCAACATGCACTCTCTTGTTTCCCCCACCCCCCACAAAATCCCCCCTCACCCCCGCCCCCTCTAAAATTTCCCCAAATTTCGGCTAGTAGAGCACCTACCCAAGCTACTACCAACCATAGTATGTTAACAAAAGGGAGAAAGTGGGAATTGTAGATGTGTGGGGTCTCTCTTGCCCATTAATTATTATCCTTACTCCTTTCAATGCTTAGGATATCCTCTCTTATCTTTATCATCATAACTCCAATCTATTAGGACGACTGGACATCGCAGTATGCCCAATTGGAGTTGCTAGGCATGTAGCACTCTACTCATGAGGATGCAAAGAGCTCCCTACTAGTGGCACTAAGTGGAAGCGACAAGCACCCCAAGAGAACTTCCAAGAATACCCAGCTTCCATTGGGCACTAGTGGTTGTAGCCCACACACAATGGTGGTAAGGGGTTGCATAAAAAATCCTAGCAACTAATGGGAATTGCAATCCTATTGATGCGGTGTTGCATTGATGTATCATCAACAATTACCTATACATGCCTACTTGGACTTTTTACACATGGTGACAATCACCTATACATTCTTGCTTTGACTTTTGTACACATGGTGGAAAAGTTTTGCAAGTGGTGCCATGCTAATAGCACATTGGTAGATATGCTTCTCATATGTGGATGATCTTTGAGCTTTGCTTAGTACTTCACAAAGGATCCATGATGCTTGTAGAATAAAAATCATAAAAAAATAGATCCACGATCCTTTAATAATGGGGAGATATCTGTATCAAGCACCATTATGCTTTGAAAGCAAGAGAAACATTTTTCCATTAGAGGTGGAGCCTTAACTAGAAGTGAGATTTTCTTGAAATGTAAGGACACAACTAGATAAAACAACAAAATATGAGGTGTGCAAATGCCAAATTAAAAATTGTGGATGAGCTCCACATACAAAGTTGAAGAAGAGTAAAGGTCAAGGTAAATAATGCAAATTCCATAATTATGACTGAACTTATGAATTAACAACCTTAAACTAGCCTTGAACTACCCAAGCTCTAAATCTTGACCTAAAAGCCTTCATGTGGAAGAAGGTGTAAATTCACTATGTCTTGATCGATACGAGGAAAAACTAGTGTTCAAAGTGTCTATACTAACCTACTCAATGATTTCTTATTGTGCCAATCTATAATTCCATATCATCCTCCCAAATAAAAAGTAATATAGTATGAGAAACCACAAGATCCAAATGTCTCAAACTTACTTTAATGCAATAATGCCAACTCCCATGCAACGATCTATGTTTCCACACATGTAAATGTTGATGGTGAAGATAAAATAGGAGGTACTTGAGGTTAGCCTCCAATTTACCAAATATAGAGAAATTTATGTAAGTTCAACTTACCTTCTCATGGAAATCAAAAGTGAAAATTTGCCTTAGTTGTTGAGTTGTTGTCCAACTCACAAACTATTGGCAAACACTTTCACATGAGACATTTTCTCATTCAATGTTGGTGCTTAGAATACATGAGAAGACACATAATTCAAAGAAAAGATGATTTTGTAGATTTTCTAAAAAGTAAGCATCATAATTTCACCTTCAAGGAAAATTTATTCAAAGAGAATGCAATGAGAAGAAAGTTGAACTTACATCATTTTCTCCACATGTATATATTTGGGTAAATTTTAGGCTTTCCTTAAGTCATTTTATATTTCATCTTCACATAAGCCTTTACACACATGTGCAACCATTTTTCATGGGTTCCTAGACCACCATTTCATTAGAGAGAGCATCAAAAGGGGAAAATTTACTCTATCTTTATCCAACTTACCAACTATTGGCAAAAATTTTCGCCATACACTGGATATAGTCTCAATCAAGGTCTATGCTTATCAGAATATGTGAAGACACATAAACTTAAAAGGGCAAGATGTATTTTTTCATGTTTAGAAAGCTATTTTTTTCCACCTTACAAAAGCTTCAACTATGAACTAGTAAGCCACGCTCTCATCATTGTGCACACACATCATCAACACATCTAAAATGTGGGCACCATAGTCTAAGAAGGTAGGTCTTATTGGGCACCAAAAGCTAGAAGCCAAATGTGGTTTCATGTCTATTTTGGGGGCTCAAAAACTTACATACCATGCTGGATTGTGGTTTGTTTTAATTTAAATTGACTTCAAGATTCAAGCACCAAATGTGAAATGCCCAAATTGTCTTCTAGCACCAAATGCAAAAATTTAGATTATAGCACCATTTGAAAAATGCTAGAATTGGCTTGTAACACTGGACATCAAATGGAAAAAGTCCTAATTGGCTTCTTAAATCATATGCAAAAACCTTGAAAGGTTCTATCCACAATATGCACAAACTTGAATTGGATTTTGGCATCATAAACAAAAATTGTAACTTTGCTTTTTGGCATCTTATGAAAAAATGCTGAATTGGCTTCATGCATTATATTGCAGTACATGCAAAAAACCAGAGTTGGCTTCTAGCACCAAAAATACAAAAATCTTGAATTGGTTTCCAGTTTCAAATGTAGAAATCCTAGACTGGCTTCAAGCACAATATGTTAAAAGCCTAGAATAGCTTGTGGTACTGAACGTTAAAATCCTAGGCTGTCTTCTGACACAAAAAGTTAAAAGACCAAAAGTACTTTTTGTACCCACTACCAACAAGACAAGATTGTGTTTTGCATGGTTGATTCATGACATTAGAAAGGATATTGGCTACAAGACAATATGACTCTTAGTACCGAAATCCTTGCAAGCCAAGATTGACATCAAATCCCAAAAGCTTCTTTTGACTTGTGTTCCAACCTCACAATTTTAATTCCTTTTTAATGAGCTAACCCTCAAAGTTGCAGGTAGGTTTCCCAAAAGTAAAGGGTCCTAATAATAGTAGAGAGGCAAAAATCAAGTTGCGACACTTATTTCCTTGTCCCTAGCTATTAACCTTCTATTTAGGTACTCATAATGAATGGGTGCCATGTGCTTTCTATTTAGACTAGATTGTCATCACCAATTTAACTTGCATTCTTTCTCTCCCCATCCTTGCAATCCTCCTTTGACCTCTTCTCTCCATTTCCTTTCCCACAAGTCTTCTATCAATTTCACCCCTCGCTTGCACCACAAAAAATCACAATTATCACCCCCTTTCATTGTGTTTCATTGGTCACCCAAAATAGCTCCCTCTAAATTATTATCCTCCCTTCACCTTTCTCGTGTCCGCCCAAAGTAGCCCCCCCTACATTGTTCTCTTGACTTTAGTGTAGGAGAGGGTAAGGAATCCCCCAATGAAGACCTTTCAAAAAATATCCCTTAGTGTAGCTTATAGAGACATTGAGAGGTGATACAAATCCCATGCAAGACAATGAGAGGCAAAGAGATACTTAAAAAATAGTCAAACATAGGGACTTCATTAACATTTTCATGTTTTCATTAATGTGTCATTCATGAATGTCATTTTTGGTCCAAAATATTATGAGAGCAATGTCATGATATTGGTAGTTAGAGTAAATTAGATAAATATACCATTGATAAATTCAACATTGTGGTAGTAATAAGATGACAGCTAGAAATAATATGGTATATAGGTATATACTAATGGGTCATTGAACTATTACTTGCGTTAATTGTATGAATACCATTAGTATATGGATAATACCACCGGTAGTATGGCTATAAAACCTCTTGGTTTCCCACTAGTTTCCTACTTATAGAAGGCTTGCAAAAGATCTGCAAAGTGCTCTTTATTTGGCAACATTATAGTCCATAGCTCCTCCAACTAGCATGTTGGGGTAAGGTGGACCATAGAGAGGATGAGTGTGAGGGTTAATGTGGTTTTAAAAGTGATTAATAGCTCTAATATCTAGCATATTTGGTGTAAGAGTTTATCACAACCATGAGCCAATGAATGTGATGGGGACTATGGGACGAGAGTGAGGTAAAGAGATTTCCAAGATGTTATTTTTTACCTTTTTATGGATCAAAATTGTGGTGCAACTTACACACCACACTTTAGCCAATATCCAAAATGGACATATGATGTTGTACCCAATTCTGCCCCTTATGAAGAGGTTCCTCCTTTAAAATTGGCATTGCAATCCAACAAATGAGGAGGAGCAAGAGGTAGAAGATGATACTGCTAATGAGGATGATGAGGAAGAGGAGGACGAGGAAGACGTTACTGGCCTTCCAAACCATATTGATGGCAAGTAGGATAATGATGGCTTTGATGGTTAGAACCTTGATGATTTGTGAAAGTGAAGCGAACTTTTGAAATTTTTTGACAAATAAGAAAGATGTTTTGAAAGTTGAATTTGCTTTTGGGCTTTGTTGCATCTTGTTTTCTAATTTTAAACTTTAGAATTTACTTTTTTTTAAAGGAATTTTGTTGTATTTGATAATTACAAAGATAGATGTTTTAATGTAGCATGTTGTCCAATACCAAATTGGACACATTAGATAGCTAGAGCCAACTATATGACTTGTAAATAGTACTTCAAAGAGTTAAGTGGCAATCCTAGAGTTGATATTTTCAATGTAGAAGGGTTATGGATTGGCTTAATGTTAGCATAGATACACAAGTTTAATGGCACCATGTATGTGTTAATGCTTTTCTCCAACGTCTACTTGTTTGCTTTCATGGGTTGCTTCATTTGGTTTGATTCACTAGGTTGCTTCGATGCACACTTACATTAAACTTGTACTATGTTATATAGACAATTTAATATTAAGAACTCAAGAGTCAAGACATATTAAGCTAATTCCTCAAACACTATGTAGATGGTGTATATCCAAATATTCAATGACGTTCAGTATACATGACTCATGAGCTAGTGCCATAATAAATTACCAAGTCCCAGAACCATATACAATCCTAGTGAAAACTCAAGACAACAATCTGGTCACAACCTATTGATTCACATGGTTTGTATCAAATAAACAAAGTGAAAACTATTCTTGCAAGATGTAGTATAAATTCCAATAGATGCATCAAAAACTGTCTAAAAAACAGGACATAAGTGTGCATCATCACTACCTATTGGAAGCATACCCAAATGGGTTGTTGTGAATAATGGCAACATATTACCATCTCTGTGCCCTCTAGCTGTGCTGCTTGTAATGTGTCTCTTTGATCCATGTACTCTTTCCTTACATTCATGTTGTCCAAGCTTCTCAAATCTGTTGGTCGAGCCATGATAGTGTTCCATGCAAATTTAACTATCAATCATGCTCTCATTGACACATCTGAGAGCATCTCTTGTGTTATTGTAACATCCATCAGAGGCTTCATGCATTTCTTGCTATATGAGGAGAAGTTTACTCTAAGTCATTTCACAAAGTGCATATACAACATCTTTGCAAAGTACAAAGGCGCATCCCCATGATGGGGCTCTTTGCCATGTCCATCAATGTATGTGTCACATGCTCAAGTTTAGCCCTTTGGGTGCTGACATGAAATGATCTTCCATTCATCATGCTTCTCAACAATTGAAAACCTAAGGTCTTCCCTTTGCATGGCATTTCTCCTCCACATCTATCGCCCACTTCATCCTTGGACACCATGTTCTTGATGTCCTTCCAATGAATGCCAATAGTATTTGCCCACTATGGGGCTCATTGGGGATAGTGTCTAGTAAGCATTGAAGAGGTGTTGTGGCAATCCTTTCCAAGTGCTCATAGCATACATGAATTGGACGTTTACACTCCTCTTCTTCTTTATCCTCCTCTCATGTAAGTGATCTCTTGTATTCTCTTTTGGTTTAATCAATGTGATGTGGCTCGTCTCCTTTTGACATTTGTAATGGGCTATGTGAAGGTAGGAACTTGTTGGCAAAGGGTTGGCATCAGTATTTGAGGTCACTTGTGAATTGTGAATAATTAGCAAGGTATTTTGCATGCATAAATTCAAGCACATGGACAAATTCAATATCAATTCATTGAGCATGTAACATTTCAAAATTCAAGCATATGTAAAATTTAATCTCAATGCATGCAACATTGCACATAATAAGATGCAAGATGATGATGATATGACGCATGACAATAACACATGATGCCACAATATGATGCATGAAAATGCTATATGATGAAATGCAATGTGATGCAACATGGTGATGCCACATGATGCAACACGATATGATGAATGATGATGCTACATTTCAAGATGCAACATGATGCAACATAATATGGTACAATAGGATGCAACATGATATGATGCATGATGATGCTACATGATATGATGCATGACAATGCTACATGATATCATGCATGACAATGCTACATGATAGATGTATAATCAATTCCAAGGATTTTTTTGGAAACTAGAATCAGGTTGCTAAAAATGAGACTCAAAATGTGATTTTATTACATCATTTTAACAAATGTATGTACAAAGAATTTGTGCATACAAGAATTTTTCTTGTACTACTAGTTTTAGAGCAATGGGCATCATAGCCAACTTCCTCACCACAACCAAGCACCTAGATTTCTCCTATTTCATCTTCACATATAAGACTCTTTGATGGGTCTTCTGCCATCATCTTATCACCAATGTAGAACACAACGGATTTCAAAAATGATTTGATAGGCATGCAAGCACCCAATTTCAAATATTTATAGGCATCAAAGAAAAAATGCACGTTTTATTGATAATGCAAACATGTCAGATTGCAGAATACCTCCCTTGTGGTGAAAAAATCGGTCTTGCTCGCACTACAGAATCCATTGTGCCTAGCCCCCATTAGTCTCATCCTGCAATGGCTTCATCTTGTTGAATCCTTTCAATGATCCTTTGAAATATCTTGTGCCGTTCCCTAATCAATGATTCCAACTCAACGTGCAGCACCATTTGAACTCAATGGATAGTCTTGTACATTCAAGATCCAATGTTTCCACCAATCTAGACCTCTTTCTCTATGACAAATGTCTCATGTACTTCCTGTTGTCATGCTACATCTTCCTCAGCTCGTGGAGCTTGTTCTTATGGCTCTTTGAGGTTCAACTCATTCTTGTCAAGCTACGCCATTAGGATCTGGACCACTTCCTGGATGGATGCAAGCTCATCTTAGACCCTTATAACTTGGGTTTACAAGTCCTCTGCTTGCTTCTGGTACCTTTCTTCCCACCCAATGAGTTTCCCTACTCCCTGGACATGTTAGGCTACACTTGAGAGCCTTACTTGTGCCTCTTTTTGCCTTTTGACTATATTCCCAATTATTTGCAAAACTTGCAGGAAGGAGGCCATGAGTTTCTCCTCAATGTTGTCGGCTTGTGCAGCTTGTGGCTCTAGCATTTGGCTGTAGGCCTCTTTGGAAGTATAGGCAGGCATGGGACTGTGGGAGAGGAGAGCACACACAAAGGGATAAGGAGACACCAAAAGTGGTGGAGCAAAAGCTACTCCAGCTTATTCCTCTATCATATATATATGAGTATACATGGGCACTGTACAAGTGGGTGGGCACACTACCCTTTACCCCAACAACCTCCCACTTAAAGGCAATGTGCCTTTAAGGAGGCAATGTGCCTTTAAGGGAGTATAGTACACATATAATACAATCAGCTATAGGCTGAAAAACAAGATGACCAAACTGTCATCCTATGCCCATCAGCACTTTACAATGTGCAAAGTGCATAGAGGATAAGCTGCTAGCAAACATCAAGTTTGCAGGGTAGAAAATGACAAGCTGTAGATGCCTATCAAGCAAGATCTCATACTAGATCTCACTGGGAGAGTGAACTCTCACCTCCACGTGCTCCTGTGCTAAGTCCATAGCACCCGAACTGTCACTGTGTAAAGAAAATGTCTCTATACCACCTGTGACCATAAGCACATGCCCTACAATAGACCTCTGCTGGTCTACCCAACCTGCATCACCTGCATGCTGCTCCTGGAAGCATAAGGACCTGATGTCCACAACCGCTTCCCTACTGCCAAAATCTGCCATAATCATGCTACCAACTCCCACTGCAACGGAAGTAAGAACCGGAAGTGTAGCCCTAATGGCAAACATGTGAGAACCAAGTCTCAACACAATCATGGATGCATGAAGTACTATGGCTGCCATATCAACCATAACTTGCTGCTCAACTGATCTGTGATTGTCAAACCTACAGTGTTTCAAGTATGGAGCCAATACAGGCAATGGAGTACTCAGTAACTTCCCCCTCTCCATACTAAAACAACCAAGTATCTGACAAACATTATCAAGACCATGCAGCTCCCACTGCAAAGCATCCCTGTCCATAAGGAACCATATGGCAAGTAACCTCAGAAGGATAGCAACCTCCTGAATACTGAGACCATAACCTGTCTCACTGCGCATCACATCCTGAGCTCTCATAACGGTATTAAACCTATGAAGCCAAGCTTGAGGGGATTGCTTCTGGCCATGGAGGCACTGGCATAACCAGCCAATGGATCATACTAGGCATCATTAGCCAAGGTATCCTCCTCACCATGCATAGCCTCATCCTCATCTGCAAGAGGCACTCCGCATCCTGGGAGTAAATTGTAACTATCCATAGAAGATGCATCAACAATCTCCATAGGAGTATAAACCTGTGGAATACTCGAGACATCTGACCGTCTCTGACCAAAATCAGGAAGTAATCGTGGCTGTCCCAACTTTATAACCTACTCACCGTGGGAAAAACCTCCCACTCCAAGGGATATGGGCTGTCCCTGCATAGAATTCAGAGGTATCAGTGCACTTACACCCTCTTAGAACACCACTCTCCTGCTATCCATAGTCTTGGGCTATCTAAACATAGCATCCTCTCTGAAATAGACATTATGGCTACGTATCAACTCTCTAGTTGAAGAATCCCATAACCTGTAGTCGCTACTGGACTCACTGTATCCAAGGAAGATACACCTCCTCGATCGGGAACCATGAGCATAAGCCTCGCAGCCAAACACACGTAAATGCTCATAACATGGTGCCCTACCTGTCAAGAAGTCAAATGGCACTCTACCATTCAGAGATCTCCTGGGTGACCTGTTAAGCAAGTATGCAATTGTCTTACATGCCTCAGCCCAATAGCATTCAATAAGACTTGCATATCGTAGCATGCTACCAATCCTGTCCAATAGAATCCGATTTATGCCTTCTGCCAAGGCATCATGAGCAGAAAGATGAGGAGTGGTCAACACCCTGCTGATATAAACTTTGCATCACCATTAGTCATCAAGCTCAATAGCTTCTTTCCTAACTGATTTTCAGCATTACCCAAGAAGCACTGAAATGTATCATATACATCATGCTTTTGACGAATCGGATATACCCATATGTACTTTGTAGCAGCATCAATAAATGTCACAAAGTAAGAGGCACCACCCAGTGAAACGGTAGGCATAGGCCCACAAACTGCACTATGAACCAACTGCAATGGCTCAACATACCTCTCACTGACTGTCTTTCTCACAAAAGAGGATCCTGACTACTGACCATCATCACAATCATGACATAAAATTTGAGAGACATCCATAACAGGAATGTATCTCAATGTTGTAAGGGCTTCCATACCTGCAGTAGACATATGTCCAAGTCTGGCATACCATAAACTAGCTGATGGCTGCTTACTGATCATAAGCATCTTATCCTGGATACCTGATACATGCAATGCATAAGAGAATCCAACCCGTGATCCCCTAGCCATAACCGGATTGCCTCTAGCAATCTTCCATGCATGATCACCCAAAGAGACATGATAACCTGCCTCAACCAACTGTCTAGTACTGATCTTGCTCGTAGTAAGTCCTGGTATATGTCTAACCCTCTGTAGAACAAGAATAGAGCCACTAGGCATAACAAGGTGGATATCCCCATAACCATAGACATCCATAGAATGATCAATGCCCATCAAACCACTCTCCACAATGCATTCTTGATATGCACTGAACCATGACCTATGAGGGGTCATATGACATGAAGCACATGGATCTAACATCCAATCACCGAGAATGGGTACATTAGTGGCCAAGAAGGAGGTGTCAGACATAGACAAAAGAATGCCTTCATCACTGCTACTATCAGTGGAAACCCTGGCATCCATGCCTTGAAGCTCAACATGCTTCTTCTCCTTCTTCCTGTCATTCCTAACCTTGCTCTTCTTCTTGTATTTTCTCAGCCATTTCCAACAATACTTTTTCATGTGGCCATACTTTCCACAATAGAAACATCTAACACAAGTCCGAGAGCTAGTCTTGCTCTTGGAATTCCCCCTTGAACATGACCTGTTTCTACCAATAGATCTACGTCTGGAGTGCATATCAAGGCTGTATTTCAGCACATTAGGGCATTTCAACCCATCATGTTGTCACATAACACTATCATGGTCATACATCCAGCATATACGAGTATAGAACTCATATGCATGGCAGTCTACACCCTGTACTCCATCATGTACCTGCAAGTAGACTGACTTCGAGAGTGATGACTGAATGATAGAGCATGCTTGCTCATCCATGTCATCCCAATCACTCTGTTTAATGCTATTAGGCTTGACACCTTTGCATTGAATGGGCTTATGCTGCCTCTTCTGCACTAACACATCATAAATCTGCTCTTTCCAATACTGAAAGTTTGATCCATCCAACCTCTCAATATCAAAGAGGGCACTACCAACTGTAGATGCCATATCTGTGGCACAATAGCTCACAACCAAAGAAGAGTATAGTGCAATAGGCAACCCAAATGACCAAAAAATAGTGTTGTCGAGACCAATCAGGTCTCCAAATAAACTGGCTGATCCAATGCTCAAAAGCACTCAGCCATAAAGTGGCATAAACAAGAATATATGTAGCCCAATAACCTACCAATGCCTGGCAATCCAAGTAAGAAATGCACTGAACTAAATGAGCAATGCCTACTCAACCAATGGCAATAGGAGCCCAGCTCAACTATCCATAAACATCAGTGCGGCATCCACCAATGCAAATCCATAATGCATCGAAATAGCATTTACTGCATCACCAATGCATCACCTCAAGTGTGCAATACTTTGGCAACAAAATCAAGCATTCACCACTTGCCAAATGTGCCAAAGTAACTTGCCAAAATGCCAATAATGACCTTGGACTGAAGTGAGATCCCAATCACTTTTCGTAATTTACTGTTATGCAAGAGAAATCCACTTTGGGCAAGATAACACGCTGTCCTTGTCTTTTAACGGTGATATCTTTTCATTGAAAGACCGGATGCCAAAGCTGTAAACAGCAAAGTTGTAGCTGGTAGAAAGATCTACAACTTATTAGTTGACCTCAAGAGCCAAATCCTTGTGGATTCTTAGATATTCTCACCTGAAAAACAGCTTCCTGCGCATTGGTCACAAATAGACAGTAGAGACTGCAACTTTTTGTGGTCTTGCAGAGGCTGTAACTCCTGCAGCTTATACCAGATCAACTTGCTTCCAAAAGCAAAGTTGTAGTATGTTCTGTGAACTACAACTTTCCAGTTTGGCACAAAGTGCAATTCTGCACCAGGAAAGAGATATTCAGTCCTGAAAATGACTGTTTTGTCATAAAAATAGCAACAGCAGCTTCCTTGAATGTTTGCTGCCCTTTACAGCACTCATCTGCTCTGGCAAAACAGCCCCAAAAATGGTCAAAATACATCCAGTAGATCACCCCATATGTCAACTGCAACACCAGCAAAATGGCAAGTACAATGCCCAACCAGATCAGCCCTGAGAATGCTCACAGATCAGCAATAAAATAGCCCAAAAGCACTGGCAAAACAGCCCCAAAATGTGCTCCAAACAACGGCAAGTCATTGACAATACATCGTCCTCAGCTGTTCAATGAACTTACATAAACACCACCATACATGTAGGTGTGAAACTGTCAAAATGTCCATTGAATCACTATCAAAATTACCTCAAAGCATGTGTCCACAGTCGACAAAAGTATCTGCAATGGCCTCTGACAAGAGAACTCCTAACCTGAGTCTCTATTATCCTACTGTTATTGACAGGAGTCCTGCAACTATATGGCAATTGGCTGAAATAGAGCTAGCCTCGAAATGCCCGTGGGGAGACTCATTTTCTAGTCTCCCCTCGAGCGTTCCATTGCTAATTCCTAGCACCACGATTTTGGGGGTTGCCTGTGGGAATAGCCCAAGCTTTAAAATACATTGGCAAAAAGTGGCATTTTTGCTAGGCTAGCGCCTAGCAGGAACGTCTTCTAAAGCCGTACACCATGCCAAAGATCCAGCGCATTTGGGCGCTTGCTGCAAAGACACTAATAGGATTGTACGCTTTGTTGTTTTTTTTAGCTTTGTGCAGGATTTCGCGTCAGGGATGCCAAATCCATCATCAGAGATGGGCATGGAGCACGGCGTGGGAACCCTTTACCCCCATCGTCAGCAAACCTAAAGCATTGAGCAGTGGCAATCTCACTCATGCAGGACCGGGCTCTAAGCTACTGCATAGGTATATCATGTAGCTGCAATCAACTCTATTGAACGTGTACCAATTGAATGCTTGAATGGAGCTTCTAACTATGAAAGGTGAGAGCATTCTGTTGCTTCCATTACATTGAATAAGAGTAGCACTGATTATAGACCAAAGACAATTCTATATTTCATTAAGGGATCCCTTGTCACCTGGCAGCACAATCTTCCATTTGAGGGCGAAATGAATTTGAGCCAGGCTACAACCATCACATAATGGTGTGCCACCATTCACGTACAATATTAGAGGTTGTCCCCATAGCCTAGACAAACCACCATCACAAACTGGTCCATCAGCTAGGGGATGGTCCCCATACAAAGACATTGTGCTTTAACATTATTTACAATACATTGAAAGAAGTCTTAGATGCAAAGGATACTATGCATATATAAAGTTTGCAAGGTGTGTGTGTATGACATATACAAATTGCCATAAGGAACCCAAAGTCTTAACATATATCATTAAAGACATTGATAGACAAGATACCCACATAATATTGACAATATAGCAAAATTGTAGTTTCAAGTCCAATGAAAGACAAGGTACCTACTATTAGTGACAATGTAGTATTATTGAAATTCAAGTTTTACAGTTGGGAAGCAAGTAATGACTATCTATAAAAAACATTCCAAATCTTTGATTAACATAACATGTGGGAGATTTTCAAATTTATGTTGATTTATTTATAAGAGGCAAGGGTCTCAATGGGTTTACCTTTTACATTTGGTTAGGTTTTGAAGGTTTTGGTTAGTACTTACTTGGGGTCTTCTTAATGCCAGCAGTCTAAAACTTGATAATTTGATCACTTGATGCAAAAACAACAAACATGGACAGGACATCTCTAGCTTGTTGATTTGCCAATGAACCACTCTTCTTAGGGATGCTATGCCCACATTGACACAACTCCATTTATGAAGAGTTCAACGACATATTGATCTTCCTTGCAAAAGTAATTGATGAGCTCTTGGATGATATTGTCTTTCATATGATCTTGTGCATCTTCAACAAGCAATCATATCCCCCAAATTTGCCCTCTTTGCTCAAGAATGTTAGAATACAAAAGGTCTCTATTAGACTCATGAGTGAAATATAATTTGTATGGATGACTGTCACAAACTTTCAATTCAAACCTACAACCTCAGCTGTGGAATCCTTAAGACTTAACCATCTTTAACATATTCAATAAGGATAACAAGATAAATGTGCTAGAGATCATGTGGTTTGCATCACACCCCTAATCAGCTTGCCAAATGCATCCTTATTCCACTATATCTCTTTGGCAAAACCCCGGGGGATTCACAAGAGGAAACTTATGATATCACGTGAGTGTACAATAGGGGGTTTTTTTAAATGAGGCATAAGCTTATACATTAGGGGTGGGGGGCCTTTTATTTTTTCCCAATATTGAATTTAAGTTAGGGGGCCCATGCCATATTTAAGAGGGGGGGACATAGTATAGACTACCTTGGATAACTAGTCCAAACAAGTTTGGTTTTGTGTATGGTTTTAAATAGTCATAGGGAAAGTAATCTAAATTTTCTTATTGTGTGATCTAAATGCTTGAGAAAGAACGTAGATTTAAGGAAAGGGGGGACATAATAGAATTTTGGTGGTATCTTATAAGCTTAAATAGGGGTGTTTTATGATCCTACATGGATCTTAAATAGGGGGTTTTTTTGAAGTTCATGCACGCAGGTGACGTCCCCCTTTCATGAAGAGTGAATCCCCCGGGGGCAAAACCTTGTGTAGTGTCAAGCACGCACAAGCCAATTGGAAGTGGATCTTTTAAGTGACATGTTAAGAATCTATCACCTTCAATGTCCATACCAAAGAGACAATCCATGGACAATAGAGCCTTGACCTCGAGGTGTCTTCTTTTGCACTTATAATCCATTCAATGTAATTGATTGCAGCTTGTCGGAAGTTTGGCATTGTCTTTCCAACTTGTAGCTTGACTCTAAATCATGCCTCACACCATCCATGCAAGCATGGATAATTTTGAAACCTCTATGACAATGTTGAAATTGCTTGCAAGGTCATTGCACTGTTGAAACATTTTCGATAGGTGTTGCAAGCTGAACCCTTTGAGGAGCTCTTCTTGTATTTCCTTGTCCTACTTTATGCTGATGGCCCATTTCCATTGATGTCCTTATCTTTCCTAGACTTGAATAGGACAACTTTACCAAACTCAACTCATCTTATGCAACATGCCAGTGTCCAAAAGGTGGTCCATATATTAAAGCATTGGATGAGTGGCTATGGCAAATAGTAAAGCAGTGAGAGGACAGCCTTGCTGAACAGACAACTTTAGCAATGTTGTCTGTGATATGCCTACGAGGAACAAAACCATATTGCGCAGGATGTAACCCATCATGCAAATAGCCTTTTATTCGATCAACAATCATTTTCGTAGTAAATTTGTAAATGACTGGCATAAGCATGATAGGTCTCCAATCAGCCAAAGATTCACTGATTTGCTTTTTTGGAAGGAGTTTAACAAGACCTCTCTTCCATGTGTCTGGCATTTTTTGATTTGCCAAGTAGAATTCACCATATGCAGCAAAGTGTGCTTCTAAAGAGGCCAATATTCTAAAAAAAACTCAACTGTAAGACCATCCCATCCTGGAGGTTTTTCATCTACCACAGGATTTGATTGCATCTGACAATTCCCTTTCAGTAAAAGGTTCCTCTAATTCCAAAGCTTGAGTAGTGGAGATAATAGGAGAAACATGCTGTAAAAGTAAATTTCTTGCAGACAAAATCTGTTGCGGGGGAGGATCTGCATAACCAAACTAATGAGACAAATGATGTACACAGACAGAAGCAAGTTGTGACCGTGATGTAGTCCATGAACCATAAGCACCCTGCAAATGTTTGTTTTTAATCTCTTCTGATGCAAGCTTTTAAAAAATTGTTTAGAAGAACAACCTTTATCGGTGAAAGCTCTTTGTCTTGCTCTGGTCTCCCATTTAGCAAGTTTCTTGTGATCGTTGATTTGGAGACAATGTTTAGCCTGGCATAGTATTGTTTGCTCATGCAAGGACAAAGGACGAAAGGGACTGAGTTCAGTGAGGTCCTGGCAAGTCAATTTAGCCTGAGCAATAGTTTCCCTTAGAGTCTTCTTGTAAGACTTGCCATAACCTCTAATTACAACTTGCATTTTGGAAACAAAACAATCCCATGCATTATCAATATCAAAGTGGCTCTAAGAAGACACAGATTGTCAGGCTTCAGTAAAAATTGCCTTGAAAGCAACATGCTGCAAATAGCTATTGTTCACAATCAGATGTTGCCTTTGAGGCAGTCTATCATCTGGCATATCATCAAAAGATAGCCTTAACCATAACGGTGCATGATCTGAATGCACAAAGGCATAGTCAACCCACATTTTGCATGTAAAATCATCATTTTGTTGCGGAGCTACACTATACCAATGATCCAGATGTGCCTGATAAGAAGAAAGGGCATTATGTTGAAAAGTGTATCCAGGTGACAAAGGCTGCAATTCCTTCCAAAGATCAACCAAATCAAGATGAATCAGTAATTGAGACCATGCATGCCTTTCAGAGGTTAACGTATGGGTATTTCCTGATGTATTGTCACCTTGTTGCGGAGCATTATTGAAATCCCCACATATAAAGGCATGATATCTCCATGGATATCATTGCATGGCATCCCAAATTGCTTTTCTATCTCGAGAAGATTGAGATGCATATACAGAAGCAAATTCAGACACCTCGCCTTGAATGATGCATTGAAGAATAATCCATCTGCCTTGATTGTTTTTTAAAGCAATAACTGGTTGAAGTTCATGCTTAATCAGAATGACTACACTTGAGAAAGAGTGCTCCCCAGCATAAAAGATATCATAGACGCAGTAATGACCTGTCTTTCTTGCATAGACATGTTGATTGTGTTCTTATAATGCCACTATATCAAGCTGAAATTGACTGATATACAGCCACACAGATTTCCATTTCCTATTGTCGCACATCCCGTGAACATTTAAGGTAAGGCATTTGATATGAGCAAGCATATTTACAGATATTTATAGGAAAAAAATAGTTATGTACAGCAGCAACCTTCAGGATGTCATCCCTGCATTTCTACCTCAGAGTCAGGACCTCTTTCCTGGGAAGAAACATCCGCCTGAGGAGTGGATAGCAATGCAGCAACGTCTTCTTCAGGGAAGAGGGTTCTACTAGTTGTCATTGCCGCCCATGTGATTCCAATTCCTGAGTTGACCTCTCGAGAGTTTCCACTAGAAGATGCACCATTCCAAGTGCGAGGGGGTGGAGGTCGTCAAACAGAAATAACTTTTCTTGGACTTTGCCATTCATCAATTGGGGTTTTTGGTCCTTTTGCTGAGGGTTGAATAGCAGGAAGCAAAGGGGAGGAAGCAGTCCCATTTTAAACCAGTGAGGCTTTGCCTTTATCCTGATTCACAAGAAACTGTGTATTACCTTTATTTTTATTCCCAATAGAGGCAGGAGCATCCTTATTGGGTATCTGAGCAGGCAAAGTAGCAGGAGGCATTTTATGCTGATTCATTGGACACTGCGAAGCCATGTGCCCAAATTTTTTACATTCAAAGCAAGCCCCTGCAAATAGTCCCTATTTCAATTTATAAAATGCACTTCCGTTCACCGTGACTGAATAAGACTCCGGTGTGGGATTATCAATATCCCAGAGAATGCAAAATCAATTAGAGTTACCGTTAGGCCGCGGTGGGCAAACCACTTTGCCTAAAGTTGCTGCAATTTTAGGCAAGAGTGAAGCCATGCATTGCGGGAAGTCTACAACTTCAACCCAGACCGAACATCGGTGTCAAATCAAAGCTTGATAATCCTTTGTGGGGGACCATGGCAAAATGTGCACCATTTGCTGCCCAAAAAAGAGTGGCGGATGTTCCAAAAGCATTTGCTTGTGAATCTCATCTACCATAATGACCTCAAAAAAGCCTCTGGCTACATAGTGTACCTTACGAACAAACCAGCCAGCCAGTGTGCGGGTCAACCAGTTGCCTACCTCTGCAACAAGTGGCATCCGATTTGGGAAAAATAAAATAGCGCGCGCGCACACACACACACACACACATGATCCGCTCTCTTTTGTTGCATATTGATACTTCTGCTTTTGGGCATTGGCAGCCTACACAGTGGGATTTTCTATTTGGCTCTATTCAAGGCAAGATCAGAGACTACTCTTTTGTCTCTCGTTTGCTCTTGATTAGAAGCATATCTTATCCCACTTGGAATGGAATGGTAGGGATTCTTTGTTGGGAAATTCCTTGAGGGCTGAGAATATTTATTGGTCCAAAGTATTTCACCCTCCTTTGGCGATTCAAGAACCCAGGCATTCTTATTTTATATCTTTCAAAGGTATTGCTTCCGTGGCAGATGTACTTCAGGATGATGGCACTCTTTTATCTTTTTCTGCGGCTGCTAGCAAGTATGGTTTGGGAGCTCATTATTGTCCTTTATGGCACAAAATTTCAGAAATGCTTCAACCTTTCTTGCCAGTACCTTATAAAATAATTACATTCATAGTTACTTCAAAAGCGGAGTAACTACTTCTCAACTGAAAATCCCAGTATAAGCTATATATACATCATGATCAATCAAATGAGTCTGAAAGCAATCATAAAACGATTGCCGCAGAGATCGTTTGAAAAAAATAAAAGATGGAAAAGTAAGATCACCAAAGACTCTATGATTTCTGTCCATCCATAGAGTCCATAGTGCCCAGTAGCGCACCCAAACAGAAAATAAATCAAAACCCTGTCTAGTTGGATGAAAACCAAATAACGAGAAGAACCTGCCAAAAGTAACATTAGGAAATCTCGCTCGAAGCCCCTGTCGAATGAGAGGGAGGAAATCACAAGTGTGTAAACAGTGCAAAAAAAAAAAAAAAAAAGAGTGTGTGTGTGTGTGCACCTGCATGCATGCTCTTTCTAGGGATTCCCCAAAGCATATCTATGATCCTACCTTTTAATGGAATTAGCATAAATATGTTCTTGAGAGTCATAGCAAAGTAAAAGCTTGTGTGTGTGTGTGTGTGTTTGGGGGCGGGGGGGGTTGAGAGATAGAGCAGGTTGGAGATTCCCCCACCCCTTCTTGTCTGCAGGTCGCAATCCCACTCCTTTTGGGGGTTCCAACCCCTTGCTTGGGTCCTTGTGTGAACCGTGCAGCCCTTCGGGCTTTTTGTACTTGCTATATGCTGCCTGTAGAGGCGTGCAAGTTGTTCGGGATCTCCTTCACTGTCGTGAGGGTTCATCTGCCTGCTACTCTCTTTCTGTCACCCATTCTGCTGGTTTTCACCTTTGCCCATTGGGGGTGTGAGTACGGGTGTGTGTGTGTGTGGGTTTTTGTGGGGTTTTCCTACCTGAAATGACCTCGGAATCTTTTCATATTCTCTGCTATTATGCCTGTTTATAGGTCTTGGTTCCCTAACTTCATACTCTCATAAATATGTCCCCTAGTACGGCTGTTCATGCTCTCTGCTTTGCTCTTTTTTTTTTCTCTCTTCAAAATCCCTGTTTTCTGGGTTTCCTGTATTCTTTGCCTGCTGTCCATAAGCCCTCTCTGTTTTCTGCCAATACTTCAGATTTTGTATTGTTGCCTCAGCTCATTTATTTCAGTGCTTCTGTGCTCAAAAAATGGCTAACAAAACTTATAGCAGGGACAAATCGTCCCAAAATGAGAAGAAAAGGTTGGTGGTGGCCTCAAATAGGGTAGTCCACGTTTCAGAAGAAGCTGGCCTGGTATGCGATGTTATGCATGAAGGTTTTGAGGATACCAAAAAGGATTGGAAAGATCCTGCCCCTTCTGTGGGCTTGTCAGTGGAAGTAGGTGAAATTGTTGACCCTGTTCGGGTTTACGCACATAATGCTTGTGAACTATTTTCTTTCTAGGCCGCAAGCTTTGGATGTTGCTAACTGGTTGACGATAACATTGGGGGCTGCTTTGTCCAAAAAGTGCATTATGCTGCCAAGGGTTTCTTTGAGGTGATTTTGACATAGGAAAAGTTTAAGTATATGCTCTTGGAATACTCCCCGTTGTACTTAACAAATGGTAAATGTATTGCATTTGTCTCCTACAAGAGACTGCACGATGATCAAGCATAGATGCCCTGTTTGGGTTGAAGTTCTAGACTTTCCCCAATATTTGGAATCTGTGTTGCCAGAAATTGCAGCATCTTTGGGCAAAGCGTTGTGCTCCTCGGCATAATGAAAATTCTAATCGTTTTTGCATTTTGTGGGACACATATGTTACTACCCCAGAACCATATTCTGTTACTGTCAATAATGTGGCTATGGGTAGTGCTTTTTACAAACTTAAATGGCGGCTATTTGTTGGTGCTTGTTTTGAATGCCAAAATTTGGCCACATGGCTTCTCAATGCCCTTTGGTTTTGCATAAGATGCCTCGTGAGGCCCTACTTGCAGCAGTGCAGAATAAGGATGCTCTTGGAACTTCTAGGAATCAAATTTGGTCAAGCAAGTAAAAGTAAATCAATTTTGGTCAAGCAAGTAAAGCCTTCTCCTTTAGTGCTAGCCTTCGTCATAGCTAAGTCTGCCCTTCACCTCCAGAGTGTCGCCAAAAACTCATTGCAAAGACTTTGTATAAAATCAATTTTGGTCAAGCAAGTAAAGCCTTCTCCTTTAGTGCTAGCCTTCATCATGGCTAAGTCTGCCCTTCACCTCCGGAGTGTCGCCAGAAACTCATTACAAAGACTTTGTATAAATGGATGCTCAAGTAAGTGTGGGTGTGTGGATTTGTATGTGTGGGAACATATGTTTATACTATGGTCTGCAACCACTGTTGGGCGCTGATGACGTCAGTGGGGATGTCATAGTAGCTAGTCCTTGCTATGCGTGATGGAGTTTATGGTTTTCAAGCTTATGAGTGACTATCATGAGATTGAAACTGCCACACTAGGATCATGGTTGAGGCTGTCTTTTCATGAGACGCCACATGACAGCTTGCCAGATAAAAGACTCCTTATAGTCAACAATAGTTATTTGGAGCATGATGTATATAAGGAAATGGTATGTGATGCTATTGTAGCTCTTTGGAAACAATGTCATATTGATGTTAATTAATGCATGGAATTCCACTCATAGGAGGTATTGTTTATACGACAAGAGCTTTTACAGCATGTCTGTCATATTATCTCTCTTGCATAGGCTATGCAACTTGAGGCACCTTTCAAAGAAAGGGAGCTATCTGATGCAACAAAATCATGTGGCAAATGGAAGTCTCTGGGTTGTTGATTGGAGACCTATTACACTTATGTCTGTCATTTATGAGATGGTTGCTAAAATGCTGGTTAATCGAGTCAAAGTTGTTGTGCATGATGGTCTACATCCTATCCAATATGGCTTCATTCCTCGTAACATATCATGGACAATGTTGCCAATGCCTATGTTGGGACAGAATATGCAAAGTGCACTCGGTAAGATGTACTGTTGTTACAAGTAGACATTGCTAAAGCATTTGGCATTGTATAATGAGATGTCATCTCGTAGACCATGCAATGTTTGGGATTTGGGGCGAAAATCCAGCATGTTATTTATTGGCTATACAATGATAGTAAAGCTGCATGCATTCTGTTTGGGGAAATTTTTGATCAATGACTCTCCAACGTTTGATACATCAGGGATGCCCTCTTAGTGCATTGTTGTATGCTATAGCCACTCATCCGCCGATGCTTCGATACATAGATCATCTTGTGGCTATAAATACCTTGCATGGTTTGGAGATTCATGGAAGAAAGCCCATGATTGCGCAAGCATATGATGATGATTCCTTCTTCACTGCTAAGGATACTGAGAAGGATCCTTTGGAACTCGTGTGTGCCCTTTATCGTTGTATGGGTTGGTTGCTAGCATGAAGGTGAACTTTCAAAAATCTAAGCTTCTGCCGTTGCATCCTAAAGACTGGCATCTAGCCTAAGGAATTGTTTTGCCACCAACAAACAGATTGGGTGTTCATAAAGCTTAAAAAGTTGTTGGAATATTGGAAGTTAGCTATTGGGCCACTACATGTTTGACTCCATGCATACCAATCAATTTTGGTTGCCTACATACAGGTCTTTTCACCTTTGATGATTATTTGCAAGAAAAGTATATTTCATGCTTCATGTCCACTTTACGAAGACCTTCTGGTGGTCGAAGCATGATTGTAAGAGCATGAGGTTACTCTCAATGGAGCACCTTTGTTCGCCACAAATGCATGGCGGTCTAAATATCATGAATATCCATATACATATTTGGCACATAAAGGAAAAACGATGCTGGAATTTATGCAAGGCAACCAGCCTTAGGCTGCTATCATGCTTCATTTGCTTTCACATTTGACCACTCATGCATGCTTTTGGCCGTTGGCACCCCACTTAGTGGGATTTTATTTTGGGTATATTAATGGCATAGTTTAGGATGCCCCTTTGTCTCACGAATGTTTTCGGACTAGAAAGAAATACCCTCTCATCTTAATGGCATGGTCACGACTCTCTTGATGGAAATTTCTTGTGTGCTGAGAGTTTACATTGGTCAAAGGTGTTTGATCATCCTTTGGCCTTGCAAGAGCCCGGACGCTCATATTTTATTTGGCCCAATTTGCTATCTTTTCCTTCAACAGTCAGGCAATATGGACTGGGACTGCATTCTTGACCTCTTCGTCAGCATATTTCTCAAATGCTTCAATGTTTCCTACTGGGTTCAGGCAGTCATCCATTGTTGTTGGCTGTTGTCATACTTTCCAAGTTGTATAATGTTTTAATACCTCCCCTTGAGTATTAGATCGAGCAAATAAGATTTGGCCGATGAGTCATAATGCAAAGTGGTGGCGGAAACGATTGCGTCAGCTTTGCAACTGCAAACCTCCTCTTCATCAACGGGTTCTCTTGTGGCAAGTGATGCTTTGAGTTACTCTGTTTGGCCAACTCTTGGCACTTAGACACATTGCGCTTGTTTTTTGTCACAGATGTCTGGCTCCAAGGGAATCCTTGTCTCCTCCACCAATGTCTTAGGGCTTGGTTTCCTACTTCTTGCTTTGGCAGGCATTTTTGGCTATGTGGGATCTACCCACAAAGGCAGGGGTTTGGTGTTCTTTTCACTTGAGTTCATTATTGGGAACTCTCAACTATGTGAAAGAGCAATATACTTGTCTTACAATGATATTTTCTGATGTTGTAATTGCATGCTCTCTATTTTGGGACTGCTCATTGTAATATAAAGCTATATTGATCCCCCCCCCAAAAAAAAAAAGTCTGTGTTTGTGCGTGTGTGTGTGGTGTGTGTGTGTGAGAGAGAGAGGTGTGTGTGTGAGAGAGAGAGATGAGGACCTGCAGCCCTTGCTCCAGCCCTCCCAGATAAGCCCGTCTGCCTCAGCTACCTGCTGCTCCAAATCAGCATCCAAAAACCAGGTGTCTGGGTCTTAAATACCTGCCGTACAGCCCTACCATAGCTCCGTACAATTTCGTACAGGTGTACGGACCTGTACAGCCTTTTCTACCCTGCTCAGGCTGCTGCTGCGGGTTGATTCCCTGCCTCCTAAGTTGCTGTTTGTACCGGGTTGCTTCTACACGTTGGTTCTGAGGGTTCTCTCTTCCCCTTTTCTCTCCTTTTTGGTTTCTGGATCTTGTGTACTCATCTTCTTCAAAACTTGTATTTTCTTCTCTCTAAATCCCTAAATATCTCTTTCCCCTTCCTCTCCTTGCAAATACACTATTCTTCTTTGTGGGCTGTTTTTTCGGGACTGTTTTTTCTCTTTTATCATCATACAGGTACCTTCTTTTTTGGTTCCATCTTCTTCAGAAGACATGGCTGAATACTCTTATGAAAAAACTTTTCAAAAGGATCGATCAGTTCAATGCAAAAAGCAAAAGCAGGTTGAGGGTCAGCATGACCCCGTGCATGATTCTGTTGAAGCACAACTGGTTTATGATGTCATGCACGAAGGATTTGCAGACACAAGGAAAGAGTGGAAAGACTCTGTTCCATCGGTTGGTCTCATGGTTGAAGTGGATGAAATTGTGGATCCAGTTAGAGAATATGCCAAAAATGCAGTCATTTTATTTTTCCCAGGTCGGATGCCACCTGCTGTAGAGGTAGGCAACTGGTTGACCCGCACACTGGCTGGCTCGTTTGTTCGTAAGGTACACTATGCAACCAGAGGCTTTTTTGAGGTCATTATGGTAGATGAGATTCACAGGCAAATGCTTTTGCAACATTCGCCACTCTTTTTTGGACAGCAAATGGTGCACGTTTTGCCATGGTCCCCCACAAGGGATTATCTGGCCTGATTCAACATTGATGTCCGGTCTGGGTTGAAGTTGCGGGCATCCTGCAATACATGGCTTTACTCTTGCAGCGAGCGACTTTAGGCAAAGTGGTTTGCCCACCACGGCATAATGGCAACTCTAATCGATTCTGCATTCTCTGGGACATTGACAATCCCACATCGGAGTCTTATTCAGTCACGGTGAACAATGTTGACATGGGAAGTGCATTTTATAAATTGAAATGGGGATTATTTGCAGGGGCTCGCTTTGAATGTAAAAAATTTGGGCACATGGCTTCGCAGTGTCCAATGAGTCAGCATAAAATGCCTCCTGCTACTTTGCCTACTCAGCTGCACAATAAGGATGCTCCTGCCTCTATTGGGAATAAAAATAAAGGTAATATACAGTTTTTGGTGAATCAGGATAAAGGCAAAGCCCCAGTTGTTTCAAATGCGAGTGCTTCTTCCCCTTCGCTTCTTGCTATTCAACCCTTAGCAAAAGGACCAAAAACTCCAATTGATGGATGGCAAAGTCGAAGAAAAGTTATTTTTGTCCGATGACCTCCACCCCCTCGCACTTGGAATGGTGCATCTTCTAGTGGAAACTCTTGAGAGTTCAACTCAGGAATTGGAATCACATGGGCTGCAGTGACAGCTAGCAGAACCCTCTTCCCTGAAGAAGAGATTGCTGCATTGCTGTCCAATCCTCAGGCGAATGTTTCTTCTCAAGAAAGAGGCCTTGACCCTGAGGTAGAAATGCAGGATTGACATCCTGAATGTTGTTGCTGTACATAACTGTTTTTTTCCTATAAATATCTGTAAATATGCTTGCTCATATCAAATGCCTTACCTTAAATGTTCAGGGGATGTGCGACACTAGGAAATGGAAATCTCTGTGGCTGTATATCAATCAATTTCAGCCTGATATAGTGGCATTACAAGAACACAATCAACATGTCTATGCAGGAAAGATAGGTCATTACCGCGGCTATGAAGGCAAATGGATTATTCTTCAATGCATCATTCAAGGCGAGGTGTTTGAATTTGCTTCTGTATATGCACCCCAATCTTCTTGAGATAGAAGTGCAATTTGGGATGCCATGCAACGATATCCATGGAGATATCATGCCTTTATATGTGGGGATTTCAATAATGCTCCGCAACAGGGTGACAATACATCAGGAAATACCCATATGTTAACCTCTGATATCAGGCACGTCTGGATCGCTGGTATAGTGTAGCTCCGCAACAAAATGATGATTTTACATGCAAAATGTGGGTTGACTATGCCTTTGTGTATTCAGATCATGCACCGTTATGGTTAAGGCTATCTTTTCATGATATGACAGATAATAGACTACCTCAAAGGCAATATCTGATTGTGAACAATAGCTATTTGTAGCATGTTGCTTTCAAGGCAATGGTTACTAAAGCCTATCAATCTCTGTCTTCTTAGAGCCACTTTGATATTGATAATGCATGGGCTTCTTTTGTTTCCAAAATGCAAGTTGTAATTAGAGGTTATGGCAAGTCTTATATGAAGACGCTGAGGGAAACTGTTGCTCAGGCTAAATTGACTTGCCAAGACTTCACTGAACTTAGTCACCTTCGTCCTTTGTCTTTGCATGAGCAAACAACACTATGCCAAGATAAACATTGTCTCCAAATCAATGATCACAGGAAACTTGCTAAATGGGAGACCAGAGCAAGACAAAGAGCTTTCACAGATAAAGGCTGTTCTTTCAAACAATTTTTAAGAGCTTGCATCAGAAGAGATTAAAAACAAACATTTACAGGGTGCTTTTGCCTAATGGCTCATGGACTACATCACGGTTACAGCTTGCTTTTGTCTGTGTACATCATTTCTCTTAGCAGTTTGGTTACGCAGATCCTCCCTCACAGCAGGTTTTGTTGGCAAGAAATTTTCTTTTACAGCATGTTTCTTATATTATCTCCACTACTCAAGCTTTGGAACTGGAGGAACCTTTTACTGAAAGGGAATTGTCAGAGGCAATCAAATCCTGTGGTCGATGGGATGGTCTTACAAGATGGAATGGTCTTACAGTTGAGTTTTTTAAAGAGTATTGGCCTCTTTTGAAGCATACTTTGCTGCAAATGGTGAATTCTGCTTAGCAAAATCAGAAAATGCCAGACACATGGAAGAGAGGTCTTGTTAAACTCCTTCCAAAAAAGCAAATCTGTAAATCTTTGGCTGATTGGATACTTATCACGCTTATGCCAGTCATTTACAAATTTACTACCAAAATGATTGTTGATCGGATAAAAGGCTATTTGCATGATGGGTTGCATCCTGCGCAATACGGTTTTGTTCCTCGTAGGCATATTGCAGATAACATTGCTAATGCCTATGTTGAAATAGAATATGCCAAATATATGCAGCAGGATGTTTTGCTATTGCAAGTTGATATTGCCAAAGCTTTTGATACTGTTCAGTGGGACTTTATTTCAATGCAAGCCTTGGGATTTGGCACAAAAATGCAGCAAGTTACCAATTGGCTATATCAAGATAGTTAAGCTGCCTGCATAATTTCAGGGGATATTTCTACAACCTGGACTCTTCGTTGTTCTGTTCAGCAAGGCTATACCCTCAATGCTTTACTATTTGCCATAGCCACACATGCAATGCTTCAATATATGGACCACCTTTTGGACACTGGCATGTTGCATGGATTGGAAATTCCTGGCAGCTGTAGCATGATCGCTCAAGCATATGCTGATGATTCTTTCTTTACCCCGAAAAATACTCAAAGCGATCTCTCATTGATTATGCAGGCCCTTTCTACATTTGGCTTAGCTGTTGGTTTTCATGTGAATTTTCAGAAATCCAAGTTATTGCCGTTGCATGCTAAAGACTGGCATAGTCTTTTGTGGCTTGGAAAAATTGTTTCACCTTCTCAATTGATTCGACATCTTGGCTATCCTCTAGGTTGGGGGCTCACTCGTTCTCAACAAACTGATTGGGTACTCACAAAGCTAAGGAAAAAACTTGAATATTGGAAGCTTGCAACTTGGCCATTACATGTCCGTTTGCGAATAACGCAATCCATTTTGATAGCATACATACAATTCTATCTGCCCCACTTTTGGGCATTGACGGCCTACACAGTGGGATTTTCTATTTGGCTCTATTCAAGGCAAGATCAGAGATTGCCCTTTTGTCTCTCGTTTGCTTCTTGATTGGAAGCATATTTTATCCCACTTGGAATTGAATGGTAGGGATTTTTTGTTGGGAAATTCCTTGAGGGTTGGTCCAAAGTATTCCACCCTCCTTTGGCTATACAAGAACCCAGGCGTTCTTATTTTATATCTTTCAAAGGTATTGCTTCTGTAGCAGATGTACTTCAGGATGATGGCACTCATTTTATCTTTTTCTGCGGCTGCTAGCAAGTATGGTTTGGGAGCTCACTATCGTCCTTTATGGCACAAAATTTCAGAAATGCTTCAACCTTTCTTGCCGGTACCTCATTTGGAACTTCAGGATAGGCTTGAGGATTGGACTTTTCATTCTTCCATTTCTTCAACCCGTCCTTTGAAGCTGTCACATATCACAGTGCCTTCTCTGTATAAAGTGTTGTTACCTCCGTCTTGGGTTTCTGACAAAGCCAATTCTGTTTGGCATATGGATCGCGTGTCAAAGTGGTGGAGAAAGCGGCTATGTCTCCTTTGGCATTATAAAATCTCTCTTCGGCAACAACTTTTCCTCTGGCGAGTCCTACTTGGCATTTTCCCATCTGGGCAGTTACTCGCGCATAGATATATTGCCCTAGCTGCTTGCCACAGATGTCTACATCCTGTTGAATTTGTGCCTCACATTTTCTGGTCTCATTCGTCAGGGGCTTCGAGCGAGATTTCCTACTATTACTTTTAGCAGGTTCTTCTGGTTATTTGGTTTTCATCCCGCTAGATAGGGTTTTGATTTATTTTTTGTTTGGGTGCGCTATTGGGCACTTTGGACTCTATGGATGGACAAAAATCATAGTCTTTGGTGATCCTACTTTTTCATCTTTTGTTTTTTTCAAACGATCTCTGAGGCAATTGTTTTATGACTGCTTTCAGACTCATTTGATTGATCATGATGTATATATGGCTTGTACTGAGATTTTCGGTTAAGTAGTAATTACTCCGCTTTTGGAGTAACTATGAATGTAATTATTTTCACAGCAATAAAATATTTCTTCTATTAAAAAAAAGTGTGTGTGTGTGTGATCCTACTTTCTCTCTATTTGGCTTTTTTAGGCGTTCTGTACAGCAATCTTTCTTTTATTGCTTGTAGACCCGCTGCATAGATCATGAGGTCTTTTTGGCATATACTGAAATTTTCAATTGATGTAATTGTAGCACCTTATTTTGAGGTTTCTACTCATATAATATAATCAATCAAAGATTTCACCCCAAAAAAAATGTGTGTGTGTGTGTGTGTGTGTGTGAGAGAGAGAGAGAGAGAGAGAGAGAAAAAGAGAGTCTATTAACATCCACTGGAGACCAAAAGGTCTATGGGACAGCAAGAAACCCTCTAGTACATCTGCTTTAGGGAGGGCACATGGCAGCTCCCAAGGAGTGCAAAAGCAACCCCAATTTATTTAGAGAGAGAGGGAGAGATAGTAGGTCAGCGAAGTTCCCCTCTTCCCTTCCTATGTACGGTCGGATAGACAGCCCCCCTGCGGGGTCTCCAGCTCCCTCAGCTTCCCGCTGGCCTCTACTTGCTGTCGCGCCATCTTTAGCGCCTCTTGACCTGATTCAGGACCTTTTATTTCTTCCAGGCCACCCTGATTCGTTGCGGCTACTTCCCGTCCATTCTCTCTTTCTGTCGCCTTTGTTTTGCGTCTGCTGCCTTCCCCCTCTATGTGTGCAAGTGTGTGGGTTTTCGCTTGTCTTTTTTTTGTTCGCATTTCTCTGCTCTATTTGCTTTTGCTTTTCATAACCCTTTGCTGGTTTTCGCTTGCCCATAAGTGCTCTTTTCCAGCCTCTAGGCCCCTCCTTTTTATTCATAAATCCAATCTGGTTTTCACTAGTCCTTATTCTTCTCCTATAAAGCCTCTTTTCCTTTTCGGCTGTATAGAACCTCTCCTTTTCTGTCCGTACAATCTTTTATTCCTATTCGTACAGCTTTCTTCTTTCTCCTAATATAATGGCAGCTTATGAGTTTGAAAAGACTTTTAACAAGGCTTGTCAGGATGGCCCTGTTTACAACTCTCAAGAGGCACATTTGATTTTTGACGTTATGCACAAAAGGGTTCGAAGACACAGGAAGGATTGGAAATATGCTCTTCCTATTGTAGGAATTATGGTGGAGGTTGATGAGATGGTAGATCCGGTACAGGAATATGCCAAGCATGCTGTCATTATCTTCTTCCTAGGTCGTATGCATGTTGTAGTTGATGTGGGCATTTGGTTGACAAGGACTTTGGGAGGTTGCTTTGTCCGTAAAGTGCATTATCTAGCAAAATGTTTTTTTGAAGTTATCATGGCGGATGAGCATCATAAGCAAAATGTTCTTGGACCATTCTCCACTTTTTTATGAGCAGCAAATGGTGCATGTATTGCCCTAGTCGCCTACTTGGGATTATCAAGCATTGATTCGGTGTTGTTGCCCGCCCCGTTTGGGTAGAGGTGGTGGATTTTCCCCAGTACTTGGCTTCATTACTGCCCAAAATTGCACCATCGTTGGTAAAGGTGGTATGTCCACCTGCTCGAATGGAAATTCTAACAGGTTTTGTATTCTTTGGGACATGGACACACCCACTCAAAAATATTACTGTGTCACAATTAATAACGTGGATATGGGAAGTGCCTTCTATTGGCTGAAATGGGGTCTTTTTGCAAGAGCATGCTTTGAATGCAAAAAGTTTGGGCATATGGCTCTGCAGTGTCCTTTGGTTTTGCATAAAATGCCCCTGGATGCCATGCCTTCTCCCCCTTGGGCCTTCTGGAGCAAAAAATAAAGGCAGTAAACCTATTAATGCAGCACCGGATAAGGGGGAAGGCTCAAGTTTTGAACAATGGGAAAGCCTTTGGTTCAGTGCCTTCTATGACTAACAGGGAAAAGAATGCCTCTGAAATTTGATAAACTTCAAGGAAAATTGTCTCGGCCAGGAGACCTTCACCTCCTCGAACATGGAATAGTGGTTCTTCTAATGGTCATACTCCTGCAGAAAACTCGAGAATTGGGATTAGCTGGGTTGCTGTGACAGCCAGCCGTACTTTGTTCTTTGAAGAAGAAGTGGCTGGTTTGACATCCTCTCATCAGGTTCCTCTGTCACCTATGTTCGAAGCCCAAACCATGATGTGGACATGTTAATTAAATGTTATCTGCAGTACAAAACATCTGTAAATATGCTTGACTAATCAAGTGCTTGACTTACAATGTACAAGGGTTGTTTGACACTCGGAAACGGAAGCTTTAATGGGCTTATGTTACTGAATTACAGCCTGATATAGTGGCTCTACAAGAGCACAACCAGCATATATATTGCTGGCAGGATAGGCCATTATGCTGGCTTTAATATCTTCAATGCAAGAGAACACTCTTTTTCAGGGGTTGTCAATGCCCAATTGTGGCTTTAGATGATAAAGAAGGCAGATGGATCATGGATCATTGTTTAGTGTCTCGTCCAAGGTGAAATACTTGAGTTTGCATTTGTTTATGCTCCTCAATCTTCTCGTCAAAGAGCCTTAATTTGGGTAGATATGCAACATCCTTGGAGGCAGCATGCATTTCTTTGTGAGGATTTTAATAATGCACCGCTTCAAGGGGATAATACTTCGTGTAATAATCACATGCTAGCATTTGAACGTCAACATTGGTCTCACTTGATCTCTCAGCTTGATCTTGTAGATCTTTGGTCAGGGTTGAAAACCATGCTTTCAGGATATACATTCAATATAATGCTCACTCTGCATATTGGGTGAGGTTGGACCGTCATGCTAAATGCACAATAGTATGATGCTTTTACTTGTCAAATATGGGTGGATCATGCCTTCCCTCATTCTCACCATGCTCCATTACGGCTAAGGATATATTTTCATGAGATGTCACATGACAGGCTGCAAGATAAAAGACTTCTTATAGTCAACAATAGTTATTTGGAGCATGATGAGTATAAACAAATAGTTTGTTATGCCATTGCACCTCTTCAGGAACAGTGCTAGATTGATCTTGATTATGCTTGACACGTCTTTGCTTCTCGCATGCAACCTGTTATTCGTGATTATGGCAAGCATTATCTGTATGACTTGGGAAAAGCGCTTGCAGATGCTAAAGCCCATTGTCAAAAGTTGACAAAACTCAGCCATGCCAGGGATTTAATGCAGCCTGAGCTTGATTGCTTATGTCATGCTAAGCTTTTATTACAAAGGAACGATCATAAGAAAATTGCCAAATGAGAAATCAGGGCCAGGCAGAAAGCTCTTTTGGATAAAGGTTGTTCTTCTAAAGAGTTCTAAAAGTTTACATTATAAAAAGAAGATTCAGAATCCCTCGTCGGTTTTGACATCTTGGGAGTCTAGAGTCCTCTTCGCAAGAGGTTTTGTTGGCAAGAAGACAGTTACTACAGTATGTTTCTCCCATTATTGCCTCTGATCAGGCTCTTCAACTTCAAATATCTTTCACAGAAAGGGATCTTCTTGATGCTTTGAAGTCATGTGGGTAATTGGAAATCCCTCGGTAGGGATGGTCTTACAGTAGAGTTCTTTCTGGGATGCCCTTAAGCATGTTTTGTTGCAAATGATTAATACTGCCTGGCAAAATCAGCAAATGCCACATGCTTGGAAGAAAGGGCTAGTTAAACTGATTCCCAAGAAGCATCTTTGTGAATCATTTGCTGATTGGAGGCCTATTACACTCATGCCAATCATTTATAAAATGATTGTCAAAATGGTGGTTGGTAGATTAAAAGGTTTCCTGCATGATGGTCTACATCCTGATAATATTTCAAATGCCTATGTTGAAATAGAATATGCATAATACATCCAACAGGATGTACTCTTGCTGCAAGTGGACATTGCTAAAGCATTTGATATTGTGCAGTGAGATTTCCTCTTGCAAAGTATGCAGTCCTTGGGTTTTGGGCATCTCTAGTTATACAGTGATAGTAAAGCCACGTGTATCTTATCTAGAGATGTTTCTGATGAATGGACTTAACACAAATCAGTGAGACAGGGATGCCCTCTTAGTGCTTTGCTTCATGCCATAGCTTCTTATCCGATGCTCTACTATATTGATTATCTTGTGGCTTCAGATGTCTTGCATGGTCTACAGATACATGGAAGAAAGCCTATGGTTGCGCAAGCTTACGCTAATGATTCATTCTTCATTCCCATGAACACAAAATCTGATCTTTCGCAACTTATGAAGGCTTTCTCCTTGTATGAAATAGTTGTTGTTGGTTTGCAGGTGAACTTTCAAAAGTCTAAGCTTTTGTCCTTGCATGCTACAGGATTGGCATAGATTATTGTGGTCGGGAGAACTTGTCGTGCCCAATCAGCTTGTAAGACATCTTGGATTTCCTTTGGGATGGAACATCACTCGCCGTTAACAAATAGATTGGGTGCTTGCAAAGCTCAGGAAGAAACTGGAATATTGGAAATTAGCCACTTGGCCTTTGCATGTTCGGCTTGAATCATGCAATCAATTTGATGGTGGCTTATATTCAGTTTTTCTTACCTTTGATAATGTTTGATAGAAAATACATTTCTTCTTTATGTCCACTATTATGGAGACTTTTTGGTGCTCAAAGCATGGCCACCGTAAGAGTATCAAATTACTCTTTGTTCAGCATCTATGTTCCCCAAAGATGCACGGTGGCTTGAACATATTGAGTATATATCCATATTTTGGCTCACAAGGGAAAAATGATGCTGCATTTTTATAGGGTGATCAGCCTTGGGCTGCTATGATGTCTCATTTACTTTTGCAGTTGAATACTCTTGCTTTTGGGCACTGGCATCCCACTCCATGGGACTTCATTCTGGGTTGTATTGATGGCAGGGTTAAAGGCTGTCCTTTTGTTTCTAACATGCTATTGGCCCGGAAGGAGATTCTTTTTCATCTCCAATGGAATGGTCGTGACTCTCTGGATGGCAATGCCTTGCGTGTAGGAGAACCTGCATTGATCAAAGGTGTTTGACCAACCCCTTGTTTTGCAGAAACTTAGGCGCTCATATTTTGTTTTATCTAAAGGCATCACTGTTGTTGGTGGTGTCCTTCATGATGATGGTACTTTATTGCCTTTTCCTTTGGCGGCCTAACAGTATGGCTTGGGGATGCATTATCGACCCCCTAGCACTCTCTTTCTCAGATGATTCATTCTTTTTAACTAGTGCCCAGGTTGGAGCTTACGTATCGCCTAACTGATTGGTCCTTATATCGCCAGGTTCTTCTTCACGCCCGTTACACCTGGCTGATATATCAATGGCTGGTCTAAATAGGGTTTTGATGCCTCCTCCGTGGATATCGCATCATGCAAATCAACTTTGGTCTTTGAATCGCAATGCCAAATGGTGGCGGAAAAGATTGTAGCAGTTTTGGTCTTGCAAACTACCACTTCGTCAACATGTTTTTCTATGGTGGGTGATGGTTGGTGTTATTCCCTTCGGTCTTCTCTTGGCCGGTAGACTTTGCTTCTAGCTCCTAGGGAATCCTTGCTCTGGCTTTGTCTTGTCACTTGTGACTTCTTGTTATTTCTTCAGCAACGCCTCTAGGCTCACTCTCCAGCTGCTTCCTTTGGCAAGCTTTTCTGAATCTTTGGCCTTCACCCATGCCGCCTAGAGTATGATCTATTTTTCATGTGGGTTCGTTATTGGGCACTCTAGACTCTATGGAAAGAGAGGAACCATGTAGTCTTTCCAGAGCCTACTTCTATGTTTTGCTTTTTTCGGATGTCGCCAGGCAATCCTTTTATGATTGCCTATCGTTCATCAGTTAGATTATATTGTCTACTTGTCCTACAATGAAATTTTCTGATCTTGTATTTGCTGATCTCCACTTTGGAGACAGCCTCTTTGTAATATAAAGACATTTGATTTCACCCCCAAAAAAAAAGTATGTGTGTGTGTTTCAAGTCCTAGAACATACACCCTACACGACGCAGGTACTACCATTGCAACTAGTTTGGAGAAAGACAACACAACGATTTTGCAATAAATTTCTTTGAAGAAAGACTTTCCATTACCAAGCAAGTGCTTTTAAGAAAATAGATATAAGGGTACATCAGCAAGGGACGAGCCAAAAATAAATACAAGAAGTTTTGAAGATCTTATTGGTAGCCATCCAAGTATAATCCAACGTCAGGATCTGTTACCTACATCCATCCACACAAGAGGCAATGTTAGAATATGTGTACCTCCTAATGTGGGACTACAGGTGTCATAAATCCTGATTGTGTGTTATGGCAGTGAAGATTATACTAAGAAGCATAGCAAAATAGATCCAAATCACTCATACTCTAAAGAAAAAAGGAGGAGGGGTGGGAAGGACAAGTAGTAGGCTGCATGAAATAGGCTATCATATGCCTTTATGGCACTGTGTCAATAGAACTTCAACCTTTGCAAGAGGAGTAACTATATACGATTGTGCAATTTACAGGACATAAAATTAGGCTACAAAGGAGTCTATTTACCGACTCCAACCAGGAAGGATCAGGATCAACAACAAGATATTTAGGCTAGTTCCTTCCTGAACCATAACGAATTTAAAGCAGCTGCCAGCCTTACCGGCGGTTAGAGAGTAAGGCACCCTTATTAGTACAAGTTCACAGCTTACATAAGGACCAACCAAAACTGCCATACTTCATGAGAAAATTTATGAAACCCTTTCATAACGCAGTTAACATAAACAGAGGGCCAAATGAGCAAATGGATAGGGATTTACAGCAACAATGTTGTTTTGTACATTCCCAACATTCATAAACTCATTCACCTTTTATCAATCATAAATGATGTCGATAATCTCTTCATAAAGGAATTAAAGCTATCTAAAAAATATCAGTAACCAACTCCTCACTCCGGCAAATAAGAAACTCCAAGTGTATTTTAGAAAAAAAAAAATGCTTAAAAAATGTGCATTCAAATCATGAACCCATTTAGACATACCCTCCCATTATAAGCAGTAAAAAACAGCATCCATTCCAAACTCTTACTCTGGATATTCTCCATGAGCTAACACAGGAAACCTATCTCCCGTATCCTTGCTCATGCACATAGGTCATAAGAATGAAAGAAGGATAGCGAAAGTGCACGTCTACTGCAACAGATCCTGTGCCTTTCACCGCTACAGCTCTTCAAATTTTGAAAAAACGTCAACAATTGGGGTGGAAAAAACAAAGTAGAACAGGGTGAGTTTCATGCTACAGCTGCTCCTAGGTGTTCAACGCATAGTTCGTAAGAAATAGGATACATGACCACAAGTAAAGAGAAGAAGGTAAAGCAGTGCAAGTCACACCTGATTAGGGGACGATTCCACGCTAGGCCACCACATCCAAGTAACAATGTGAGGTGCAAGTAAACTTTCTGTAACGCTATTCAGTATACCAAAAAGACAAGATCCAGGCACAACACGTTTTGTCACTAGGGAAGACAAGGTTTTGGATAATAGATGCTTCGTACACTAATCATTCATATATTATTCCAAAGGATCTGGTTTAACGAGATTGCAAACGCTGAAAAGACCTGTACATCCATGTTATTACTCATTAGCATGAGCTAGCGAGTCATCAGACTCAAGCATCCTTGCTCATGAAAGTACAAATACCGTTAGCCATTTGAGTTCCTTGACCAAAGGACTCATTGAGAAGGGGAAATTATGAAGCAAATCCTTTATTTGCAATGTCCCAGTCCCATGTAACAGATGGGACAGTAAAAGACAGCAACCTTTTCCGAGAAACAGTAAAACTATGCCGCTAACATCTGACAAAGGCTAGCGAGCTATCAATTTCAGGCATCATAGCTCATGACCACTAATCGCTTGCCACAACCATCTTAGTGTGTTCCACCACTATAGCTCATCAAAGGACAACAAGAAGACAACAATAAGCGGAGGAAAAAGCAAATTATCGCAGGTCACACATGATTAGGTGAGGACTCTTCACTAGGAGCGCACAATGTGGCTTCCATGTGTATTTCGAAGTGAGCTTGTATCGCTACATCTTTACCGGTAGCCAGCAACAACAAAAGCGTTTCAGTAGCATGACTTCTGTAGAAGGGCAGGTCGGATCTCGATGCTAGGGATTGGGAGGAAGATGAGGGGAAGAGAACAGATAATCAACAGAGGAGATCAAGGGAGGGAATGGTATTTGCAGGTTCAAGCTACTGTTACGCGGGCTGCAGAGAGCTCAATTACAGGATGCACTACTTAAGAGCAAGCAAGACTATGGGGATAAGCTAGGACATATCAAGAAGGATGGACAAAGACGAGGCGTTTCCCTTCCGCGAAAAAGTGGGAAATAGCGTTGCGGTGGAGGAGGATGGAAAAGTGATTTGTGACCAGGGAGTTGGGCATGAAATAGGGAGGGAGCTCAAGGCTTGTGACATTACACCTACCAAGTTATAAATTGAGTGGTCAGCATCCATTGGATTATTCATTAGGCTGTAAATTCTGGGCCGTTAAGTAAAAGATACCTTATGTATAATGCCATAGTGCGCAATCAAGGCCACATTGTAAGGCGTATGGCGTTGGGGTTTTTCCTATCCTACTCTAAACCTTACCAAAGGTAAGAGTCCTTGTTAAGGTATGAACAAGGGTTATTTCAGCAGGTCTAAGCAGGTCTATATTATGATGTCCATAATTATGCACGACATCTTGAATTGATAATATTCTCCTATCTCTGGAGAAAATGAGCTCTCATGTGGAGGCATATTATTGTGTCATGTGTGTTTGTGCATAACGACAGATAAGATAATATGCCGAAAACATGTGTGTGTGTGTGTGTGGCTTTTTTAGGCCTTCTCTGTAGCAATCTTTCTTTGATTGCTTGCAGACCCGCTGCATAGATCATGAGGTCTTTTTGGCATATACTGAAATTTTTAGTTGATGTAATTGTAGCACCTTATTTTCAGGTTGCTACTCATATAATATAATCAATCAAAGATTTCACCAAAAAAAAAAGTGTGTGTGTGTGTGTGTGTGTGAGAGAGAGAGAGAGATGTATAGCTGCATTTCTTATGAGTACACTTTGACAGGCTGACCTTCTTCGACAGCAAACACTCCAAAAATTACTGAGGATTCTCACAACACGGCAGTCAGCTCGTGCATTGCTTGCGAAACATTATTATTTTTCCAGGCTCCGTGCTTTGAGCTCTCTTTGGTTGGCCAGACCACATGACTAGTTCATTGAGTATTTGATGTTAATCACAACAGCCCAATTGTGTGCCATTGCAGTGAACAATCCTGAGACAGCTTCACCTGCTTTCTGGGCTTGAGTTCAGCTCTGGTTGATGATGGGTTGTGAGTGTGGACTGTAAAGGGTATTGTAGGACACGGCACGAAAGGGAAAAGGTTACTTCAACTAGAGCACAAGTGAGCAGAAGGGAAGCTTTTGCTGGCTTCTTCAATTTATAAAGATCATGTCAAGCATGGCATAGATGACTTATGCTTCAAGAAGAGTCGATGCTAATGGTGCTGAACAAGGATGGCCTGAGAAGCATATTGTTTCGTCACATTTTATGGTGAATTAAGTGTAAGACTCTGAATTCATTGTTCCAGGCTGTCCTTGACCTTTGTATGTGTTGCATGTGGCGTTTGCATTGAGACAGGATGGCCAATTATTTTTCCATTGAACAAGATAAGAGTTTTTGTGGTATTCTTTTAATAAATGTGAAGGCTGACATGGTTCTTGAGAGTGTCAGGTTTCTGTCTGTGATAGGGAAAGGAGGTTGGTCTACAAGTTTTCCTGTGTCAATGGAATTGATCTAGCTGGGTTTCATTGTTATATTTCACTTTTTGCCTGTATGAGTTTTTGCTTGAGCTCCACAGATTCTTTTTACGGGATGGCCCCCCAAAATACACAGAACTGCACACCCACGCACACATACACATGCACTAATCATGCAGTTGTATATGAAGGACCGACCAGACCCAATTCAAAAACGACCATATATATATATATATATATAATTTTATTTTATTTTTTGGTGTATATATATAAATGGGTAGATATATGTATATACTACGGCTGAATGCAATTGATATTACAGAAACTACAGCTCCTCCTTGCTAATCAGCGAGGGCAGGTGTAAAAGTTGGCACATTTTTTCGGCCACCTTCCTGATGATTTGAAGTTGTGTGGCTACTTATGAGCAATTGGACTTTGCTAGAGGCTTAGAGGGGGAGTAATCAAGCTCCTTGCAAGAGGCATTAGTGGCTTGAGTCAACATTAGTGAGTTCTAGTTTAGCAGTCAGTTAAGTAATGGGCCATGTTCGTCTATAAAAGGGCCCCACTAATTGTAAACGCTTCAATATTTTCCTTGTATTGTTAAGGGCTTGCCACGTGGTACCCTCTGTTGTATTGTCCCATTACAATTAGGTGCTGGCCCACTTTCCTAGAGCTATAGAAAGGGGGGCTTAGTTGTGCTTGCAATTCATTCAAGAGATACTTCAGATTCCATTCTATGATTGTTAAGCATCAGCCTTATTGGCTGTACATGCAAGGACTAAATCTAGCATCAAGGTAGCCAGCCTCATGAGAGTTGTTTCCATCTCATGCTCTCTTCCTAGTAAGGGTCAATTTTCCTTTCTTTTCCTAGTACTTTCAAGCATCAACCTTATTGGCTGTACATGCAAGGACTAAATCCGAAGAGGTCTAGATACTATTCTATGATAGACCTCAGGTCAAGATACCATCAAATAATAATCAATGAATATAAAACTGCTTTCAGGATAGAAAGAGGATATTATGATTCAAAGTGATGCCTTTTGGGCTCACTAATGCCCCTGCTACCTTCCACAATTTGATGAACCTAATCCTCAGGCCTTATCTGTGTAAGTTTGTGCTAGTATTCTTTGATGATATCCACATATACAGTAAGATTAAGGAGGAGAATGTGGCCCAAGTGCTGGAGATTCTCAGAATGCATCAACTTGTTGCCAAGCCTTCTAAGTGTGCATTCGTGGTACAAAAGGTGGAGTAGGTGGGTCATATCATTACTCCCGAAGGTATCCTTCTAAAGTACAAGTGATTAAATTATGTCCAATCCCTTTAACTCTCAACTGAAGTGAGAGAATTTCTTGGTTGGAGATAAGTTTACAGAAGGACTATGCCAAATCAGTAGCAGCAGTCACTGATTTGATCAAAGGAAGAGACTTTTGTGTGGGGCCCTTCTGCTCAGTAAGCCTTTGAGGATCTCAAGAGAGCCCTCATGTAATAACGCTGATCTTGGTCTCTTTCTCAAGGCCATTTCTAATAGAGGCAGATGCAAGGAAAAGGCATAGGAGCTGTTCTCAAACAAGGTCATAAGGTAATTGCTTATGGAGCAAGAAATTGAGTGATAAGGAGTATATCTTCCCAACCCATGATAAGAAGATGCGTACATGCTATCAAGAAATGGCATCATTACTTGAATCGTAGTCACTTGTTAGGTAAGGACAGACCATAGGTCATTGAGGTATTTCTTATCCTAGGACCCAGAGTACCCTTACTCCTAGACAAAGAGGTGACTGGAGCATATGATTTTGATATTGAATATATAAAAACGGAAAGAAAATGTAAGGTCTTGTGATGCTATGTAATACAAGGATTGGATTCATGATATCAAGGAAAAGTATATGGGGGGTATCGAGACTGCTGCTATCTTTATGGTCCTAGTGGATCCACATTGCATCAATTACCACAGTATGCCCTAGGAATGGTCGACCTTCTGTGATACTTAAACATAGTTTATTTAGCTCCTCATTCCTCTTTTAAGAATCTGATCTTGGTAGAAATGCATAGTTCTCCCATGGCAGGGAACCTTGGTCTGGGGAAGACTTAAAACAGAGCTTCTATTGGAAGGGGTTGTGGAAAGATGTGCTGAATTATGTAAAACGTGTGCAAAACAAGCCTATTAATTCTCACCTAGCAGGGCTGTTACATCCCGTACCCATTCCAGAGGACAAGTGTGACTCAAATTGGTATGGATTTTATCACTGGTTTGCCCGCCACAGCAAAAGTGTGGAACAGTATCTTGGTGGTTGTGGATAGGCTCACAAAAATATCCCATTGTGTGCCAAATAAACCACTTATACTTCTTCTTAGGCAGCTAGTCAATTCATAAAACATATATTTAGGCTACATGGCATCCCTCAAGAGATGTTAGTGACAGAGATGCTAAATTCATGAGTGGTTTTGGAAAAGGTTGTTTTCTTAGATGGGTACGCCCTAAGTACAGCTTACCATCCCCAATCTGATGGACTTACTAAGAGGGTCAATAAGTGGTTGGATGGATATTTGAGGCATTTCTGTTTTGACACACAAAAGTCATGGGCTAAGTGGTTATGTTTGGCAGAATTCTTTCACAATGCTACAAAGCACACGTCCATTGGGATGTCCCCATTTGAAGCTTTGTATGGATGCTAGGTTGAATTGCCTTCTGCTCTCAATGAGCATATTTTCTTTAATCAACATGCAAGGGATGCGTTGGAGAGAATGTAAGAAATCTTGCAGCTAGCCCAAGACAACTTACGCATGGCACAGTCTAGAATGGAGTATGCAGACCAGAAAAGAAGACATTAAATTCCAGGAAGGCGATTGGGTATACCTCAGGTAAAGGTAATGCCAACACTAGGTTAGCTCACAAGTTCTATGGCCCCTATAAAATTCTTAAGAGGGTACAGTAATTTAGTCTATCAGTTGGGCTTGCTTTCCTCCACAAATATCCACAATTTATTCCCATGTATCCTTGCTCAAAAAGCATGTGGGAGTAGATGTTCCAGTCTGCAGAATTGCCTCCCATGGATGAATTAGGGCAGATAGAGTATATACTATAGAAGATCTTGGGATATAGAGACAAAATTCTTAGGAGTATGACATCAAATGGAAGGGCTACCATAGGACTGTAGTCTGAGAGCATTGTGCATTCTGCTGACATCAAATGGAAGGGGCTACCATAGGACAGTAGCCTGAGAGCATTGTGCATGAGTTTCCCTATCTGCCGAAGTGAATTGAAGCCCTTCCTGCCCACATCTGGCTGCAGTACTTGTACATAATTGTGTCCATTTTGAGGACAAATTTCGTGTTAAGTAGGAGGGGATCGTAACATTAGTATGTTCTAGTTTAGCAGTCAGGTAAGTAATGGGCTCTGTTAGTCTATAAAAGGATTCCACTAATTGTAAACACTTCAAGTATTTTCCTTGTACACTTCGTAGTGTTATTCGGCTTTCATGAGAGCTTGCCACGTGGCACCCCTGTTGTGTTATCCCCTATACAATTAGGTGTTGGCGTACTTTTCTAGACCTATAAAAGAAGGGTCTTAGCTTTACTTGCAATTCATTCAAGATCATTACACTTCAGATTCCATTCTATGATTGTTAAGTACTTTCAAGCATTAGCCTTACTAGCTGATAGTATAAATAGGAGTTGAGGTCTAGAAGTCGGGGTTTGAATTCTAGGAGAGATCTGATGTGTGTGTAGAGTAGTGTAGCCCAATGCTATTGTATCTAGCCATTTGGCCATATGCAATAGAATCTCTTCCCTCTCCAAACAAACTTTGAAGTTGCATTCATCTTTGTTCCTTTTTTAGTGCAAATTATCTTTCTAATACGCATCAGCTTAGTGAAGAGCACAGCTATCTGAAAACGGCAATTGCTTGGCCACCCAGAGATGAAGGGGCCACAGGATGCTGCCAAACCACAGCACACATCCACGCTCTTGGTATTAACATTGTGTGATCTTGTTGGGGACACGTGCTGGAGAAACTGGTTGAGTGCAGTGATTAACCACAACAGAGAGAACTATTGTTCATCTTGTGGTGATAGAGGGACACGAGGGCCTAGGCTTACCAATTCACCAAATGTTAAGAGGCTGAAGGGAGTGACTGAATGAGTCAAGGAACCCCAGCTCCAGTGATTTCCAATGAGTTTTGGCAAGGATAGAGACGTGGATCCTCATCACCTTTTCAAGGAAGACTGCAATAGGCAACTTAGGCAAGAATGGAGAGAGACGACGATCAAAGAAGAGAAACAAAAGAGAAGAAGATGAGGCTAACTTTGCCGATGACCAAGGAGGCAGAGAAAGGACTAAGGATAAGAGTGAAGCTCCAAAACTTCTACGTAGCAGAGGTAGAGTATCTTTAAGCCCACATTCACCATTTTTTGATCCTATGAATCGTTCTCTCCGATTGGTTACTTCCCCATCACATTCGCCAAGAAGGCCATTGAATTATACGACCAATACCCCGATAGGCATTTCACAACATGGGATGAGCTGAAGGTTGCATTCTTGAAAAAGTTCTAGATAAAAGTCAGCAAGGAATATGTATTGCTGAATCTCAACAATCTCAAGCAAGCAAAAAGTGAAACGGTGTACGACTTTGCAACCAAGATAACGATGTTGACCAACTAGCGCAACAACACGCAAGGCCTTGAAGCTATACAAAATGGAGATAGCTTACCCAACGAGGATGTGTCACGAATTGCTCCAATGAGCAATTGCATTTGAACAAGGGAACACAAAGTTCCATAAGAAAAAGAAATCACCTATTCAAGAAGTAGAGAGTAAGGAAGACAAAGAAGAAGAAGAAGAAAAGGCACCGAAGAAGGATGCCACAAAGGGTGAGCTTAAGAAGATCCTAAAATCAATGGGCATCTGAGGCAACCCAGAGAAGGGAGAGGTCTGGTGTCACAAATGCAAGATGAGTCAAATGCAAGATGAGTAGCCACATAGGAAACGATGTGAGCAGGTTGATTTTGCATGAAAACTAACGAGTAAGAAGTCAATCAGGAGGAACAAGAGCCGAAGAAGGCCTATCCAGGTGAAAGAAGGGCAAATAACAATACATGTTACTTTTGTGGGAAAGAAAGGCATCAAAAGAGAGAATGTAGGCTATGGAATAAACAACTCGACATGCTAGCAAAGGCATGCGAGGATGACAACAAGGCACCCCAAGCTAGGGATAGTGATCAATGAAGTGGACACAAAGGTGGCCACAAGATCGTAAGGTTTGGACAAGTGTCGCAACTAAAAGTGAAACAATTTCATCTCAAATGGAGGGAAGAAAAGAAGGTAGCAATGAAGATCAGCCATACAAGAAACCACTCGTCATTGTGCAAACGACATTGGATCGACAACCAGATGAGTGATCGACATATGAATGATAGGTCAAGGGTAGCAGACCCTAAAAAGATGAAAGCAAAGACCATAACTAGATGGAGCAGACAAAGATTGGTTTGGCGTGGGACAAGTTCAAGCAACTTCATGTCATTATCACCGTTGGTCAACTACTAGAACTTGCTCCCCAATCCCAAGGATGGAGCAACGACCCTTAGTCACCCTGCTAGCATCAACAATAATCCAGGTGACTAACACGGCAATCTAGGATGAAGAAGTGTCCATGAGCGACGTGAAGGTCTGAAATCATAATATAAAGGGAGTGGTGATCGATGGAGGTTTGGGGTTGAACATACCAGACCAAGTTTACAAAAGTCTTAAATTGAAGCAATTGAACCCTTTTCCATTCAAAATAAGGATGGTAGATCAAGTGGATTGAAGTGATTCGTTATTTCCAATCGTTATCCTGCCTAAGAAAAACGGCAAGCCACTAGTCTACATCGATTAGGCAGCTCAATGAGCAAACAATCAAGAACCCATTTCCACTGTCGATCATGGAGACAATTCTGGACAAAGTGGCTAGTCACAAAACGTATTCATTCATGGACAAATATAGTGGGTACAACCGGATCATCACACTGCCAAAGAAGACGAGGAAAGATGACATCCACCACACTGGCCAAAGAAGACTAGGAAAAGATGACATTCATCACCGAATGGGGAACATACTCAAGCAAAGTAATGCCTTTTATTTTGAAGAACATGCCAACAACATTTTAGGAGTTCATGGTGGAGAATTCTAAGAAAACATCGACGAGTTCCTTGCAATGTTTCTAGATCACTTCTTAGTCTTAGCACAAAATGAGCACACTTAGAGTGCCTCCAAAAGGTGTTCAAAAAATATAAGGAAACGAGGATTTCTCTTAATCCATACAAGTTTGTCTTTTCTGTTCTTAACAGTATTGCTTGGGCGCACAATTTTTGGTGAAGGCATCATGACTGAAAAATCCAATATAGAGGCCATCCCAAAGAATCGAATAACATCAAGCAAGTGTGTTCATGTGGATCACCAAGCTCTCTTGTTCCTCATCAATAAGAAGACCATGAAACCATGATTATTGGAGTGGATGCTTCTCTTCAAGAATTTGAATTCAAGATCATCCACAAGCTCAGTTCATTGCATTTTTTGGCAGATTTCTTAGGGACGAAAGGTGTAAGATAGTTGTAAAGCATCAAAGTATTCACTCATTGATGGGTGCTTGTCCAAAAAAGGGGGGGACTTGATCCTCTGAAGATGTGTCTTCCCACAGGGAAGGCAGATTGCCATGGAAGAATCCCATCAAGGGGTAGCATGGGGATGCTTCTCCACTAAAATAATAATCCCAATAATTCTCAGTGCAAGGTGATGGTGGAGCGTGCTCTACTCAGATGTGATGTGCCAATGAGTCAAAAGGCCAACCGTCCAAGATCAAATGCCCCTACAACCAACTTATCTATGGGAGCCTTTCCAAAAGTGGGATTGGATTTTGTGGGGAAGTTCAGTGTGGTGACACATCCAGTATGAAATTGGTACGTAGTAGTGGCAACAGACTATGTTACCACGTGGGCCGAAGTGAGAGCCCAAGAGACAACACTGCCTGTAGCATAGCAAGGTCCTTGTATGAGAACTAGGTCGAAGTGAAAGCCCCAAGAGACAACACTGCCTATAGCGCAAAAAGGTTCTTATATGAGAACATGATCTGCTGATTTGGGTATCCCATCAAAATCATGTCTAGGCACTTCATCAATTCGGTCATTGCCATAATGACGAAGGAGTTCCTTGTCGAACTCAAGAAGTCTACAACATTTTACCTAAGGGCAGTAGAGTAGGAACGCACTTGTGCATCCTCATTTGAAGTGCCAAAAAAATCATGATATAGCGTCTCCCCAATTGGCCCAAATCATCAAAGATCTATTCAAAGACTCGTTACCAAGAAAGCCATAAATGAAAGAAACAGGGCAGCCCGTGGTTGAAAACACAACAAAGAAAGCCAAGGAACCAAATTTAATAGGAGGAACACTTGAAGCATGAGGAGACGAAGGACACTCATTACCAAAAAAGCCTCAAACGAAAGAAATAGGGCAGCGTGAGCCTCAAGGTCAAAAACACAACAAAGAAGGCCAAGGAACCAAATTCAATAGGAGGAACACTTGAAGGGTGAGGAGACGAAGGACACAAGGATGAAGTAGCCAATAGCTATGACAATTGCAGTAGGGCCAAAATCAATTGACAATGGCAAGGACCCGCCAAGGACAAAGATGACGATGACAAGGAAACTGTCCAAGACAAAGACGAAGCTGAGAAAGAAACCCCCCAAGATTTAAAGATGAAGACGAAGAAGAAACCATCCGAGATCTGTAAGACAAAGATGAGAAAGAAACCTCCCATGAATGAAAATGAAGACAAAGAATCCAGCTTGCTGTATATACTAAAATACCCACCTAGGGTCCTTCCCTTTGATGTTACGAGTAACATAACCCGTCTACAACGGGTTAGAGACCCGCTCCACTAGGTCTGAAGGTGGGATCTTAAAATTCTTTAATTCTAAGAAATCCAAGTTTCAAGGTCACGTGTTTTTTCTTTGTCACGTGCATACACATACGGACACGCAAAGATGGACATCCCCCCTCCTCGCGTGCCCTATCTCATCTACACATGCACACATCCTTGTTAGAGACTCTCTCTCTCTCTCTCCCTCTCACATACACACACACACATACACTTTTCTTTTTTTTTGTGGAATCACACACACACACAATCTCTCTCTCTCTCTCTCTCACACACACACACACACACGCACACACACACACACACACACACACAGAGCCATCGAACATGCACGCATGCACACATACACACACAAACACTCAAGCTTAGGAGTACACACACAGACACTCAAATTTACGCTCACTCTCCCCTTTGTCTACCACATGGCAACTCTTCACTTAATAAAATAATAGAAGTAAATATAGCTGTGTCTATATGTGCATACGTGGTCTTGATTGTGCAACATGTATATAGATTTCATTTTTAGCTTTTCTTTTTAAAAATGGACAAACCCTTTTTCCCAACTAAACACGATGTTTAGGCTTAAAAACAACAACTTTAAAGAAGCCACAATGAGGCCAAAATAAATAAAAAAGGGGAAGGTCCAAAAAATTTTAATAGAGAGGGCAAGAAGAGAGAGAGAGAGAGAGAGAGAGAGAGAGAGAGATAGAGAGAGAGAGAGAGAGAGAGAGAGAGAGAGAGAGAGAGAGAGAAGCTTTGGTAAGTCATGCCTTCCTTTCCTTCCTCTCCTCACCCACATCATACCAATGGACTGTTGATGAAGCTCTGAGAGAAAAAGGTGGTGCCTCCTTCTACCCAAATAGCATAGTAGCATGTAGCAATCAATTCGCAAATTGGATTGTTATCTCCCTTTGCAATTGAGGGTCCTTGTTCTCTTTCATGCTCTGATAGGCTCACTTACATGCTATGCATCTTTGCATACATTGTCTCCTCCCCTTGTCAAAGTACAATGCACGAAATGCTCCCACATTTGTGCTTCATTGAGAGCAGCAGGATTCCCATTTTGTCCTCTCGTTTCTTTTGCCAAGCTTCACCGCCATATGTGAGATGCTTTGTTCGAAATATCTCTCCAAACAAACATTTCTTTGCTCTCATGGAGCATTGATAAAGCTCTGAGAGAAAAAGGTCGTGCTTCCTTCTACCCATTGAATAACATAGTAGCATGTAGCAATCAATTCTCAGATCGGGTTGTTATTTTCTTTTGCAATCGAGGGTCCTTGTTCTCTTTAATGTATGTACCCCCCCCCCCCCCTTATATATACTATTCAATAAAAAATATATACTATTCAATATATTATATAACATAATATTATAATCTCTCTCTCTCTCTCTCTCTCTCTCTCTCCTCCCCGTACATATGCACCCCCCCCTCCCAACACTTACCTGTATACACACACACACACACACATATATATATATTATTCAATATAATATATAATATAATATTCTAATATATATTAAATAATATATATATATATAATCTCTTCTCTCTCTCTCTCTCTCTCTCTCTCTCTCTCTCTCTCTCTCTCTCTCTCTCTCTCTCTCTCTCTCTCTCTTCTGTCTCTCCTCACATGCAGCGGCATGCAATTTGAGTGGTCATAATGATGAGTTGGAGCTGTCTGCAACACATGGCGCAATGGCATGTCCAATTGCACAGTAGCTTCCCATGGTGTCCATTGAGAATACCCCCCTCACATTTACCTTGCATTTAACCCAACATGTGGCTGCTGCTCTGAGTCCTCTAGCATGCGCTGTCAGATTAGTCCGGCTGTTTCTCTGCCACAAATATGGACGGCAGGATCATCATCGATCGACGGTCATGGTGCACTGTGCAGTCTGGTCGCATGCGCACAGTCCTCCACTGCTGTCTCACGCACGTGTTGCCACATCACTGTATTGGAGCTTGATGACAAATGGCACCGCAGCCTTGTAGCGATCTTCTTGTTTTTTGTGTTGCACGACATGTGGCAGTTTAACCTCCGAGCCTCTCCTCATCTTTTCGAAGCTTCTGCGAAGCTCCCTATTGCTCTTTCCGAACCTCCAGCATTGGGCCACGTCAAAACCTTTCCTTAAAGAATAGAGTAGAAGATGCCTCCACTACTTGAATAAATGTCAACAACATAAACCACAATGATGTGGAGGATAATGACACTACCTTTCAATTGTAAATCAGATAGCCATGCGACATCTTGTGTCTTGCAACAACAGAATCTGTCCCCAAAAAGGCGATACTATTCTCTCTACAACGGTTGGAACAATAATATCAAGGCCTTGCTAAAGCCACTCAAGGCATGACACAAGGAGTAGAAGAAGAGATCAAGAAGGCCATGGACAAGAAGGACAAGGCAATACAAGCAGCACAAGAGGCAAGCAGTGAGACTGAAAGTAGCAAGGAACAAGGCTAAAGCACTATGAGCTAAAAAGCAATGGCTAAAGACGATGATAAAATTGAGCAAGAAGCAAGCAAAGTAAGACATAAAAAATCACCGAGGTCTGAATATCCACAGTTGAGTTTGATAAGAATATCCACAGTTGAGTTTGATAAGAATTCTTATGGAACTGCATGATAAATCCTTTCATCAACCTCACCTTTAGGATCCCAATGAAGAAGCAATAAAGACGCAAGACGATGGGAGGAGCTTTCACGTTAAGGCGTGATGGTGGCGAGATGTTAGAGCCAAGTAAAGGGCCTGACATAGTACGTAGCAAATGTCATATTCTTTAAGGAAGCAAATGTTAGAGTCCTTTAATTCATGTAAAGGTGGTGGGTGGTACCCACCACATGTGTCGGATTCATGATGGTATATATAAGAATTCAATGGTCCAAATTTTGGGAGAGATCTGAGGTGTGTGTGGAGTGCAGCTTAGTGTTGTTGTATCTAGCTATTTAGCCATGCACAACAGGATCTCTTTTCTCTCCAAACAAACTTTTCATTCTCATTCATCTTCATTCCTTCTTTTCTTTGAGCAATTGATCTTTCTAGTATGCACTCACTTCACATCTGTTGCACCCTCTTTACATCCACTCAAGGAAGAGCACCACTTAGCCAGTTATCTAGAAATAGAAATTGCTTTACCACCCAAAAGATCAAGGGACCACGAGATGATACACCAAAGCACAACATGCATCCATGCTTTTGGCATTAACATTTAGTCACCTACTCATGCCCTTGCCAAAGGTCACATTGAATCGATCTTCAATTGGACCCGAATAGCAATAGCACGTCGTTGTACACCTTGGGTTAACATAGAAGCCCAAAAAAAAGTTAAATCTAAAACTTCCCGTCCCAAAACCATGAGCACAAGACTTACCAATCATTGATCATTCTAATGAGGTCCAAAGAAGCATTGATTAATGCATCCTAATAAACGAGTTGACCTAGACATTACATAAGCCCATTTATCGCACAATAGTTGCTCCCCCTCAATGCTTGTATAAAAGTTGTCTAGCCCCTCAATTATCTAGGCCCTTCTTTGCTCATCCGCAACACAATTGTGTAGCCTTGCACAAAAACTTGAATTGTTTATTACTTTCCTATATTTAGTCCCTTTTGTAAACCCATATGTCATTACATTACACGATCTCCATTGCTCCATGCTTGCTCCATTCATTTCCCATTTTTGAATATTTCCTAGTTAATTCCCCCGCATTGCATTTCACCATCTTTGTTTCCCATATATAAATATAAATATAAACATAAATATAAGTAAATAAATATAAAATAAATCAGTCACTCAATCAATATATGTATGTATATGTATATGTATAGATCATTGCTTGATTAAACTTTGCAATCTTTGCTGCTTATTACATTCTCGCCTCATTCTCATAATCTCTAGTTGTGCCCATTTTGATCCAAGGTGAAGTCCTTGCTCATCCCATAAGTTTTATGTTTCTCCCCTGATGTGATTGCTAACACACAATGACAAGGGCATGTGAGTGCCGATATGTATCATTCTTAGGTAATTTGCTTTCTTATTTTGCATTGTGCATCTAAATTTACGATAAAGAATAATGGCTTGCACATGTGCACGGCTTGCATTGCCGAAGAGTGCATACCATGCACTTGTCTCCACAAACCCAAGACTTGTTGTCCCTTTCTTACCTTCTGCTCCAAGTTGCACCATCATTGCAAGCACTATTTAGCTACTTACATCCCAAGTCTAGCCAATTTATGCTCATAGACACCTTGAAGAAAACGTTGGTTAAAGGTTAAAACTTGTATGGTAATCTAGGGCCCATGTTCTATTTCCATGCTTAAGCATATTCCCACAGACATTTGGAATGCATATGAGATTGGGATGTAAGGGAGCAGAGGTTTTGACCATAAGTCAATTCACTTCATTTTGGTCTTTCAAGCTACTCTATCTTTAGGGGCAATGGCACTAAAGATGAGGATCGGTTTCAACCCCCACTCATGTTGTCTCAATTTCTCTCCCTCTTCCCCCATCACATACCAATTCCCAACGCGTCTTCTCTCCTAAAGCCAAGCAAATAAATCATATGCTCTTTTTGTACGTGTCAGTGTTTTCAGGCATCTTTATGGTTTCTAGCATCATGAATTTCTTGGGATGGGATGTGGCTTGGGATTCAGGGGATGAAATGCATACTCCAACAAGATTTCATCTAGATAAAAATGGGAAATTTTTTGAGATCAATGCAATTGCTAGCCTTACCACTTGTTTCTTTCCAAGAGAATATTTTAAGTCAATTTTAAAATCACTTGGACTTTCCAATCAATCATATTCTAGGACCACATCATTTAGGTTTTTATGGCTTGTGTCTAAGAGTAGCTTCTTAACTCAAATTACTACCAAGAGAAAGGTATGTGGATGTCGACTCTTATTAAGCTAATGTATATTTCATGATCCAAGCCCACTATGACTACAAGGACCCAGATAGCTGCCCTATTCCACCTTCAACACTTGAAGAGAAGAGCCACCAACCTCCACATCAAATCCATGCAACTATATACAACTCATTGAAACACCATTTGCCACCTATCTCTAGCCAATCCAATTCCAAAACATCATGTGAACCATGCGATTCCTATTGCACCTCAATAATCTTTCACAAACCTTAGCCAAATCAAAACCCCCCCATGAGAAGTTTAACCAACACATCTCTCTCTCTCTCTCTCTCTCTCTCTCTCTCTCTCTCTAACTTTGTGTGTGCACATGCGCGTGTGTGTGTGTGTGTGAAGACCTGACAAAACATAGTTTTAGGGTGAAATGCAAACAATTTTAGTAATGGACACAAAAGAGTAAAGTACTATAATTTACAAAATTCTCTCAACCTATAGGTGAAACATTTACAAAAAAATCAAGAGGTGGGGGAAAATGCAAAAGGTTTGTAGAATGCATGACTGTATAAACAAGTTTTGCTTAGATAAGTCGTAGCAAGCATTGATTTTATTGAAGAGGGGAGTCTCCATACTTGCCTACTTGGGAAGACAAGTGTCATAAACACCTCTCCCTTGTAATTGGGATCACAATAAAAATTACCACTTAACTACACACTTATAAAGCTATGATGATGAAGAAGAGGGGGGTTTTATTTGTAAAAAAGCAATGTGATTTTATGCAAATAAATTTAATGTGGAGGGAAATTTATAACAATGATAAAGAATAATGGACTAGAAGTGTGATTGTAAGCGGAAAGAGGATTTTAAGAGGAGGAAAAAGAGGGAATTTTTTTTAAGTACAAAAGTCAAGCAATAAGGAGTATTATTTTAAGAAAGAAGAATGAATTTAAGAATTTCAAAGGAATTCAAAGAAAGAAGTGTAATATAATATAGAACACTAAAAACTAAACGATTATGCACGAGAGGAGTAAGAAAACCTAAAAATAAGACAAAGACGGTGGGGCGAGTAAGCCTTAGAGATGATAAGTAAAAAGGTTAGTGCGGTAAGACAAGGAGAGGACCATGGGAAAATTTAAGCTAAAGAAATTCAAGAAAATGTTAATGATATTAAATGTAAGGGGGAGGGGATTCAGGTAGTAATGCCAAAAAAAACCCTAGGACCATGGAAGGTGGGGAGGGTAAAAATAGAGAATTAGAGTTGATAAGTAAAAAGGTTAGTGCGATAAGACAGGGAGAGGACCATGGGAAAATTTAAGTTAAAGAAATTCAAGAAAATGTTAATGATATTAAATATAAGGGGGAGGGGATTCAGGTAGTAATGCCAAAAAAAAACCCTAGGACCATGGAAGGTGGGGAGGGTAAAAATAGAGAATTAGAGTTAATAAAGGGATAAGGAGAGTTAGAAGGGGTGGTAAAAATGAAGGTAAGGGGGAGAGAAGTAAATAGATAGTATTAAAGAAGTTAGACAGGTGGATTTACGAAATAATAAAGAGGGGGGGAGGGAGGGGGGGGACATGTGTACTGAAATGTCTGTCTAGAGAAACGTAGTAAATGCCTATCTAGAGAGGGGGGGGGGGGGACACATGTACTGAAATGTCTGTCTAGAGAAACATAGTAAATGAATTACAAGCGTGTTTATGAAATGGACTTGAGAATCCACAGTGGAAGCATGTGCGAATGTCGAGATGGTGTCACTGAGTAGGTAAATGCCAAGGAAGTGTGCACGAAGTCCGAGATAGAATCAACAAAGAGCATCATCTAATGAGGGCGGCAACTAGCGAGCAGAGGGGGAGTTGACGAAGAGATGATGGCAATGAAAAATTTGGTTAGAAATGACTATCTATTGTGCGAGAGCAAAGGTGTGATGTGGGTTTAAATAGGGGCGAGAAGAGTTGGTTAGTCTTTTAGCGAAAGGGGATGCCCGTAGACAGAGCTGAGGCAGGGGGTTTGTTGGGGGTGGGGTTAGTTAAGGATTACTTAAGAGTGTGGTTAGGTTATGGATTATTGTGAAGAGTGTAGTTAGGTCAGGGAGTAAAGTTAAGAGTACAGTTAGCTGGGAAACATAGTGGAAAATAAGGGGGGATAGGACAAAATAGGAAGAATAGGGGGAAAAGGTGAATGCAAAAGCAGAAAGAGGATAGTAAGTGTGTGTGTGTGTGTTTAAGATTTAGATTAGAACCCTTCAAGAAGGTCCAAAAATATATGAACAACATTTTTACATCAAATGATATATGAGAGAAGGTATTACTAGAGACAAAAATATGGTTGAATCCTAAAAAGAGAATATTTCTAGGATTATAAAGAAAGTTTCTATGACAGAACCTTTGTACTACACTTCAACTAGCAATGCTGATACCTACCACCATCCAACATGCTTAAGTTAGGGGAGCTTAAACCAGAAGGGATGATAGGTGTCGTAGCATTACTGGGCTTGTTATCGATGTCCGAAATATAGAGTAAAAGATTAGACCATGAAAAATAAAAGGATTAGGAAAATTCCTTAAGCATAAAATTAATTATCCAATTATAAAGATATAGCCATATAAAAAAGCTAATGCTATTAGAAAAATATAGGCATATACTTTTTTATACTAAAAACTTTTTCTTCAAACTTGGGAATGGTTTTTATTTTTGAAATTATGATTTTCTACAAGATCTCATGCCTACAACCCAATGCAAAACACCTTTTAATAAGGAAAAAAAACCAAAAGACGATAAGGTACTTAAGGTATAAAGATGTCAAAAAAGGCCTAAATGGACAACTGTCCAAAGGTCCGATAGTCCCATTTAAAAAGTATCAAGGACCCAAGGTACAAGTAAAAGGTCTCAAGGTCTTAAGGTCACATTAAAGGGCCTAGACAATTTAGATGAATGGCCTTTAACATACGTAAGGCATAAGGCCTTTAGCAATTTATAAAAATCTATCCCATGCTCGAGGCCACAAGACTGAGGGATCAAGGGATCCGAACTCCCGCACTATATGTCTTGGATTGCATAGTCTAATTCAGAGTAAATGAAGAGCTTCACCGCACAGCCCATCGCACAATCCATAAATGGCTCTCTAGTATACCCGCCTGTGTGCTCGACCAGTCCAATGTATCCAAGGGCCCATGGAGTTGAGACTCCCATGCCGCATGTGTTGTACTGTGTACAATGTATATCACTGTATATGACTATGATGATCACTACACTGCTACGTAAGCGCTACTGATGGCATGCCTATGTGCATTGTGTACTGCACTTAGCATATCATGTGTGTGCAGTTAGTGCTGGTCCCCCATGTGGCTTAAAGTCCTGCGACTCAGCACTATGCATGGAAGGCTAGTACATGCATAAAGATTTGGATAGAAGTGCCCACGTACTTTGGCTATCAGAGGATTTAAAGCATCAGGCTTCGACCTATGACTATGTAGGCCTGTGGGGTTTAATGTCGAAGCATTTCCCTGTGCATCATTTTTTAAGATGAAATGAAGGTGGGAGGTAGCGTCCACTTACCTAATGAAGCCGTCCACACAGCCAATCGTAAAATCTTATGCACACACTTCTCAATGCTCCCCTCTTGAAGTAGAGGTGGCATTTATAGAGCAGTGCCTTCCCAATAAATCAAGGGTTCTCTTGGGAGATGAAGGGTCCTTTAGAACGATTTATTTTCCCTTATGTACATGAATCGTCTTAGTCTTGGGATCTCCAAAGAATCCCAATAATTACACAAAGACTAAGTAGTCTATAATTAATTGTCCAATGAATGTTGGGCTTTGAGTCTTTAATAGCATGACTATACATGCATATCAAGTGACCCAATCTTTACCCAATGCACCCATGATCATAGTACACACATTTTTTTTCTTAAGAGCCTTTTCTTTATGATTTCCCCTTTATAACAAGGCAAGAATTGTCCCTAATTCTAGACTTCTCTTGAGTCCACAATTTTTTTTCCTTTTTAAGGGTTAAATTCATGTAATTGCCAAGTTATGGTCAATTATATCCCATTGGAGTTGTTATCTTTGAAAAAATATATAGGTCATGTGTCATTTGACCTATAGCATAGAAAAAATCCTTTTTATATATAGGAAAAAAAACCCAATTCTTCGTGACCAAAATTGTCAAGGTGTGTGTGTGTGTGTGCCAAAATTGAGGTGGAAGAGAAGCAGGGGTTAGCTACAGAGTTGCGGATAGAGAAGTTCGGGTTAGTTATAGGGAGTTGCTTAGGGAGAGTGTAGTTCAAGGAAGTAGTTGGGGGGGTTAGAGAGAGAATATTATAGAGAGGGGGGGGATCAGAAGCGACAGGGGAAATTAGGGAGAACTAGGGAAAAAAGGGGGGTTAGGAAGAACAGGGGGAATAAGGGAAGGGAAAAAAGGGCGGACTAGGGGAATAATGGGAGAAAGAGGGAGGGGAGGGGAAGGAAAAATAGGGGGGAAATTAGGGGGAACTAGGGGGGAAAATGGGGAGAACTAGGGGGAAAAGGGGTGTTAGGAAAAATAGGGGGAATAGGGGAAGGGAAAAAAAGGGGGGAATAGGGGAATTAGGGGAGAAAGAGGGAGGGGGGAGGAAAAATAGGGGTAAATAGGGAGGAAGTTAGAGAACAATTAGGAAAAAAATTGAGAAGAAATAGGGAAAATGGGGGACAATAAGGGAAAAATTAGGGAAAAGAAGAGAAAGATAGGGAGAATTAGGGAGAGGAGGAAATAGGGAGAAATAGGGAAAATTAGGGGAAAATAGAAAAGAAGGGAAAGTTAGAAATTTAGGGAGACTTAAGAAAAAATTAGAAATTAGAAGAAATAGGAAATAATTAGGGGAAAATAGAAGATTAAGAAAATTAAGAAAAAATGGGAGAAATTAGAAAAAAAATAGGAGAAAATTAGGTAGAATAGGGAGAAAATTAGAGAGACTTTGGGAGAGAGGGAAAATTAGGAGGTGTTCAAAGTAGAGAGAGGGGGGTGGGGGTAGGGGAAAGGGCATAAAAAATGTTTTTCAAGAAGGTGCACAAATTCAATTTGTAAATGCAAAAGAGGCGAGAGGATTGTGTGTGTGTGTGTGTGTGTGTGTGTGTGTTTAGATGAAAAGTCCCTTCAATAATTGAGCCAAATAGTTAATTCCATCAATTGGATAAAAAGTAAAAAAAGGGAAACATATAAGGAAAAAATGTTTGAGACATCTAAGTTGAAAAATGTAACAACTAGAGTTTGCAAAATTTTGATCAAAATTAAGAATTTTTAATAATATTGAGTTTGATAAACATAATATTGAAAAAAGAGGTTGAATCCTCAGGCAGTCCAGATTCCGAGGTTGGGGTCCACTTACAGGTCTACCCAAATGTAACTATACCATCCAAACAAACTAGGTGTTCGAACATCATAGTTACGTTTGGGCAGACAGATAATGCTTGTTTTCCCTGGCTTGTTATCGCTTTACCTAGGAATATAGACAGCCATATGGACTCTTAGATAATTTTAAAAAAATTAAGCCACAAGTGAAGTTTAAGTCACAAGTGGGGAAGGAGCAAATGAGTGCATGGGTTGAGAAGGGATTAGAAGGGGTATGGGACGATTAGTGGGCTTGGTGTGCAGGGTGATTAAAAAGAGAGTGTAAAGGGGAGATTTCATGGGGGTACATGAAAGAATAATTCATAGTTGGGGAACTATACATGTGTGTGTGTGTGTGTGTGTGTAAAGAAATAAGTGTTTGTGTGTGAGATACATTTACTAATCAAAATTATTATGTGTGTGTGTGTGTGTGTGTGTGTGTTCATTCTATAATACAACACCTTTTGGAAGTGTTAAGTCATGAGTCCCATCAATTATCCAATGTAAGAATGATAAAACTTATGCACTTGCAAAGGATAAAAAATATTATTGCATTTAAAACAGTTTCATAAGTTTTCCAAATTCCCATATGGCTCCACTGAGAAGGTCTGTTAGTTGCATCCATCAAAAACACAAACAATAGTTAGGCCCTTGTGCATGGGTAAAACAAGTGTTAAATTCCACATGATATTCATGTCGAGAGCTATTTTAAGAACACCAATCAAAGATATGCCCATGAAATATTTCCAAGTAGTCTCTCTCTCTCTCTTTGTGTGTGTGATTTCTCATCTTTGCTCCAAGTGCTTGTAGTTGCTTGCCTTTACTACTTATTCTTGCTTGCTTACTACACTTGATTGATGGTCCTATGGTATTGCATATTTTACTTGCTGCTACTTAAGCACTTAGTTTTGCTTGTTCTTGCTTTTTTGCTACTTAGTTTTCTTGTTGGTTCTTGCTTGCCATTGCTTGCTCTTCATTCATGGTGCTTGGCTCTTTATTCATGTTGCTTGCTTGCTCTTGGTTCAAGCTACTTGCTATTGCTTGCTTTAGATTCATGGTGCTTGGTTACTTTTGTGTTATTGCTCTTGATTTATGATACTTTCTATTGCTTTGTTACTACATTGGCTTCGCTACTACTAATTGCTTGATTTGTTACTACTAGGGTTTCTCTTTCATTGTGCTTCTTGCCCTTAGTATTGATTGCATTATTTCTCTAATACTCTTACTTTTGGTTTCATGTTATGCCCTCCGATTGGTCATGCTATTTCCCTTACTCTAAGCTTAGGCAGTCTTGCTGATGGTTTATGTAAGCCACCTCACCATGCACCTAGTATGAATAAGAAGGTCAACTATCATATCCCCTCACACTGTGAATGTCTCTAGAAGGAACCTACAAAAGAGTTATTCATTACATTAGCAACAACCATTCTATCTTTGAATTCAAAATTTTCTATTTAAATAATTTGTAGGATCCTGCTAGCATTTTTCCATATAAAAATGTGAAATCTCTTTTAAACAGAGAAGGAAAGGCCATGTAGTGACCCTTGAGTTTTTGCTACTTCTTCTCTTTAAATATTTCTATAGTTAATGAAATGACAAGGCTTTGTGGTATATATATTTGTGAAACATGTGCTTATCCAGGATCCCAAGGGTCCGGTATGAAGGGAAAGGAGCGGACTAGCAGTACACAAACCAGCTCTCCTAAATATTGCATAAACTTACTGCACTCAAGAATGCAAATATAGAATAACCAAATATAAATCATACGGCATTGTCTTGATAAGTATAGGTTGCACCATAGGGGGAAGTAGGCTAATCCCATGGGGTTATCAGATATTTGCATGAAGGTAACATCCCCTAGAGAAATGTGCACGTTGGACAATAACCAATTATTGAACTCCATTAGGTCCTCTTTTAATACTGAGAGGTTGTACTGTGATCTCTTATTTTGCAAGGAGGATTCTTCGTTTCGATGGAGCACAATAAATTCCTTCCCTGAACTAGAAAAGGCTAAAGAGATAACCCTCCTCATGACAATAATTCTCAAAGCATTTGCCAATGTCTGCTATAAAAAGGCATCTCAACTTCTTTGGTAAGTCTATCTTTGTGTCAAACATTGAGTTAACAATCCAAAAAACCTTAGAATGGACTACCACGTCCACACGAATGGAATCTTGGAGCTTGGAGCATGCTATCATAAGTGGTTCCACGCAAGCGTAAAAAGAAGAGGCAATAAAAGCTGCTAACTCAAAAAAGACACATGCATGGCCATTTGTTTTCCATATGAATGAGCTCTTGTGTGCGGTATGTGCACATCGAATAGGGGAGCGAGTAGCTTTTAATGTGTAGAAACATTTGTCTCCCTCTTGTCTCCTTGGCCAATCAATCATGGGAGTTTCCATGGTGGCTGTTCAACTTTTCCTTTGCTCAGGAATAAACCAAGTGCTTGCACACCACTTTTGGCTTTCAGAGTTGGAAAATTTAGAAGGGCTCTATGCTTTTGGCCAGGGGTGCCAAGTGTGGGACTTTGTATCCCTTACATGTATCATGGGTATTTGATCATGTTGTTGCAATAACTGAGTAGCCAAGCACTTCTTTGTGGCATTACAGGTTGGGGCACATGAGCCAGAATGGAATGAAACTCTTATGCCGTTTGGGTTATGTACCGCATTTGAGTTTCTCTTATTTTGAATTTTGTGAGCACTGTCTCTATGGGAAGCAGAGAAAATCAGCCCATAAAAGAAGGGGAAAGAAAGAGTTTAAAAAGCTTGATTTGGTGCATTCAGACGTATGTGGTCCCATGCCTACACGATCATTAGGCGGGGCTGAATACTATGTGACATTCATTGATGATGCAACTAGGAAAGTATGGGCTTATGCTATAGCTCGGAAGAGTGATGTGTTCCAGGTATTTCAGAAATGGCTGGCCTTGGTTGAGAATCAGTCAGGTAGAATGCTTAAATGCCTACAGACTGACAATGGTGGAGAGTATCTCTCTCATGACTTTCAGCATTTCTGTGATACACGTGGGATTAAGAGGGAGCTCACATCCCCTCGTACTCCAGACCAAAATCCAGTTGCAGAAAAGATGAATCGTACCATTCAAGAAAGGTTACAATGCATGCTTTCCAATGCAAGTCTTTCTGGTGGTTTTTGGGCTGAGGCAATGAAGACTGCAGTGCATGTGATCAATAGATCACCTAGTAAGAGTTTGGATGGCGGTATTCCTGAAGAGGCATGGAGTGGCAAGAAGCCCTCTTACTCTCATTTGCATATATTTGGGTGTGAGGCATATGCACATGTGCCAAAAGAATTTCAAAAGAAGCTAGATCCTAAGTCTAGGAAATGCATCTTTCTGGGTTATGGTGAAAGTGGAGAGATGGGCTATCGTCTCTGGGATCCAGAAGCAAAGAAGATCATATGCAGCCATGATGTAGTCTTCAATGAGAAGAAGATGCATAAGACACCCATGAGGGATGTGGAAATGAGGAGAATCACTTTCCAGGATGTGAATACACCTGCATATGTAGATAGACAGCAAGCTGTCCATGCACCAAATGTGCAAGAAATGATACCACCAAGTACTCCCATAGGTATACAATCAAGGGTAGATGATGGATCATCTATTGGTGGAAATGATGAGCCAAATGTGGCTGATATGCAGGTGGGATAGCAAGCTGAAATGCCCTTGAGAAGATCATCTAGAGTGTCTAGATTGCCTGATAGGTTTGTTCCAGGGGTAGACTATGTGATGCTTACTGATTGCAGGGAGCCTTCTTGCTATAGAGAGGCTATGATGCACGAGGATCAACGCAAGTGGGAGTATGCTATGCAATCAGAGATGAGTTCACTTATGAAGAATAAGTCTTGGGACTTGGTTTCTTTGCCACATGGAAAGAAAGCATTGCCATGTAAATGGGTCTACAAAATGAAGGTCACAGGTGATGATGTGCCTAGGTACAAGGCCCGTTTGGTCACTAAAGGGTTCAAGCAAGAGAAGGGTGTGGACTTTGATGAGATGTTCTCTCTGGTTGTGAAGATGACCACACTTAGATGCATGCTTGGACTAGTGGCATCAGAGGATATGGAGCTTATGCAGATGGATGTCAAGACAGCTTTCTTGCATGGGGATTTGCATGAGGAAATTTACATGGTGCAACCGGAAGGCTTTGAAGAAAAGGGCAAAGAGCATTTAGTTTGCAAGCTGAAGAAGAGTCTCTATGGTCTTAAGCAAGTGCTTAGAGAATGGTATCAGAAGTTTGATGCTTTCATTCGGTCCCAGGGTTTTAGAAGGAGTGAAATTGATCACTGCCTCTACACTAAAAGGGCTAAGGATAATAGCTTGATAATCTTGGCACTATATGTGGATGATATGCTATTGGCTAGCAAGAATACTTATGAGCTAGATGCATTAAAGGCCAAGTTGCATGAGGCCTTTGATATGAAGGATTTGGGACTTGTAGGTCATATTCTTGGTATGCGCATCACGCGTGATCGGAGTAGGAAACTCCTTTGGCTTTCACAAAAAGAGTATGTTACAAAAGTATTACAGTGTTTCAATATGGAGGGGGGGAAGGCAGTGAGTACTCCATTGCCTCCATATGTGAAACTGAGTCATACAAATAGTCCCAAATCAGATGAGGAAAGGGCCATGATGGCCAAGGTTCCTTATGCATCAGCGGTTGGGAGTCTTATGTATGCTATGATAGCTACTAGACCAGACATTACATTTGCAGTGGGAGTTGTTAGCCAGTATATGGCTAATCTAGGAAAGAGGCATTGGGAGGCAGTTAAGTGCATCATGAGGTACATGAAGGGTACCAAGGAGATGTGCATCTGCTTTGGTAGAGGAGACATGCGTGTACTTGGGTACACAGATTCAGACTATGCAGGGCATGTGGATAGTAGGAGATCCACTTCTGGTTATGTGTTCACCTTTGCAAGTGGTGCAGTGTCGTGGATGTCTCGCACACAGAAGTGCATTGCTTTGTCTACCACAGAGGTTGAGTATGTTGCAGCCACAGAGGGTTGCAAGGAGGCTATATGGCTTGATCGGCTAGTGGGAGACTTGGGGATTCATATAGGTGTACCGACATTGCATAGTGATTCCATGAGTGCTATTTAGCAAGCACAGAATCTGGTCTTTCATGCAAAGACCAAACACATTGAGGTCAGGTACCATTTCATCAGGGAGGTACTTGAGGACAAGCGCATAGATCTTGTCAAGGTTCATACAAATGATAACCTTGTAGATATGCTGACGAAGAGTCTACCTAGTCAGTGGTTTGAGTATTGTCGTGTATTGATGGGCATTGGATAGTGTGCTCACTGGTTGTTCTCCCTTAAAGGCACATTGTCCTTTAAGTGGGAGGTTGTGGGGGTTAAAGGTCACTGTGCCTTTACCCCGGTTATGTACAATACTCAAACACATATATAAATGAATGAAAAAGAAGATTAGGGTGGTTTTGCACCCACCAAAACTTGTGTGGCTCTCTGTTTCTCTCTCTCCCTCTTCCGTTCTTGCTTCATTGAGAGCACTCTCAAAATGAAGGCAAGAGTGGATGAGGATTTACTAGATTAAGAGACTTGAAGTAAGCCACTCTACCTCCCTTTACACTTAACACGAGTCAAAGAGGGATGTTGAATTGATCTTAGTTGGGAACCTAGATGTTATCAACTGTTGTAAGAAATCTCTAGAGTAAGTTTGAAAAGTTGGAGTTAGAAGAGAAAGGCAATCCCTGGTGTTTTGGCAAGCTAAACGCGGTTGTCATCCTTGTTAATCCCATCATCCTAAGCAAAAGAGGACGAGTCTTTAAAACAAAGTCTAAACTTATTAATCTTTCTGAAGGACATAGTAGAAGGAAAATAATTATTGTACTCTTATGTTAAGGGGGTTAAAGACTCATTTTCTCCCTTTTTGAAGGAGCTTGGCCCATTAAAAAAATTGTAGAAAGACATTAAGTATTAGAAATCGAATCCCGCTAGCATTTTTCTAGAGAAAAACATGAAATCTCTTAGCAAAAAAGGTAGCAAAAATTCAAGGGTCACTGCATGGCCTTTCCTTCTCTATTTAATAAGTCTTTCTATAGTTAATGAAATGACAAGGCATTGTAGTATATATACATTTGTGAAACATGTGCCTCCCAGTGGTTCAATATCAAGGAAAAGGAGCGGACTAGCAGTAAACAAATCAGCTCTCCTTGATATTGCATAAACTTGTTGCACTCAAGAATGCAAATACAACATAACTGAATATAAATTGGTAGGGCACTGTCCCAGCTAGCTTAAATTTCTTAGTAGAATAGGGAAGAATCCAAGAACTCCACAAGGGGACTAGGCAGTTTCTTATGCAAACATGCATCAAAACCAATTTTTCAAAAGGGAGAGCTTAGAAAACCACTTCTTGCCAACCTGGTAACCAAAAACCTTAGATAAAGCACATGTGAGTGAGGTGGTAAACTAGAATAATGAGGGAGAGAGAGGGAGAGGGTATACATGAAAAAAGAACTAAAAAGATGGCCATACTATCTAGAACAGTGTAATGATAAAATGAACATCACTTTCAAAAATAAGTCCATAGCTATGGAGAGAAGCAAAGTAAGTTCTCGTGGTCCTAAAAAGAGGTAGGGGAAGGAACATAAAGGTATCCAAAGCAAGACTTGGAATAACATAATGCAAAAAAAGGATGGCGTTGTCCTTATTCAGAGAGCCATCATCTACCTATATGTACTTTTAATAAGCATGGACAGCAAGATTAAAGGAAAAGGTAGGGAAAGCGAGCTGGCTGGTGGCATAGGAAGAACCTGATGTCTTTGACACTTGATCCCCCCAACAGCTCCTTTAGAGGGAGAGAGCTCTTACAAGAAACTATTAAGCATCTACACAATCAAGAAAAAGCTGGTGATGCTCCAAGCTCCCAGATACAAGTAGCCTACATGAAGAAAGGTTTTTGTGAGAAGAAGCCACCTCATGGAAATAATCCATGAAGTAGCTCAGCTAGGTTGAAGGCAAACCCAAAAGTAGGCAAAAGAGGTTATAAAGATAAGGATAGAACATGGATCACAAGCTTAAGATTAGCGATTTGTTGTGAAGAGCATTGGGCTGCAAGGAGACTCTCCTTCCTATTCGATGCGTGCTCTAGAACCAGTCATTCATAATATATTTTAGTGAGGAAGGGCGACTCGGCGCTGTGTGTCTCCAAGGGGCCTTCATCAAAGAAAAATCTTGAGAAGTTACACCGATAGTGTAGAAAGGTATGTTCGACAAATTATGAAAGAAAGGTGGACCTTGGATACCAAGACAAGAAAACCAACCACGCAAGTGCTAAAGACTATAAGCTAGGAAAAAGATGCTGTCCTTAGCACAACCTTGCACCAAAAAGAAGCTCTATGAAGGAGGAGTGCTTTACGAAAAAGAAGCATGTGGATGCATGAGATGGACCAAAGCTAAGACTTGATACTTTTCGCCCATCCTCCACTGTTAATTACCCCCTAAGACTCTACCCTTGGCACAAAAGTTCCCTAAAAATCCTTTCCAATAGTGTGCTACTAATGTGGCATTGAAATGGAAAATGAAACGTCAAACGAAGCTTTATGCATGCAATCCAGATAGGGAAGGGGAGGCAAGGAAATGATAACCAATGGAAGGGAAGGGAAGGGGAGGCAATGAAATGATAACCAATGGAAAGGAGCCACCGTAACACCAATATCCAGCAAACTTCTGATAGCCTTATGCGCATAATTTTGATAGCATTAGATAGGAAACTTTCTTGACGGATTGGTATCTCTGGCACACATGTGCCCAAGCTATATGTGCAGTGCGATGATGGTCTTTTTGGGGTGCAAGCAGAGTGTTCTTGTTTTCTTTGGCAAGTTCAAGGTCGCGCCAAAATTTAAGGCTCCATATCGATTTATTTCTCATTCCCTTAACACCTGAAAATTAGTGAGGACTTTGTTTTTCTTTTAAAATCATGCAGCTAGAGCGTGCCAAATGCCCTACCGTCATCACTCCTTGTTAGCATTCTCATTGAGTGTCCTCCAACATCCAAAATATCTCTTATTGGATTCTCAAATATCCTTGTTCAACTCTCAATATCATACTTACTATAGAGCCAATTACTTATATTGAGGACCTAACATGTATTAAGGGTTTTAATCCATCTATTGCAATGCGAGTAATTGTATCACTCATTGCTTAAATATCCTTCCTTGCTTGTCAAATAAAGGGGGAATCAACCTTATTTCAAGGGGAGAGACTAAATCATTTGTTATTTATTTGATCCATAAGTCATGTGAGCCATGCATGCTTGATGGTCTAAAGAGGGTTCAATCAAGGGACTCCACAAGGGAGCAATTCCCATGTTAATTTCAAAGTGATGTTTGACTTTGTAGTATCCACATTTGGATCAAGGGCAAGGAAAAGGAAAAATAATTGTGTGTGTGTGTGTGTGTGTGTGTGTAGTGCACCAATCCACAAACCCACAGCAGGTCCATACTCCTAAATTTATGTGAGGGCAGTAGTACGCCCATCATCATAGATTGAGATGGACCACTACCCATTCATAAGTCGATGAAAGTTTTTAATAAACAGATTTTAAGGTACAATCATCAATGGCATACTAGCCAACATTTGACATTCAATATGCCTAGATTATTGTCAAGGAAGTCTCTCTCCAAGAATTTTAGGATAATCCCCTAGCTCCTCCTCATTTTGAAACTGTTATTCTCAAAAAAATTCATCAATTTCTTCATTTGTAAGAAAGCATTAAAATTCTCATCCTTTGAACATAATATTGGCGCAATCTATGAAAGGATCACCCTTCTACAAAAGGATTTTGGTCTATTGCTATCTGCCCAAATGTATTGGCAAACTCTATAGATAAAGTTCTCAAAATTATCAAACCTATTTGTTAAGGCTATGCCATTCTAGCAATGCACTATATTAATGGCCAAATTTTAAAAATTTGCCTTCGTTCCAAGAGAATTACCATGTGAATCCAATGAATAGGTTTTGGTTGGCTCCTTTATTTCCAAGGACTCTAGTGGGTAAATCCAATATAGATTTTGGGGGTCTTGAGGGGATTAGGGGTCCATGATCAACCTTGGGTTTTGTAAATTTATAGGGAGGATGTCATCCATGTATCATGTAGAGTGTTTGAAACTCTCCAAAAACTCTTTTTCTCTAAGTGTCCATAATCAGATAGTGAAGTTGATTCAAACCAAAACAAGTATGGGTTGCACCATAGGGGGGAGCAGGGGAATCGTATGGGGTTGCAAGATATTTGCTTGAAGGATGCATCCCCTAGAGAAATGTGCATGCTAAATAGTAACCAATTATTGAGCTCCATTAGATCCTGTTTTGATAGTGAGGGGTTGTAGCATGATCTCTCATTCTACCAAGAGGATTCTTTATTTTGATGGAGCACAATAAAATCCTTTCCTGAGCTAGAAAAGGCTAAAGAGATAACCCTCCTCATGACACTAATGAGACTTGAATCCCCCTGTAGGGCAATGTTCTCAAAGCATTTGCCAATGTCTGCCATAAAAATGAACCTCAACTTCTTTGGTAAGTCTATCTTTGTGTCAAACATTGATTTGACAATTCAAAAAGCCTTCGAGTGGACTCCCAAGTCCACACGAATGGAATCTTGGAGCTTGGCACTTGCTATAATAAGTGGTTACATGCAAGCTCTCAGAGAAGAGGCAATAAAAGCTGCTAACTTGGAAAATACACATGCATGGGCATTTGTTATCCATTTGAATGAGTTCTTGTGTGCTTTGTATGTGAGTGACTAGTTTTCAATGTGTAGAAATGTTTGAAAGGATAAAATCTCCTTGGCTAGTCGATCAAGGGAGTTCCCACGGTGAACCCAAGAAAAGTTCGAGCTATTCAGCCTTTCCTGCAATCAACTGCTTGCAAATAAAGGCAGGAGTGGATGAGGATTTGTTAGTAGAAGTGATTAAGAGTGTTGAAGTAAGCCACTCTACCTCCCCTTGCACTTCACATGAGTCAAAGAGGGATGTTGAATTCTTCCTAGGGGCGAATCTAGATGTTATCAATTGTTTTAAGAAATCTCTAAAATATGGTTAAAAAGTTGGACTTAGAAGAGAAAGGCGATCCCTATCATGTTTCCCCATTAAACGAGATAGTTGGGACTAGGCATCCATAATCACTAAGAGGGAGCCTTCCACTTATAAATGTCCTCTAGGTATATGATTCAGGGCCTTTAAAAATTCCTTTCTAAGTCCACCATGCTATATCAAACTATCATCCAAGGATACCACATGGTTCCAATCTCATTCCAATGCTCTACCACCATTCTGCCTTCCATTACACAATGCTCAAAGGCCTTGATATCCCATTAACAATCAAGACTATATCATCAAATTATTCCCATGCTTAAGTTTCTTTTTCTTTTCTTGTAAATAATCTAATTCATAGGATATAAGGAGGAAGGGTAAGACCAAGGGAAAATTCCCTTATCACAAAGGGAAAAATATATTAAATGTTAGAAACTAACTAGTAGCATTCTTAGGATCCCACTAGCATTTTTCTAGAGAAAAACATGAAATCTCTTAGGAGAAAAGGTAGCAAAAATTCAAGGGTCAATGCATGGCCTTTCCTTGTCTATTTAAGAAGTCTTTTTACATTTAATGAAATGACAAGGCTTTGTAGTATATATATTCATGAAACATGTGCTTATCCAGGCTCCCAAGGGTCTAGTATCAAGGAAAAGGAGTGGACTAGCAATAAACAAACTGGCTCTCCTTGATATTGCATAAACTTGCTAGACTCAATGCAAATATAGTATAATAGTATATAAATCAGTAGGGCACTATCCCAGCTAGCTTAAAGTTCTTAGTAGATCAGGGGAGAATCCAAGAACTCCACAGGGGGACTAGGTAATTTCTTAACAAACATGCCTCAAAACCTATTTTTTGAAAGGGGGAGGAAGGATATGCGCTTAGAAAACCACTTTTTGTCGTTCTAGTAACCAAAAACTTTAGATAAAGCTCATGAGAGTGAGGTGGTAATCAAAAATAGCAAGGGAGAGCTAGGGAGAGGGTACTCTCAATTTTCCACCGATTGGACCAAGATTTCATACAAGCTTTTAGCGTGAAAAAAGACCTAAAAAGATGGCCAAACTGTCTAGAATAGTTCAACCATCAAAAAATGAACATCACGTTTAACATAAGTCCCTAGATATGGAAAGAAAGCAAAGTAAGTTCTCATATTCCTAAAAAGAGGAAGGGGAAGGAACATAAAGGTATTCGAAGCTAGACCTGGAATAACATACCATAGAAAAATGATGGTGTGTCCTAGTGTAGAGAGCCATTGTCTATGTATATGTGGTTTTAAGAATCATGAACAATAGGAAAGTAAAAGGGGAAACAAGCTGGTTTGTGGCTTAGGTAAAGCCAAATGTCCCCACTTTTGACACTTGATCCCCCCAGTAGCTCCTTCTAAGGGAGAAATCTCTTATAATAAACTATTAATTATCTATACAATCAAGAAAAAGTTGTTTACACTCCAAGTTTTCATATACAAGCAGCCTACAGGAGAAATTTATTCATAAGCAAAGATAGTGCATCCTCACCTCATGGCGCAAGGCACAAATCAACAGTGGAAATGATCTGTGAAGAAGCCCAGCTAGGCAATGATCTTAGTAGAGAGGTTGAACTCAAAACAAAAGGTAGGCAAAAAGAGGTTATAAAGATAGGGATAGAACTTGGCTCTTGAGCTTAAGCTTAGCAATGTGTTGTAAAGGACATTGGGCTACAAGGAGACTCCCCTTCCTATCCGAGGCTTGCTCCAGAACCAAGTCATTTATTCTTTCATGGCTTTTAGTTTAGTGAGGAAGGGTGACTCGAATCTGTGTGTCTCCAATGGGCCCTCATCTAAGCAAAATCTTAGGAACTTACCCGAGCAACCGATAATGTAGAAAGGTACCACAATGTTTGACAAATCATGAAAGAAAGGTGGACCTTGGATATGAAGACAATAAAATGAACCATGCAAGTATTGAAGACTAGGAATGTAGCAGTAAGCTAAGAAAAAGATGCTATCCTTAGCACAACCTTGCATAAAAAAGAATCTCTACGAAGGGGAAGGAGAGGAGTGCTTTATGAAAAAAGAAGCAAGTAGCTAAGAAAGCAAGCTTTGGCGCATAGCCCAAATAGACCTAGAGAATCATGGTGCATAGTTATACACTCAGCAAGCCCCAAGGCAAATGTTGCCCTGAGGAGGAAGTAAGGTATAAGGTTACACACTCAGCAAGCCCCAAGGTAAATGTTGCCCTAAGGAGGAATTAAGGTGTATGTCGCAGAATGAGAGATGGAAAAAGAGGAGAGGAATAGTGGAGGTGTGGGATGGATCAAAGCTAAGACCTGAAGGGTCTCTACGATTCCCACCAATTTTTCCATTATGAGATTATTTAAAGTCCTCTTGCAAGTTCTTGTCTCAAAGTGTCAGTCGAACTAGGTCTCGAGCCGCAGTCCTGTTTGCCACCGTTGTTAATTTTGACTGGCTCTTCTTACCCCTTAGACTATGTGTAGTTAGATCCATTACTCTTTAGATCAGGTGTCCATTTGAGGAAGATCTTTTTGAGGTGCAAGCAGAATGTTCTGATTTTCTTTGGTAGGTTCAAGGTTGCGCCAAAATTAAGGCTCCATATCCATTTATTCCCCCATTACCTTAACACCTAAAAATTAGTGGGAACTTTGTTTTGATTTAAAAATCATGCAATAAGAGCTTGCCAAATATCGTACCATCATTACTCCTTGTTAGTCTCACTAAGTGTCCTCCTAAATCCTAAAATATCTCTTAAATATCCTTGTTCAACTCTCAATATCATACTTAGCATATAGCCAGTTACTTTATTAATACATGGTATGGACCTAACATGTATTAAGGGTTTTAATCCATCTATCCCATGGGCTGTCTGAGTAATTGTATTACTCATTGCTTAAATCTCCTTCCTTGCTTGTCCAATAAAGGGGGAATCAAATTTATTTCAAGGGGAGAGACTAAGTCATTTTTATTTATTTAAAAAATTTGACCCATAAGCAAGTGAGCCATGCTTGATGGTCTAAAGAGCATTCAACCAACGGACTCCACAAGGGGGGAATTCCCATGCTTAATTTCAAGGTCATTTTTCCTTTACAGTATCCAGATTTGGATCAAGAGAAAGGGAAGGGATGTGTGTGTGTGTTTTAAAAAATAAAATAAAACCTATTAACAACACGACACACGATGCTCAAATAAGGGTGGATAATACATTTTCCATTTTATGGGTGCTCATAAAATATGTATACAATTGGTACAGGCAATCCACACCCATAATTAGAACTTAATGGTAAAAAGATAAAAATGATGAACCATAAAAAATAACGTGCAAGTAGGAAAATAAACAAGGAACTCCTAAGGGAACAAGAAAAGTGCTTAAGCCATGAAATAATTATTTAGACAATTAAATAATTAATTGGTAGCAGTTTTAAGATACATAAGTAGAATTGCATAAATTTTTATAAAGCGCTTGAAATACAAAGGGCAATTTAAATCGGTAAAAAGAGTGAAAGAAATTGATAAAGAAATTTGGTCAATAAGGATATTTAACTAAATAAAGTACCTAATATGGATAAAGCAATTAATTAAATAAGGAAAATCATGGAAAGAAGAAATTAATTTATAAAAGCTAAAGCATGGATAATCACTTGTCTTACTAAAAATGAATAGAATTAACTAGAAGAATAAAGTACTTATAAGTTTGAAAGCAAATTTTTGCTTAAACAAACAAGATTCACTAAGGAGAAATTAAAGGTTAACTATCAAAAAAGCTTTTAATATATGTATCTAAGTAAATGTGAATAAATAAATAAGGTAAGATTAAATTAAATACAAGTTATCTTGTTAAAAAAAGGGGCCATTGACTAAATGGTTAAACCATGGTCAAGGGTTATTTTTAAATTTTTGTACCAATGGAGAAGGAACAATTAACACACAATGCAATCCTAAAAGCAATGAACTATAACAAAAAAATATAAATAGAGACCTAATAAACAAAAGAGCCAATGAAAGAAATGAACAAGCAAGAGAAAAAGGGTTACCAAGGAAACAAAAGTATTTAAATAAAAGTAATAATATATATACATAATATGTATATATAAACATAAAGTCACATGATGCAGATGCACCAAGAATTGTGAATGGAAGGGTGACCTAAAAGCCACTATGTCTCGAATTGCAAGCAGCAAGAAGAGTCCAAGAAGGAAGTAAGAGAAGGGTCTAAGAAGGAAGTAAGAGAAGGGTCAGTCAACACTAAGGTTGTCTGACCAAAGCATCAAAACTTAAGGGCTAGTAAACAACAAGTTGTGTGTCATCGGCATGCACATGCAATAGTGGTAATCATCCACAATAGCGAAAGCAACCACGTTAAATCCATTGACTACAAGGAGCCAACCACATAAAGAGAGCAAAAGAGGGGAGCCTAGCAATGCCAAAGAAGCAGTTGTGGCCAAGGACCCAAGATAAAAACTATGTAAAATGCCGCCAAGCGAAGGCAATGACAAAGGTAATATGAAAGAGTCATGGTACTACCCTGCCCTTGCAATCAAAAAAGAACGGACCATTCGTAAAGAGACATTTACCTAGGCAAGTCCACCAATTGTGGAGTACGTAGCTATGCCAATACTGAGGTAGGAAGGAGAAAATGCAAAAAAGGGAAGGTCGCAATGAACCAACTAGTTAAACATAACACCAATTGTGAAAGGCTAGGCAATAGGGCGAGAGGACCACTAAGGCGTCAATTATAAGCCATGAAGAACGCTGGAAACTATGGAGTCACTCAGTTTAGAGGGCACTAAAATGTCATAGCAGAAGGGCATAATTAAGTGAGGGACTTGGACAAGATTAAGGACAAAGGAGAAGGAGCTTAGCAAAGGTTACATGGTGATTTAGGAAGAGAGCCTACGCTTTGAGTGAAAGGGGTCAAGGTGGAGGCAGCTTGCATGGCGACAAGGGAAAGATACTCTCTTTCTAGTCCAAAGGAGACTGTCAAATCGTCACTCTTCGTAGAGAATAGGTAACAAAAGTCAACTACAAGCAGGAGGCAAAGCGACCTTCCTGTGTAGCCACCAAACCATAACTGAAGGAGAGTACTATGTTGGCTATGCAAAAGAGCAACGAGAACGAGTAAGGAATCGTATTTATTCAAAGAGACAGAGAATCAAGGAGGTGGTGAAGGCAGGCACAGTAGATTCCCATGAAAAGTGAAGGCTAGAGAGCTTCCCAGGGAGTTAAAGGCAAGAAGAATCAATGGAGTGAAAGCTGCCATTTATAGTCGATCAATCAACATCAACAAAGAAGGATTTTGAAGCTCTATCAACTATTGTTTACAAGGGAAGGTGTGAAAGCAACTATGCGAATAAAGAGCACACAATCGAGTAGAAAGGTTGTCCATCTATAGTGTAAACGAAGAGCGAAGTGCACTGCTACTACGATCAAGAGGTAACTAAGAGCCAAGAGAAGGAGAATAGGAGTTACAACCTTGAAGCTATAGGCAGAGCAAGCTGAGAGACAAGAGAGGCATGGGAGGCAACAGGAATGAGGAAAAAGCTCAAATGAGGAGGTGTAGAAGAAGAAGATGGAGAAAGCTTCACAAATGGCTAGCTCATGATCATACGTAGTGATTAATGGAAGGGAAGGCGGTGGCGGTGGCTGTTTAGATAGGAGGGGTGGTTTAGCATAATGACATAGGGGTAAGGTGATCACCTACAACTTAGGTATATAATTAATAAGAGAGTACATGGGGGGGCTTGGGCCTCATGTTTTAAGAGAGTCCTAGCGGACTAGAACAATTTGAAGTAAGTACGACAAGGGGGTACATTAGGTATGAGAATTAGTTAAAAAGTAAGAGAAATAGTTAGAACGACTAGGGGTTGGTTAAAAGAGGAAAAGAGCAAGGGGGGGGGGAATTAAAGTATCAAATTAATAATTAAAAATTAAACAATTCCCAAAAAGTCACAAGGAAAATAACGAGAGGGGCGAAAAGTACAAATGGTGTGTGTGTGTGTGTGTGTGTGTGTGTGTGTGTGTGTGTGTGTGTGTGTGTTAGCCTTGACATGATCCCTTTCCATAGTGAAATGAAAACAATGTAGCTCAAAAGAGAGAGCAATTGTCATTAATGAAAAATATTGAATGCTAATG